>NC_141161.1:98611694-98919290 GCF_053477565.2 Lygodium microphyllum
CCTCCAGTGACTTCAGCAACCTATGTGATACAATCCCTAAAACAAAAAACCATTAAACGCATTTGCATCAAACAGACATATGACCCTCTTGGCCTAAGGAAATATAACGTTTCACTGCAAACTAATGGGCCCTCTTGGCCTAATGAAAATAACTCATTTGGCTCCATCTAATGGATGGTCTTTTTGGCATATATATTACATCTTATCTAGCTAGTCGAGACCAAAGATATCATGATATGTGAGGGCTAGCCACAGACTACTTATGTAATATTTCTGCTCGAAATATTAAAGAGCTTTGATCACCGCACGCCCGCGCAAAAACCTGTGCAAAGTTATCTCCCACATCGTAAATATTGGAAACTAGATCCTTACCCTGCACGCGCAATAATGAGCCCATCTGCATTGTGCAATTGAGGCCGGGGTTTAAGACCGCAAAGCCACATGAGAACACCCTTTTTGAAGGGGAAATTGGATAATGGGTGAAATTTAGGCAAATTTTTTAAATAATTACCCCTCCCCTCAGTCGATGCATGGCAGGGGGAGAGGGAGTGTGTGGAGGTGGGAGTTAAGTAGAAGAGAGGCGTATGGGATGCATGAGGGGGAAGGCATGCACCAGCCACATATGTGGCTACCTCTCCCCCTCCCTTACACTATATAACCTCCCCCTTAGCCTTGGAGGAACAAGGCATGAGAAGAAGAGACCGTCGTGCTGTTTGTGGAACGCCACCTGCCGTGAAGGACACCGCCACCATACGCCGCGCTGCTGCTACCCTTAGCTCCACGACCTCCGTCATCATCTCCATCCCCATCAGTCGTCATCATCTCCTCTTTCCAATCATTACACCACCCTCAGCTCCACGACCTCCCATCAATCATCGTCATCTCCTCTTTCCAATCATTACACCTCCCTCCTTCCACGTCAATTTTGCAGTAAAGCAGAAGCTTCTTAGAAGCTTCCTTAGAAACTTCTAAGGATAAGGCCCATAGGCCTTGTGCACACGGTTCTGCCCATGGTTGCCTATAACCCACATCCATAAAGGGTATTCCTGCGCAAGGGAGAAAGTAGGCAGACTTGGAGGCTATTTTGCCAAAGCTTGGAGGAAGATTGGAGATCGCGTAAAAGATCGCGGAGTTCAAGTCATCAACGATGGCTCCAAAGCCAAAGTCGCAAGGCGCATGCACGGAGGTCCCTTCCCCAAGCATACACGTGGACATCCCCATGAGCCCTCAAGCCCAGGTTCCATGAGTTTAATTCCACGTAAAAGAAATGCTTTATGCACGCTTAACTCCATAGGAAGAATGCATTTACATTTGTCGTTAATTCATGTAGTAAAGATAAAAGTACATTTGAGAAATTATCTCCTTGAACGATTGACAAGGGTTGGTGCATGTCATGCAATTGGGTTGCTTGCATTTCCAAGGATGTGAACATAAATTTCTTGTCTGTCTTATGAGCTTAGTTGCATGTTGACTTTTTGTGCATTTCCAAAGTGATAAGCCTAAACGCATATTGCTTAGGGTAAAAGATAAAATTGTTAAGTGCATCCTTGATTGGCCATGAAAGAACAAGCATATCTTGCATTTAGTCAATAACTTCCTTGTTATGACTCGCATGAGAAAATTGTTAAATGTTCGGTGCATAGCATGAAAATGAAACCATGGACATTGCATGTTGCATGCGAGGACGCTTGTAGAATGGATTAAGGTTGCATGGTGCATATTCGTCTTGCATGAACTTCATTAACAATGTTGTATCTAGAAAAGGGTTGCATGTTACATATTCGTCATGCGTAAATTTCATTCATCAAAGTTTCATTTAGAAAAGGTTGCATGTCATATCAAAGCATGAAATTCAATTGCATTGAACGAAAGGTTGTAGGCATAGTTCCTTGATGTAAACCTTTGTAGGTTTTATGCAAGTTAATCTCCAAATTGTCATTCGTCATGACTTTAGCAAGAAAAGAAATAGTTATTGCAAAACCTTTTAGCTGCCTAAAAGTAATGAATCACATGTTGCAATTATTTACAACTTTAGAACAAGCATAGCATCGTTCCTTGTCACAAGACATGTAGACCAATTTAGCTAAATCACTTGTTATGTCATAACCCTCTAGGGATTCGTAGAAGCATAACTAGTCGATACAATGAACACATCAAGTGCCAACTAAATCTTAGCACGTTAGAAATTCTGCCTAGTATCACACTTGGTCGCCAAGTCGAGACCCTCAAACCTAAAGGATCTTACCCACATTCATGGAATGGTTGGGTTAAGTGAACGCCCATGTAGTAACGATTTAGGGTTTTACCCTAAGGATCTAACGACATCCGATTGAGTTTAGAAACCTTAGGCCCAAACTTTATTGGCCTAGCAAGGTTAGCGTTTAGTTGGAAAAGAAGACACCCCAAACCCTACACCTTGACTAAACAAATTTCTTGACCAAGGAACGTCATTGATGGGAGATTGATCCCACAAATTAGGTGCGACACTTGTGCAACAAGTTGCAACGTCGCATGGCTTTGTGGTTTAACCACAAGATAAGTTTGCCACTCCTTGGAATAAGGTTGGCAGGTTCTAATGCAAGTCTAACTTGCAAGAGGACGAGTAGACGTCCGCAAGAGGACGAGTAGACGTCCTGCTACGTCACCTTGCTTGGGCTGATTTGCCAAGTTAAGGGAAAGTTATGTATTGCCTAGTAAGCAAAGGATCAATCAAGTTAGAGCGACATGGTTGCCAAGATTTATTGTCTATTTTTAAGAAACCTAAGGTGTTGGTTAATTTGGGTTGACAGGGTATGACCCTAACCCAAGGATAAAAGGGTAACAATCAATGGAACCCTTGGGGATCTTGCCAAGTCGCAATCGATCCCGGATTGAATGTTGGACACATTCAGAGAGAAGGATTCGCTCCTTAGTAGTTGGCCAAGTAAAATGACCACTGGATTGATTGTGTTTGTATAGTTTAGGAGCACTGTTTGTATTGCTTTGCTCAAAGAATCTAGGGATGGAACGATAATTAATGCTTAAAGTTGAGGGCCTGAAGGAAGAGGCAGCATTAGTTACCCCCGACTGTCTGCCTGACCCTAACCAAGGGGGTTGTTAGCCGCGTCGAGAATGTGGACCGAACCCGCTGTGAGAGGTCTCTCCGTTGCGCGAACTTGGAGCAGGAGGACGCTTGGGTGCTAGGGGGGATTTTGCCATAAATCCCTTGCCTTCCGGGCCTTGCACAAGAGGCCGTCGTGACTCGGGCTTGGAGCAGGAGGATGGTTGGGTGCGAGGGGGGCTCTTGCCATAAATCCCTTGCCTTCCGGGCCCTACACAAGAGGCCGACGTGACTCGAGATTGGATCTCGAGGCGCGCATACTAGTCTACGGGTGCAAACTTGGATTAGTAATCCCTGTGGATTGCTTGATTGCCTTTGGGTGGATTATGGATTCCCTTATGGGCTGGATTATATGATGTATTCCGAAGATAAATAAGATCAATTGATGTAAAGGAACTTGTTTGACATTTTTTTTCTATGTTAAGTGCTAAGGTTACGTGAAGGAACCAGTGACTAATTGGCTAATTAAGGAAGCTATTTTATGCGTGTCCAACTAAATGTGGTAGGTAATTAGACAACTAAAGAAAACCTGAGGAAAGTGCAGTGGATGTGGCCGTGGGTCTGTCCTACAGATGGGTGGTCCCGATTGGCTGGGAACTTTTCTCAAACGAAATTGACAGCAGGAAACTTTGCTCGAAGGAAATGAACAGCAAGGAATGTTGACCTAGAGTCTAGGTTATTAGAATCCTGATTTATGTTGTTTGAGGGGAACGGAATGGGACTATGCCTTATGGGCAGAGAGGTCGAGCTTTGCATCCCTCTCATTTCCCATTCTCCTTGAAACAAGTGCAGCATGAATTCGCTTCAACCCTGACATTTCTACGTAAAGTAGTTCGCCTGGGGTTCGACGCAGCTGCCATTCTAGGAATTTGACCACTAGGAGAACCCTGATTCAGGTCGGTCCTAAGTGGGAACGGTCAGAATGCTTCCGCTTCGTAGTAGAGCGGGAGGACGTAGATCGCAAACAGGTGGTAGCTTCGTGGTAGCTTCGTGGTAGACTCGGGAGGACCTAGATCGCAAACATGTGGTAGCTTCGTGGTAGCTTCGTGGTAGACTCGGGCGACGCTTTCAAGACTCTCTTTCCGATGGACTGCTAAGACGTGTCCTGCAAGCAAACAGGTGGACACGTTACAGTTGGTATCAGAGCAAACCAACGAGGAGCTAATGTTTACAAGAAAAATTAATAAGGAAAAGTAGAGCAAGTGTTGCTGTTAAGATCATTTTCTTACTTACTTATCAATGCTCGCTTGTAGATTTGGGAAGCATGGAACAGATTCTTGGTGTTCTAGGTCATGTTTATGACCGCGATGCATGCTTCAAATTATCCATGGAGGATCGATATGATGAATATCCTAGATCGCATCTACAATCCATCACCTCTGTATGTGGAACAGAGATGGACGGGTGATTCAAGAATCTATTACATGGCTGCCCACCGATTTGTGTACCTTCGAACCAACCTAAAGAGAATCAAGTGGTTGGAGGACCTGAAGATCGTGAAGCTGTTCATCTTTGTTGAGGCTCACGCAAACACAACCCTACATGTGGGAGGTCGAAAGGTCAAGCTGAACACGCATGTGTACGAGGAAGTGACCCGAATAATCCCTACCGACAAGATCAAGGTGTTGGGACGTTACGAGAAGAATGGGTACCAAAGGAAAGGATACTCTAATCTTCCAATGACCTACCGATTCCTGAAGATCCATGACCCAAATCCATATTATTACCCAGTTCCCATAGCTAAATGTAACACAACCTTATTCTCCCAGAATTGATGTATCAACTTGTTTCATTTTCCCAAGAATAATTGTACTCCAAAAAGGGCTATGCCCATATGAATGAAATAAGACCTCTTTTTATCAATGATTGTCTTAACTATGAGTATTGATAAAAAGTTAAGTGATTAGGTCTCTTGGTTGAAAGATGAATTGGGCATGAAAAGTAATGTGAGAAATGTTTTGGTGAGTTGTTAATGTTAAGAATCCCAATGTCCAGGAACAACCTCAAGTATAGATTCCTAGTCCAACCCTACACCAAGTACGGCCGTGATTCAGGAGAAGAAGTTTCTTCTCAAGCAGATCAAGCCACCAGAATTTGACTGCAAAGGAAGAACCATCCAAACTGATGTAGAGATCTGGATCGAGTCCATGGAAGATTACTTTGAAGCGGCCGGTACTGCACCCACTAACCAAGCGATGCTCGCCAAGCTAAAACTCACCGGCAAAGCTAGACTTTGGTGGAAGCAATGGTGCAGAGACCAAGGGATCTCGGAAGGGTCTGTTACTTGGAAGAAGCTGAAAAGAGCTATGTAAGGAAGATACTTACCACCTTTGTACTGCACCCAGAAGATGAACGAGTTCTATGAGCTGAAACAACTTGGCTTATCTCTTGACGCTTATTATCAAAGTTCGTCTCTCTTTTGAAGTATGCGCCACAAATGGATATGACACAACAGGTGTCGAAGTTTTGTGCCGGATCAAACCCACCTGTAAATACCTGCCTCGAATCAATTCGCCCAATAGATCTTCAGGACGCACTCATTCGAACTGTGCCCATAATTCAGGAGGCGCAGAACAGACCAAGAAGTAACAAGACTTGGTCTTATAAGGATCAGAACAAAGGAGTATATAGGTCCCAGGCGAAGAGAGTTCAAAGTCAAAATCAGGGACAAAGGAAGAAAGCGAGGACCAACAATGTCAATAACTTTGTTCCTACCCAAGGTAATGGCCGCAATCTCCATTTCTTCCATTGCAACAAGCTTGGTCATTTCAAAGGGCAATGTCCCAAGCTTGGCGGAGGACAATGCCAAGGACCATTCCAAGGAACTGCCCGTGGCCAAGGAGCCGCCACCGGGGGCAGAGGAAGAACCGTTTGTGTTTCCAATAGAGAGATGTGCAAAGAAGAAGACCGGACCATGGAAGAAGACTTTGAGAGGGCAATAGTTCATACTGCCCTTCACAAGAAAGGCCCGAATCGCCAGTTTTCGGTGATTCAGATACCATCGGATTATCAAGGTAAAGGCTTTAAAACCTTGATTGATTGTGGCAATATGCATTCCTTTATTTCACCAGCTTGTGCCAAAAGATTAGGAATAGCCACAAAAGATGCACCTACCTTGCTTGTGGAATTAGCAAATGGTCGTGAGGTCACTTGTACCACGCAAACTGCTAAGGTGGAATTCTTGCTAGGAGAAAAGTCAACTTCGATCAAATTCAGGGTCATGAACCTAGGTATCCATGAGTGTTTTCTTGGAATGGATTGGCTTAAACCTAATGATGCCCACATTCATTGTGGAAAGGGCCAAGTTTCCTTTCAAAAATCTGAAGGGCAATTGGTCACAACTCAAGGAGAGGCTGGAAAGCCGGAAACTCAATTGGCCAAAGCATCTCAGATAATAAAGGGAGTTAGAAAGGGACTACTTGTCTATTTGATTAAGCTTAATAAGCTAGATCAGAATTAGGAGTCTAGTGAAGAACCTTCATGGCTAAAGGAGTACGCAGACGTATTTCCTGAAGAGCTGACAGTACTTCCACCTCAAAGGGAAGCTGATCATGAAATCAAGCTAGTGCCAGGAGCTGCGCCAATTGCAAAAAGGCCATATAGGATGTCCATCCCAGAAGCTTATGAGTTGAAGGAGCAACTCAAACAACTGTTAGATCAGGGCTACATCTGTCCCAGCAGTTCGCCATGGGGAGCTCTAGTGCTGTTCCAGAAGAAGAAGGATGGAACACCTTGACTATGTATTGATTACAGAGGGTTGAATCAATCAACCATTAAGAACAAATATCCTATTCCAAGAATAGATGAACTTCTTGACCGTCTTTAAGGTGCGAAGATCTTCTCCAAGATTGATCTCAGATCTCGATACTATCAGATAAGGATCAAGGAAGAGGATATTCCAAAGACGGCATTCAACACAAGATATGGAAATTTTGAGTTCCTAGTCATGTCATTCAGGTTGATGAATGCACCTGCCATCTTCAATAGGTTAATGCAGGATATCTTTAGGCCATATCTTGATGACTTCATACTCGTCTTCTTCGACGATACCTTAGTCTACTCCAAACAGGAAGAAGATCATTAACCCTAGCTTCGCATTGTCCTTGAGACAATGAGGGCACACAAGCTTTATGCCAAGAAGAAGAAGTGTGCATTCTTCAAAGACAGATTGAGTATCTAGGATTCATTGTATCAGCAGAAGGAATCTTAGTAGACCCAAAGATGTTCTGGAGTGGCCAATACCAACAACTGTCAAAGAAATACGCAGTTTTCTTGGATTGACAGGATGGTACAGGGTCTTTATAAAAAACTATGCTTTGATTGCAACACCGCTTGGACCGATCTACTGAAGAAGCAAACATCGATTGTATGGTCAACTACTGAAAAATCTAGCTTTGATAAACTAAAGCAAAGTTTGGTATCAGCACCTATCTTGAAACTTCCAAACCTCAGTAAGGAGTTCGAAGTAGTAACTGATGCTAGCACACTTGCCCTAGGATGTGTGCTTATGCAAGAAGGTCATCCTGTAGCATACTCTTCAAGGAAACTAAAGAGCCATGAGAAGAATTATGCTACCCACAATCTGGAGTTGTTAGCTGTCATCCATGCTCTCAAGCTATGGAGACACTACTTGTTGGGTAACAAGTTTACCCTAGTGATGGATCATAAAAGTCTTAAGTGGATCTTTACCCAAAATGAGCTCAACATGAGGCAACATCGATGGATTGAAGTGCTGGAGGAATATGATTTTGAAATCAAGTACTGGCCTGGAAAGGAGAATGTAGTTGCCAATGCACTTAACCGCAAGGCATTTCTAAATTCTATGATCTTAGAAGATCCTCAATAGCTAGATCTCTAGTCACAAAGGTATCCATGCCAAACTACCCAATACTTGAGCTAGCTAGAGAAGAAGCATGCCATGATCTAACTTACCAGAAAATGCTAAGGGAGATCCCTATATCAAGGATCAAGACCTGAAGCTACAGGCAAAGTATCAAGAATTCTCTATCAATTAGTGGACTTGTCTACTATAGAACGAGATTATGTATACCGGCAAGCCAGTCACTCAAGCAAAAGATACTTTGGGAAGCTCATGATTTCCCTTTCTCAAGACATCCTGGCTATGCCAAGACCCTCAATGCAGTCAGAAAGAGCTATTATTGGGAGAGGCTTAAAGGTGACGTTCTTAAATATGTCACTGAATGTTTGTATTGTCAACGCATTAAGGTTGAACACGTCATAATGCCAGGGAAGTTACAACCACTTGACATTCCCCAAATGAAATGGGAATTCATTAGTATGGAGTTTTTTGTTGGCCTACCTCAAGTTCAGGGAGGATACAACTCCATTATAGTTGTGGCAGATATGCTCACTAAGGTTTCACATCTTATTCCTGTTAAGACAAACTATAAAGCCTCAGACATTACAAGGTTATTTATCAAGGAGATATTCAAACTGCATAGGTTACCCAGAAGAATCATTAGTGATCATGATTCTCTCTTCACATCACATTTTTGGAGAGCTATCTTAGAAGCCATTGGAACTCAACTTTATTTTAGTACAGCTTACCATCCCCAAACTAATGGCCAAATGGAGTGAGTCAACCAAGTCATCAAGGATATGCTAAGGGCACACTGTTTTCGTGAACCCAAAAAGTGGATACAATACTTGCCACTGGTTCCATTTTTCAAAGGTAACATAACTAAAATAGGATTTAGAGGTCACTTTTGATTCTCCATGGCATCGTGTCTTCTTTGGTAGACATCATAATGCTTAACATAATTGAAAGCATCCTAGAAAATCGATGGCCACCAACTACATGAATTACTATAGGTGATTGTTCATGATGCAGATTCAAAGTCTATGAGTAACTTTTGACAGGCAGTATTCACTGCTAAATTTCACCCATTATCCAATTGCCCCTTCAAAAAGGGTGTTCTCACGTGGCTTTGCGGTATTAAACCCCAGTCTCAATTGCATAATGCAGATGGGGTCATTATTGCGCATGCGGAGTAAGGATTTAGCTGCCAATATTTACGATGTGGGAGATAACTTTGCACAGGTTTTTGCGTGGGTGTGCGGCGATCAAAGATCTTTAATATTTCGAGCGGAAATATTACATTCTCTCCCCTTTAGAAGAATCAAGATGTCCTCATCTCGAGAAGAACTGGGGGTAATTTTGGTTGAGAGTGCTTTCCCTAGGATCTCAATTGTCTTTCCCTAACATCTAAGATCCTATCAGGCCGTAGCTCAAGGACTCCTTGGCTAGGCATTACAACTTGTTGATCATGAAGTATATGACTAGGATTAGGTACATACTTCTTCAATAGGCTGATATGAAATACATTATGAACCTTTAGGTTCTCAGGGAGTTGATGTCTATAAGCATTAGACCCTAAGCACTTGAGAATCTTGTAGGGTCCACAATACCTTGGACTTAGCTTCTTGCATTCACCTAAGGATAGGAAACTCTTCTTTGACCATGTCTCCTTCAGCGAAGGATCTATCTTGACGTTTCAAATCTGCGTATGCCTTCTGTCTATCCTTGGTGGCATGGATGTCCTATCTTATAGACTTCATTTGGTCATTCATATCTTCCAGCATTAGCTTTGAAGCTTCAACCATCAAGGTTGGATATGAGAAGTTTAAAGGACTTCGACAGTCGTACCCATACAATGCTTGAAAAGGGGTCATTTGAATGCTTTGTTGATAAGAAGCATGGTACAGATCTCCATACTTTGTGCCCCACGCAGTAGTAGAAAAAAACAAGACAAAAGAAAGACACTTATTACCATCATTTGAAAACTGAGAACTCGCATAAGCCAATTGGATTCAATAGCCCCATGTTCAATATATTGCTATCAAGCTCCAAGGCTCCGATAACTTCACTTGCATGGTCTATTTCTTCTAAAAACATTTTCTTCTTTCGAGCATCAGATTTCTCCCTTCTCTTCAGACTGTAAGATTCTTCTCTCTCCCCCCCTCCCTCTCTCTGATACGCTAATTGTCTTGTGCAAAACCCCTCTCCTTCTCTTTTTTTTTTAAAAAATACTCTTTAGGTTATTTCTTTTTTCCTTATTCTACCAATATTCCCCCTCTTTCTTCCCCTTAGTTTTTAGATGGCAAACATGCCTCTCCTGCCATGTAAAATTACATTCGGGGACTCAAAATCGTAAGCAAGAACATGTTCCCTATATGAGGATACCTCTTTCTGCATGAAGTGCGTGTCTCAAAACTCAAATATCACAACCACATGTCAAACATGCATGGTATCACTTGGGATTTCCATTTATCAATCCGACTCCTACTATGGGTAGGTGTTAGAAAGACAAAAAAAGGATATTTGTATGTGTTACCCCACTTGATCCCACACAGCATCATGTCCTCGCTCGCTCATTTTCACCCACCAATAAGGTCGTAAAGGATGGTTTGAGGTGAGCAATAGAGTCTGGGCTAGTGCTATAGAGCCGCAAGGCCCATTTTACATCTCGACAAACTGGTTTTTTATTACTTTCGTGAAGGAAAATATATAAAAATCACTCTCTAAACCTACGCCACCGAATGCACAATCTTAAGTGGTAGGGAGAAGGGGGGTGTTAAGTGTTGATAATACATTGAATTTTGATGTTTCTTTTATGCATAGCATATAGGATATGTGTGGCTTAAAAGGAAGAGGATCCAATAGCATAAGCATACTCGGTGATGGCCCTAAGCAACATAGCAATCATGGTTTAGAGTAAAGGCATGGAAAGACATGTTTTTGCACCTCCACAATGCTAGTTGTTAAAGAATAAAATTGTTTGAGCACTATACATCATACACAATTTCATTACACACACCATATGGTATAATCTTGGATGCATAGTGATTGTTTTCATGAACGATGACCTATGTTGAGTGTGAGATACCCTAAGCTGTAGGGTTAGTGGTTCATTTCCTTGGGAAATATGCAATAAGGATTGTTTATTATCTCCTAAATCAATTCATTAAAATAGTGGAGTGTGTATCAAATGTGCTTTATGTGTTCACGGTCCCATCTTGGGGCCAATCCTCAAGGTGTAGGAGAGCCGTAGTGGGCCTATGGAAATCAACCGAGGGGTGCTCCATTTGTTTGTGCTTACGGGGTGTATAACATCGATATGTGTAGGGACTCCCTATGGGGAGTGTGGGAAGGGTTGTCTATTGGATTACAATACATATGAATGTGAAGTTCTACATTAGAGGTTAGGGTAATATACCCCTTAGACGCTCCTAGCCATGAGGGCCATAAGGGGTGGTTTGGGTGTGTAATAGAGGCTCGACACAAGTGCCATAGATCGAGTGTTGGGCCCATTTTTATTATTTGGTGATGTCCTATCCATCACAACATTTGAATGAGCAATAGCAAACATAATAGGACAGATGGTGGTATCATTTGGACACAGTAGGAGAAAGCCTCCATGTTGTACATCAATACGTGGCTTGAATTGTTCCTCATGGAATATGGACCATAGTAGTGCTTATTCCATTGCTCAACATTCTTTCTCTTCTGTCTGTCTGTTTTTTTGACCCAATATTGAAATCATCTATTTGACCTATCCTAAGCCCAAATTCTAAATATAATACCGAATCCTTGCTTGTTTGAGAAATAGGCCTCTTAATCTCTTTGATCACATTGTCCCAAATTTAGTCAATGGTACATTTAAATTTTAATGGGATATCATCACTCTTTTTTTTGCTCTCCCAAAACCTCATATGAGCCTTTATTCTAGATACAACTACCTCATGATCTTTAACAAAATCAGTCATTGGGAACAAATTGGGACATCCATTTGGAAGTAACAATTTGCCAAGGTTATTCCTTTTTACATAACTCCATACCCTCTCCTTGGGCATCCAATTGACTCTTTTTGGATATACTTTATATTCATGATGGATTATTTACTTGCATAAAAAACCAAATTTGTACTGTTTTTGAGTAGCCAATAAGAGCATCATTTCCATCACAACAATGAATTTTTTAAAGTGATGGAACTGTTTGAGTAAAATTAGGGCTGGGGTTGATAATGTAGATACCCATAGTATCTCTATTAAGTGTGAAAATGTATACATTGTTTCTACTCTCAATGCTTTTGAATATTGACCAAACATTACATCTACATCCTCATGCGTATGACACACCATAAAAAATCCAAGATTCACTATTTTGAAAATCCCCATTGCAACAAGAAGAGAGAGATATGCAAACACATATTGATTCTTATTCTCTGATGCACGGTTGTCCATTTTTACTAACAAATTCTTAGGAAGATTACGAAATGAGCGCTCCTTATTAAAGGAAGTACTTCCTAGTTGTTGATCTTTGTCAATACCAATCACCATTGGTATTGATGGTGGAGCCTCTCTAGTTGACTTGTAACCATTTAAATACAGTGTAGGATTACATGAATCCTTATTGGATGGTTATAGTTTTACTTTGATACCATGTGTTATATGGTAATCTAGAGCATTTCTACCGTTCAAAGCACAAAACAAGGAATTATTACTCCTTGGTAGACCTGTTGTTGCTAAATCTCCAAAATCATATCGATCTCCTCTCTCTAAGTTATGCAAACAAATTACGAGAGATCCAATTATGAGATTGGGATCAAAAGGCCATAAACCATTCAACACAAAGTGCCCATACTAACATTCTCTATGAGATTGAGTGATTTCTCCAATAACTTATACTTGGAGTTGCCATGCTAAGTCCAAATCTTTTGGAACTTGAGTCAAACTAGGGATTGTAGTCTTCTTCTAGTCCATCTTCTCATGGATGATGCACACATACTTTTTAGGTTGAATCTTAGAGTATTTATGGATATCTAGTAAATATTTCTGCAACTTAGTTGTTGTGTCCTATGTAGTTGTTTATTTGTAGAAATTATTTGCCTCTCCTAGCTATCTTTTGTAGCGTCTAATTGAGCTTTTAAAAAATATGAAAAAATAGTTCATTTAAAAAAATGACTCGACTTGCTCAATGCCATATCCTGATGTTGTTTATTCCCGATTCTAGTGAATGTTGCCTTTGATATTCCCTCTTTGTAACCTTGTTTTTGTAGTGATGAGTTCACCTCATGTAAAATATCAACCTGCTTATATGTGTCTGGAATAACTTATTGAATCTCCTTGACTCCAAGTGATGTCCTAGTTGTATTTGGCATATTTTCTCCATTACTTTCAACAAAGTCTGCTAGGATTGATCTTGCCATTCCCTTGTATGCTTAAACTCTCTTAAGGCTCTGTGTATTTCCATGGACATAATGCCTCGGTCCATTCTCAAATTTACTTTTGTAACAAAGAAAACTTGTTCTGGGAGTCCCATGCAGTATAAACCATGCCTTGCAACATACCATGGAACCATTTATTTTGAAATCATACTTGATCCTTCTTGCAATGTTATGGTGCCAAGTAGTGGACATCATATCATACATATAATTTGTTCGAGATTCAAATTTTTGACCCCAAAATTTCTTACGTATTTTCATCACAGTGTCACAATTTGCAAGTTGGCAGCATCTATTAGATCAACACTCCCTAGTAGCCACTTGATGTATTGAAATGATTGAAGTATATGTGCTAGCAATTGTTGGGACCTTGTCTTTTGGAATCCTCTTGATGAAAGTTCACTTCATTAGATAACATGATAGTGGACTACCATCGATCAAGGTCACTTGATTAAGTGGCCATCTAACAACATCTATACTATTTACATCATATGAACTCTTTGGAAAGCCTTTCATAAAAGTGTGCTAAGTGCTTACCCCAATATAGTTTTCTCCCAAGAGGTCAAAATGTATAGCATTATCAGGATGTACAATAGTATAATACCTTTATGGTACTTGTGAACCTTACTCTCATCCCATAAGGTGACACACTTATCCTTCCATGCCTCAATATCCTCAAATTATCATCTATTAGGGAGATAGGTGACATGAGATCAACTACTATAGTATCATTAGAGAAACAATCTCCAGTAGCCACTTTATGTACTGAAGTGATTGAAGTATATGTGCTATCAATTGTTGGGGCCTTGTCTTTTGGAATCCTCTTGATGAAAGTGTACTTACTTTCCTAGAGAATTATTTATTAGGAGCCATATCTAGGATTCCACCAATTAACGTACTTATGCTTCTTTTTATTGATTGTGCCAATAGATAACATGGTAGTGGACTACCATCCACCAAGCCTAGGTCACTTGATTAATTGGCCATCTAACCACATTTATACTATCGACATAATGTGAATTATCTAGAGATCCTTTCATAAAAGTGTACTCAATTCTAACTCCATTATAGTTCTCTCCTAATAGGTCAAAATGTATAGCATTATCAGGATGTACAAATAGTATAGTACTTGCATGGTACACGTGAACCTTAATCTCATCCCATAGGAGCGTGACACACTTATCCTTCCATTCCTCAAGAACCCTTAAATTTTCATCTTGTAAGGAGCTAGGTGACATGACATCAACTAATATATTATCATTAGAGTGTGTACTTTCTCCACACATTTTCAAGCTATCTATATTTTGAGTAACATCACATTGCTCTATTTTTTAACTCTCCTCAATTAGTCCCATTAATGTTGATCAAGTACCATCTTCACACTCAGACGCATGTTTCAACTCTTTCACATTTGAAGTAAAAAAAGGAACCACAACATTCCTGTAACATGCATTCACTATCATAGATACATTTCCCACCCCAATTTTTGATCCACCACAATATGCATCTAGAAAATTTGAACATATGGAACGATAGCCAATGATCTATTCATTGACGACTAGGAAATGAACCTTGTATTCTCCTTCTAAAATGAAAAAATTACACGGCACAACGAGTTGGTGCGCAGATCGAATGCTGTATGCTCACGTAGTGAATGCCGAAAGGTCCCCAAGAACAAAAGAACTCTACTTTTTGCACAAAACTCAATGTAGAAAGCATGCAGGACATGAACAAGAGACCAATTGGGTGCAATCTCCCCCCATGCCTTGTGTGAGCGCTCCACAAAGCATGTATTTTATGTATTAATCATCTTCAAGCTCAAATAATAGCCCAAATTACAAAATAGCACGCTTTTGGCTTTTGAGTTTGCTTTAGCACAAAATAGAAATAAAGCTAATGGGCGGACGCCCAAAGAGTCAGGCATACCCAATACAATGTCCAAATACAAATATCATAATCGCGCGCCCATGTGCATACAAAATAATAAATAAATATCTAACACCTCAATAAATAGGCGCGACAAAATATAGGCGCCATGCCTAAGGTATGCACCCATCAAAATATAAGTGATAACTCAAATACACGCTATCCTCCAACGCTTTTCTCCGCCACTATTGCTATCTCTACACATCAACTGAAGCATTCACAATCGTTAGTAAAATAATACAATTAAACTGAAAAAAGTGAATACCTAGCAGTCTTCAGCTACATAAATAAATCAACTGGTTAGAAATCAATCCTAATCTTAATTTATCACGAGTGCACACTCTAAACTCATAAACGTTATTAATTTAATATGTATTTTGTGGAATCACCCATGTATACACTAAATTAATGAAACACCCGAAAAGGATAGGTGTCCCCATCAACTTCTCGCACAAAGAGTCCACTTTGTGTATGAGCCCCGGTCAACAAAGTTTACGGAATCCACTGTAAAACCTCACGGAATCCACCATGAAATATGATGTGCCTCCTGGCATCATACCCCTGGGGTGGGATAGCAATTGTCCTCAATTGCTATTAGCTCAATGTGGAGCTAACAGAGTGGGAAAAGCATTTAAGTCTCTAGCGTGCATCCATTGGGCCTCTTCAACAGGATGGTTTTTAGACTTGACCAAATATCTAGAATATCTACATCCAGTTCTAGTGGTCATGAAATCAGTATCTATGATAGCTTCAAGTTCAAGTATTTCAGTCTCTTCATCTAATAAAGGTGGGTTTTCATAAACAGGGTGTACAGGTAATTGGCCTCTAAAGGGTCGTAATAAACTAATGTGAAATGTGTTGTGAATTTTCCAGTGAGGTGGTAGTTCTAACTTGAATGCATTGTCATTGATTTTGTGAATTATCTTAAATGGTCCATAGAATCTAGGTGCTAATTTCACAACTGGGTGTTTATCTACACTTTGTAATCTATTTTTTTCTATTCTCAACCAAACATAGTCATCAACTTTGAAATTCATGGCCTGTCTTTTCTTATTGGCTTGTTTTGTATACGATTGCTGAGCTTTGGCAATCATGCCTTTAACCTCATCAAAAATAGTAGCGTGCATATTAGCAATATCATCAGCACTCTGAATTCTATTTGATAAAGATGCAACAGGTGTAGACAATCTATAACCATAAATCACTTCAAACGGTGCTTTCTTTGTAGATGTGTGCGGTGTATTGTTATATGCAAACTGCAATAAATGTAAATGTGTGTCCCATGTCTATGGTTTAGAAATAGTGTAAGCACGTAAAAGATCTAAAATAGTACTGTTAGTGGCTTCTGTTTGTCCATTAGTTTCAGGATGAAATGCAGATGAGAAATTAATCTTTGTTCCTAGGTTAGCAAACAAAGTAATCCAAAAGTTGTTACAAAATCTAGAATCATGGTCAGAAATAATAACTTTTGGTAATCCATGATTAGTGAAAACAGTTTTCAAAAACAATTGTGTTGCATGAGATGCTGTTAATGTTTCCTTACATGGAATGAAATATGCTTGTTTACTAAACCTGTCTACTACAGTCCAAATCATATCATGGTTAGCTTTAGTATTAGGTAAACCAGTAATAAAATCCATAGAAATCTATTCCCATGGTCTTGATGGAATAGATAAAGGCATAAGTAAACCATACTATTTACCATGATGTCTCTTAACTCTTTGACAAATCAAACATTCAGAAACAAAGTTAGATA
Organism: Lygodium microphyllum; assembly: GCF_053477565.2. Taxonomy (NCBI): domain Eukaryota; kingdom Viridiplantae; phylum Streptophyta; class Polypodiopsida; order Schizaeales; family Lygodiaceae; genus Lygodium; species Lygodium microphyllum. The sequence continues at coordinate 98,628,721 of NC_141161.1, forward strand.
CATCAGTGTCCATATGTGGCCAATAAAAATCTTCAGTCAATATACGCAAAGTAGATATACTACCTCTATGGCCTTGATATGGAGGACAATGAATCTCATTCAAAACAAAAGATCTAAATGGAACTGTAACACACAATCTCTTTTCATAAAACATGAATCCATGATTATAAGACAGTGAATCAATAGGAATCCAGTTATTTCCAACTAATTTATTCCAATTAGCATGAAAAGTAATATCCTGATGATATGTATCTTTCATAGGGGTTAGAGAATCAAATGATATAACATAGATATTATGAATGGTTGGTCTTCTACTTAATGCATCGGCCACTACATTTTCTTTACCTGGTTGATATTGAATAAGGGGATGAAAATTCTAAATAAAAGCTACCCATTTGATATGTCGGTCAGATATTTGAGGTTGACTAAGTAAATGTCTAATACTTTGTTGATCAGTCTTAATCATAAACTCAGAACCCATTAAATAATGTTTCCATTGTCTTAAAGCTTGTACCACAGCTAATAATTCTTTATCATATGTGGAATATTTAAGTTTGGAGGGTTTCAGTTTACAACTAGAATAGGCTATAGGATGATTATCTTGCATAAGTACTGCTCCTATTCTAGATCTGCTAGCATCAATAACTACTAAAAAGAATGGTCTATTAAAATCAGGTAGTTGTAATACAGGAGCATGGGTTAATGCATGTTTCAATAAATCAAAAAATTTCTGTTGATTATCATACCAATGATAAACAATACCTTTCTTTAAAAGTTTAGTCAAAGGCAAAGCAAGTAATGAAAAATTCCGCACAAATTTCCTATAAAAACTAGCAAGACATAGAAAAGAACGTAACTCATGCACATTTTCAGGTATAGGCCAGTTCAATATTATTTCTATCTTCTTAGGGTCAACTTTAATACCATCTGATGACACAATATGACCTAAATATTCAATTTCTGTTTGAAAGAACTCACTCTTTTCCGAATTAGCATACAATTGATTATCTTTCAACAGCTTGAAAACCAAAGTCAGATGTTCATAATGTTCTTTCTCATTTTTACTGAATACCAATATATCATCAAAGAATACTATAACACAATGTTGGTATCTCAAAAATATGTGATTCATCATTCTACTAAATGTAGCAGGTGCATTAGTCAATCCAAAAGGCATCACTAAAAATTCATAATGACCAAATTGTGTTCTAAATGCAGTCTTGAATATGTCAAATTTATGTAATCTCACCTGATGATAACCAGATTTAAGATCTATTTTACTAAATATGGTAGAACCTTGTAGTTTATCCATAAGATCATCTACCCTAGGAATTGGATATCTATTCTTTACAGTAATCTTATTTAAAGCACAATAATCAATGCACATACGATAAGTATTATTCTTCTTCTTTACCAACAAAACAGGTGCACCAAATGGAGAACTACTAGGTCTAATCAATCCTCTATTTAATAATTCCTCAACTTGATTTTGAATTTCTTTTTGCTCTATCTGGTTATGCCTATATGGTGCTTTAGAAGGTGGTTGTGTACCAGGAATTTTGTGGTCTTCAGGATGTGAAGGAGGTAGTCCAGGTGGTAGATCTTCAGCAAAACAATCTTTAAATTGTGCAAGGAATTCTTTATGCCTAGGGTGCATATGTTTTTCTTTAGCTTGCAATTCATTCACCCAAATTAGATAAGATTTACTACTTTTGCGTAATGCACGTTTAGCTTGAGTATGAGTAAGCAGTGGAAAAGCATTAGACGCATGCATACCATACAATGTAATGTGTTTTCCTTTAAAATGAATGTTAATTGAATGCGTGGAATAATCTATATCAAGATTATGCTGATGACGCCAAGGCATACCTAAAATAATATCACTGGACTGTAATGGTACAACTAGAAAATTCCTTCTTTCAGTGTATTCACCAATTTGAATTTCTAGATCATGCATCTCTTGTGTTCCATTATACCTTGTGCCTAAGAATGCTGCTTTAATGTGATAATGTGTAGGAACAGTTTGTAATTTCAATTCTTTCACTAACTTTGCAGAAATAAAATCATGTGTACTACCATCATCATGCAAAATAATCTTTTCTTTTCCATGAACTAAACATTTCATTGTCAACAAAGAATGTGGAGTTGGCATACCTGGTAAAGTATCCGAAGGAGTAGTAATGTCGTCCTCATCTTCCGTAAAGTCAGGCATTTCTTCATGTTCTTCATCTTCCATTGCTCCAAGATAGTTGATATGGATAGGTGGCTTCTTCAATTGGCAATTGGCTGCTAGATGTCCAGGTTGATGGCATTTGTAACACACTATAGGTTTGGCTTTAGATACATTGTTTGCAATGGCAGGAAGTCTAGGAATATTAGGATTTGGCTATGAAGATGGCTTAGGATTTTGATTGGTATTTGATGGCAAAGCAGGTGGTTTTGTCCAAGACTTACGGAAAGATGATGAAGGAAATCGACTTTGGTTGAATCTTCTAAAATTTTAATTGAATTTCTTAGAACCATAGTTACCATTTGCTTGAAATTGTTGTGGACGCTTGTCTCTTCCTCGAATCTTGTCTTCAGTGTCATGAGCTAAAGAAATTGCATCTTCAAGAGTTGCAGGCTTCAACATATTGACTTCAGCGTAGTAATGCCCAAGTAATCCAGACATATACTTGCGCTTGTGAGTCGCTTCAGGTACGTCTTCAAGCATGCGTAATTGGAGTAAGGCATTCCAAAAGCATTCGGTGTACTGAGAAATAGGCTCACGATCTCTTTGCTGAAGAAGGTCCCATTGCTTTATGGTTTTTTCATGGAATTATGGAGGAAGGAAATTCTGCATAAACTTCTTTTTGAAACTCTCCTAGGTAGTGGGACAATCTATGCTCTTACGAACCACGGTCCACCAAAGAGATGCTCTATCCACTAAATGATTAGTGACACACTTGATTTTATCTTTTTCAGTGTATGTTTCCTCATGAAAGTAGTCATCAAACTGATTGATGAATGCAAGAACAGTTTTTCCATCTCGAATGCCATTGAAAGTACAGAATTTGAAATTTCTTTTACTTATCTTTGTTTCTTTACGGATGGATTGAGCTTCGAGAGTCACATCAATGGCTTGTCGAATAAGATCTTCAGGTTGTGGTCCATCTTTGTCGGTAGTCGATCTTTGTAAATTGGCCAATTGAACTTGCAATGCTTGCCGGGCTCTTCGTTCTTCGTCCAACTGCATCATAATTAAATCCAACTTTTGTTCCATCGTAGGTCTAGGAAGATCATCTTCAGCCATTAACTCATCCATATTTTGTTCCGTCATCCTGCAAAACTTCAAAAGACCTCACACTCTCAAAATCCAATTAGCGGAATGAGCGTAGCTCAAGATCGGGTGTACAAGGCTTATATATTTTTTTGTTTGGCTTTCATGGTCTTCATCTTTGGCAATTGTGGGATTTGAAATCTTTGAAAAATCTGCGTTTTGACCTTCTACATGTGCTAAAACTGGTTCATCAAGTCTGGCTATGTGAAAAGAGTCTTCCAGGGAACAACTTTGCAGTTTGGTGCTTCTGCGCAGGAACAATCCTTATGGAAGTTTTGAGCATAAGTCAGTTCTGACTTCTGGTTACTTGCCAAACTTGCAGAGTTGTAGACTTATGAAACTTGCAGAGATTTGGAACTTTATGTGATTTAGGACTTAATTGACTAAGCTTTAAGCTTAGTATGCTAAAAACGTCAAATTTTAGGGGAGGGGCTGTTTTCTGATGCAAAAATCACGGAGAAGGGCCGCCCTACCGCTGTTTTGATAATTTGAAGCTTAATAAGCTTCTAATTAAGCTTTATAAGCTTTAAAATCAAGCTTGAACTTTTTAAGATATGGAGGCTTATCTGTTTGACTGTGGAAAAACGTCTTAGAGAAGAGGATGTAGGAGTGATCCTCTGCCTTACAGGCCGGTCCTTCGCGAGATCAGAGGCTGTAAATAGAGGTTCTTGACCGCCAGGAATCCACCCGTATCGACCGTTTGCAATGAGACTAATCATAGAGCTCGATCGTTCTAGGAGCTCCACCTTCACACAAGATGGGTAGCGATTGGAAGCTCTCGATCTCAGCTTCGCTCTGATACCACTGGTGCGCAGATCCGATGCTGTATGCTCACGTCCCCGAGAACAAAAGAACTCTACTTTTTGCACAAAACTCAAGGTAGAAAGCATGCACGACATGAACAAGAGACCAATTGGGTGCAATCTCCCCCCATGCCTTGTGTGAGCACTCCACAAAGCATGTATTTTATGTATTAATCATCTTCAAGCTCAAATAATAGCCCAAATTACAAAATAGTAGGTTTTTGGCTTTTGAGTTTGCTTTAGCACAAAATAGAAATAAAGCTAATGGGCGAGTGCCTAAAGAGTCAGGCATACCCAATACAATGTCCAAATACAAATATCATAATCATGCGCCCATGCACATACAAAATAATAAATAAATATTCAACACCTCAATAAATAGGCGCGATAAAATATAGGCACCATGCCTTAAGTATGCGCCCATCAAAATATAAGTGATAACTCGAATGCATGCTATCCTCCAATGCTTTCCTCCACCATCTACTGCTATCTCTACATATCAACTGAAGCATTCACAATCGTTAGTAAAATAATACAATTAAACCGACAAAAGTGAATACCTAGCAATCTTTAGCTACATAAATAAATCAACTGGTTAGAAATCAATCCTAACCTTAATTTATCACGAGTGCGCACTCTAAACTCATAAACGTTTATTAATTTAATATGTATTTTGTGGAATCACCCGCTATGGAATCACCCATGTACACACTAAATTAATGAAACGCTCGAAAAGGATAGGCGTCCCCATCAACTTCTCGCACAAAGAATCCATTTTGTGTACAAGCCCCGCTCAACAAAGTTTACGAAATCCACCGTAAAACCTCACGAAATCCACCGTGGCATGGAATCCACCGTGAAATATGATGTGCCTCCTGGCATCATGAACAAAATTTGAGAAAGAGATAGAGAGTACACAATAGATAAGAGGAGAATTACAAATTTTCTTTAGCTCCAAACAACTGATACAAAAATGGCTCTGTCCACGCATATGCTTCCACTGTGAATCTTATATAGCAATCTAGACACAAGATAGGTGAAGAGCCTAAGGCTAACTGGAACATCTTAGACTGGGTGAAAGATAGATGATGGATGGCTCTGAAGGGGTTTAATAGCTCGCGCAGGTGGTTAGGTGGACCTGACCGGCCTACCATATGAGCCTCCACTAGTCGGACAAGGAATATTCCAAGGAATATTCCCTTCATCATTGGGTCGAGGGCGCTACCCTTGGACCCTTGCTAGGGGGGCTGGTGGCCCCCCAGGACCCCCCTAGCCAGGGGTTGATTTCATGACCCCCAGACCCCAAAATAGGGGCCCTTGATAACTCCCTTATCTCACAACTCGATGTAATGTGCCTCGAGTTGCTACCAGCTTAATTAATCCATCTAACCCAAAGATTTGACCCACAATTGTCATCTTTTTGCCATCCGATCACATAGACCTCATCTGACATACAAGTCTTGACTCAACCAATATCTGGGCTCACATATGGCTTCTCCTCATAATGGGGGCCTTACAACTTTGAGCACCATGGATCATTGGTAATAGGACCTTATGAGGGTGGGACATTGAGCATATATAACATAAAAGATAATATATTAAAAAAATACAATAGTCTTAGACATGGCAAATTTTTGTCCCAAACCTCAAATGGGAGAGTTGAAACTATATTGCCCACCATTGGGCTAATCTTGAGCACATGGCCAAAAGATTTTACCAAAGAGAGAGTTAGAAATAATCTTGCCCATAGGACCAAGCTTTCAACACATGGCCAGAATCTGACTCAAAGACATCTCAAAGAGAGGGTGGGAAACTATATTTCCTCTAGGGCCAAGCTTGAGCACATGGCCAAGCTATACGTCAATGGGACCTTAGAGGGAAAATTTAAACTATCTTGCCTATAGCATGAATCTTGAGCACATGGCCAAGCTTTGACTCAAAGGCATCTCAAAGAGAGAGTGGGAAACCATTTTTTCCATAGGGCCAAGCTTGAGCACATGGCCAAGATCTGAATCAAAGTCATCTCCAAGCGAGAGCGAGAAACTATCTTGCCCATAGGGCCAAGCTTGAGCTCATGGCCAAGATGTACATCAATGGGACCTTAGAGTGAGAATTGCCTGTAGGGTGAAGCTTGAGCACATGGCCAAGGCTTTACCTTAAGGAGTTGATTTAAGCTAGATCTTGGCAATGTGCTCAAGCTTTGAGATAAAGCTTAGAGAGTTGGAGTTTATATAAGCTTGAGCACATGTCCAAGCTCTATCTCAAACAAATATCAAAGAGGTCTGGTCAATGTAAGCTTTGTCTCAGACCTCAAAGGGAGAGTTGAAACTATTTTCCTATTGGGCCAAGCTTGAGCACATGGAAAAGATCTGACTCAAAGACATCTCAAAGAGAGAGTGGGAAAACATCTTGCCCATAGAGCCAAGCTTGTGAGCACATGGCTAGACTCTAACTCAAAGACATGTCAAAGAGAGAGTGGGAAACTATCTTGCCCATAGGGTCGGGCTCGACAAGTTGTACGTCAATGGGACCTTAAAGTGAGAATTTGAACTATCTTGTGCCTAGAAGGTGAAGCTTGAGCACATGGCCAAACTTTGACTCAAAGGTATCTCAAAGAGAGAGTGAGAAACCATCTTTCCCAGAAGGCCAAGCTTAAGCACATGGACAACCTCTAACTCAAACAGAGAGTAGGAAACTATTTTTTCCATAGGGCCAGGCTTGAGCACATGGTCAAGATGTCCATCAACAAGGCCTTGGAGTGAGAATTTAAATTATTTTGCCTATAGGGTGAAGGTTGAGCACATGGCCAAGCTTTACCTTAAGGAGTGGATTTAAGCTAGAGCTTGGCAATGTACTCAAGGTTTGAGATAGAGCTTAGAGAGTTGGAGTTGATACAAGCTTGAGAAAATGGCCAAGCTTTGTCTCAGACCTCGAAGGGAGAGTTGAAACTATATTGCCCATTCGGTCAAGCTTGAGCACATGGCCAAGATTTGACTCAAAGACATGCCAAAGAGAGAGTGGGAAATCTATATTGCCCATAGGACCAAGCTTTAGCACATGACCAAGCTCCAACTCAAAGACATCTCAACGAGAGGGTGGGAAACCATCTTGCCCATACGGCCAAGATTGGTGGCTAATAGACTCTAACTCAAAGAAATCTCAAAGAGAGTGTGGAAAACTATCTTTCCCATAGGGCCAAGCTTCTTGGCAATAAGTTTCCATAATAATAACTTTAATAGTGTCTTTTATAATCTGGCCTATCAGATGGCTTTGTGGCTAACAAATGGCTTTGAGGCCTAATATTAAGATCTTCAACCACTATCCAATGCCAACCCAAGGTAGAGATAGTAGTCCAAAGTTGTCTCCTACCTCATTATTAATTTGGGGAGTAAATGGAAAATGAGTGCATCATCCATTCTCATAGGGACGTAAAAGGTGCTCTCTAAGACCAAGATGTCCCAATCCTACTAGACTATATGTATCCACCTTTCATATGTGCAAAATTCTACTTAAGTCTATTACCCCTTACTCTAGATAACATCCACCTTTTAAACTATGTTTGGAAAAAAAAACATCCAATTATGATCTCCACCAATACTCTCACACACTCGCAAGAAGGCCTTGATAATTCTCCTTCTCAAAACTGACTTGCTTGACTTTGCCAGAATAATAGTAGTGTCAAGAAATGTTGTGTGTATGCCTATGTGCATGTGTATACGAGGGTGAATGTGTGGTAATATCCAATTCTTAAAAGTAGTACATTATCACATAATACTATCCTTAGAGTGAGTATATTAGAAGGTCTAGGAGTGAGAATTAAAATATTTACAATTCTAATGTAATATAATTAAGTGTAAAACTAGAAGGTAGGATGAAATATCTTTAACTAGATGAAAATCATTTGGCCATGCTTTCTGAAATTGGAAATCTAGGCACCTAACTTATCATTGAAAATCATGGAGTAAGAAAGTGCCCTAAAATGAAAAGGAAAGATTCATTTCTACATTCCTATGTTAATATTAATGAGAGTCTAGTCAAAAGAGATATTTAGGACTATCAACTTCACCATGCACAACTTGGATCATTAGTGATGGCCACTCCCCACACATGCCCCCAATACCCAATATGAGTACTTATATCTATCTCCTACATCACAAAAAATTAGGGAATAAATGGCAAATCAGTACATCATCTATTCTCATAGAGATTATATTTGTATCTCCTCTACTTTATTTGATCTTTGCTTTGTTACATTCCATTATTAGAGTGTTAGATTGAATTATTGTAGCGAGTTGTATGTTTGTCTTTTCCTAGCATGCATGCTCTTTTTGACCTTTGCTATCAAGATTATGGTAAGAACTCGTCAATAAATATGCATTCTCTACCCTCCTCTTGCTTTCTTCTTTATCCTCTCTACCCTATTTGCCTTCATGGGAGCTACTCCTTGCCATCTTACAACCCTTATTTGGCTTATTTCCTCATCAATTTCCTCTTTGATACTTTCTTCTCCCACAATGTTGCAATGAAATGTGGATAGACGCTACTCATTTATATTAAGGATTGGACATGTTTTAAGAGATTAACTTAGTAGAATGAATTTGATAATGATATTCATGAGACGGGTTTCTATATAAAAGACCTTATTTGTAAGGTCTATTCTAAGGACCTGACCCAAATCTCTTCCCTATTGTCTTCTTTCTTTCCCTAAAAACATTCTCTAGCTGATATGGTAGCCAAGTTAGAAGAGGACTTAGGGGGGTACATTTCTTTACTCTTTGGAGATTACTACATTTTTAAATGTGTGCTTTAGAAACAAATCTTTTGTAACTAAAAATTGTTGCTTACTCTATGTCGAGAGAAGTCCCTTCCCATGCTTTTGTGATATACAATTGGTTGTGTTGATACCATTTCCACATGGAAAATAAGGTACGATTGTTGAGATGGCAAGCTCAACATGTGCAGATACTAATGATGGACTGCTTGGTTAGATGGGTGTGCACATCTACACTTAGCTCGTTGGTGGTCATTATGATATTCACATGGCTACTAACTTATCACTTATTATATGCAGTTTGTTACACCTATCTACAACTAGCAGAGATATAGTACTAGTCAATTAGTTTAGTCTGTTATGCACTGTTTGACTTAGTAGGTCACTTTCCTTTATGTTGTATCTTATCTATACTTTGGGTACATTGTATAGTGTGTGGAAGAAGTACAAAAAATCAACAAGAAAATATTTGTTCTTCCATCACCCTTCTTGTTTTCTTCAGTAAGCTTCCTCTTATGTATATAGTGTGTGTTTGGCACAGCAGCTCAAGCAAGTCCCCCGACCATGTGATTTTTGACATGATATCACAGCTGTGCCACTAAGAGAGGCTGATTTTGAAGGCTGAAGTGAAGGAAAAGAAGCAAGGTTCGAGCAAGCAAGCAATGGGTAAGAACTTATCCCATTCTTCCACTCTTTCTCTTGGATAATGCGTATGGAGGCATCGGAAGCAGGATAGAGTTAAAATATCAGATTGCTATGAGATTTGGTGTGCGAGCAGAGCACTATATACTTTACAATTCCTCCCTTTAGGTCTTTCCCACAATTTTTTTGGCCATCTGAGGCCATTTCAGGCCCTGTTCTAGAGCCGCAAGGTTGCGGACAGTAGTTTCACGGTATACTATGATTTCGGTTGTATTGACTGAAAGTGAGTGCATAGATTATAGATTTTGAGTCTGTCAATTTTTAGGTGTTTTTTAAAAATAAAACATAAGGTTTATCTGCAAACATGTTGCAGATTACATGTACTATTGAGAAATCAAGTGAAAAAGGTTGCTTGGTGTATTATTGTGCACTTTTTGTGAAAGGTTGCTGAAGACTAGCTTATTGTGTTGTATCCTTTTTTGTGATAATGGTAGAGAATAGTGGAAATCCCATTATTGAGAAGCTCGATAAGAACAACTACCCTTCATGGAAGTTCCATGTGACGAACTTCCTCATTGGAAAGATCCTTTATGAGTTTTTTCCAGGTGAAGAAAAGGAGCCAAAGCTAGGTATCCCTCTAACTATAGATGAATTAAAGGCATAGAAAGAATGGCATGCAAAAGACAAAAAAGTGATGTACTAGCTATCTACACTCATTGATAATACTATGTTGGGATATATTAGGAATGTAAAAACTTCACATGTAGCTTAGACAATTTTTGAGAACATGTTTTTAGTAAATACAAAGGCACAAAAGATTCAACTCAAGCAAGAGTTGAATACCTTGAAGAAAGGAAAAATGGCTGTCAATGAGTATGTTTTGAAGGTGAGCATTCAACATGCTTTAGCAGTGATTGATGCAATGCCTGATGATGATGATTTGGTTTCATCCACTTTGAGTGACCTCAATAATGTGAAGGCATGGAAATCATTTGTTACTTCAGTATACATACGGAAGCCATTTCCAAATTTTGATGAAGTGGTATCTCTCATGATTATCGAAGAGATCAAAATGCAGGGTGACTCGTCTAAAAGAAATGGTGAACATGTCCAAGCATTTTAATCAAATTTAGGAAGGGGACGTGGTAGATCCTCTTCGAGAGGTCATGGTATGGGAGGTATTGGTGATAACCAGCAAAACATGTTTCATTAGCAATTTGGTGAAATGGCAGAACGTAGGTTCTGGAAATTCTGTTATTGTTTGCCATTATTGTGGAAAAACAAGTCATATTGTAGCCCATTGTTATGCTAAGAAGGATGATATTTGCAATGGTAAATTGCAACAAGGAAACTATGCATCGTCTTCACGACAGAATGAAGACAAAAATGAGTGTTTGTTTGTTATGCTGCATATGATGAATGGAGTTACAGGGAAGAGGACACATGATGATGTATGGTATGTTGATTCAAGTGCATCTAATCATATGACTAGTCATGTTGAATGGTTTGGAGAGATGCAGGACTTACAAAATCGAGGTTATGTGCATACAGGTGATGATTCATTCCATCCAGTTTCACACATTGGAAAGGTTCCCTTGTCCTTGCATGATGACTAGACAAAGAGTCTGGCAGATGTATTACATGTCCCATCAATCACAAAGAATCTAGTGTCTGTAGAGCAAGGCTTACAGGTTCGATTCAATGCAAAAGGTTGTTTTGTAGAAGACTTTAATGATAAGTGTAGGTTGGTCACAAAAGGAAGTAGAGTTGGCCGGATGTTCACTTTAGATGCTAGAATTCCTACAATGGATGCTGCTATGTATGCTAAATGAAAAGAAGTGGTTGTAGACATTGAAATATGGCATAAACGTATTAGACATGCAAATGTGCAAAGGCTAAAGTTAATGCAGTCCATCAAGAGGATTGGTTATAGGGTTACCTTCTTTTAGAGTTGTAGAATTTCATAAAGTCTATGAAGCATGCCAGTTTGGTAAGCATGCACGACAACCCTTCTTGCATGACACAGAAGTGAGTAGAAATATATTTGATGTAGTGCATACAGATGTTTGGGGGCCTAGATAGAATATATTTCTTGATGGCAACAAATTCTTTGTCATATTTATTGATGATTGTTCAAGGAAGCTATGGGTATATTTCATGAAGGAAAATAGTGATGTATTTGAGCATTTTAAATATTTCAAGGCAGCTGTTGAAATAAAAACATGCTTAAAAGTGAAGTGCCTAAGATCAGATGGAGGGGGAGAGTACCTCTCTAATGAGTTTAGTGGCTTCTTGAGGACTCATGGGATTAAGAGGCAATTTACTTTTGTAGGTATATCCCACAGCAAAATGAGGTTGCAGAAAGAAAAAATAGGCATATTGTAGAAGTTGCATGGGCATTAACGACTAAAAAGAATATGCCAAAATGTTTTTTATCTGAAGCTATCCATATTGTTGTCTATATTATGAATAAAAACCCCATAGCTACAGTTCATGGGATGACTCCAAACGAATGTTTTATTGGTAAGAAGCCCAATGTATCACACTTGAAGGTATTTGCCTACTTTGCATATGTTCATGTGCCAGATGAGCTACAAAAGAAGCTTGATCCAAAGGCTGAAAAATGTATTTTCATTGGATACTTTTTAGAGCAGAAAGGGTATCATTGTTATAACCCTATCACAGGCAAGTTCAGAGTGAGTAGGGATGTTATTTTTTATGAGACGAGTAGTTGGTATGCACCTGCTAGTGATGTATTAGATGATGATAATGATCAAGATAGCTATGTGAAAAATGAAAAGAAAGAATCACAGAGTCTTAGTGGACAAAAAATATTATCTGGTAATACACCTACAATGAGCCCTTGATCTGGGAGACTAAGGAGTAGCCCCACATCTTCACAAGGATCTATAAGTGTTGTAGGAAAAGACAAAGAAAAGAAGAAAGTGCTGGATGGTAATGATACATCTACTAGTCATTTGGGATTTGATTAAGATTCTAGTGGTTTAGAGAGTTTGCATGATGAGCTTGGTATTCTTTCAGTCAGGACACCAGGTGTATAGAGAGCTCATAGTAACGTAAAGGCTCCATTGAGTGATCGAGTGGTATGCAGGTCTAGTAGAGTCAGATACCCTATTAAAATATTTGGTTTTGAAGGTTATGCAGCTCACCATTATGCTTATATGGTGAAGGTAGTTGAGGATTCTAAGCCCACTTGTTTTGAGGATGTTGTCGGTCATGCTCAGTGGGATGCAGTAATGGATGAGGAGATGGCTACATTAGAAGCCAATAAGACTTGGGATTTGGTACCCTTGCCTAAGGGTAAGAAAGTTATTGGTTGTAAGTGGGTTTACAAATTCAAGCATAATATAGATGGTTTCGTTAGTAGGTATAAGGTTAGGCTGGTTGCAAAAGGCTATGCTCAAACATATGGCATAAATTATGAAGAGACATTTAGTCTAGTTGCTGGATTGGCAATTGTTAGATGCATTATTTCCTTGGCAGTTGTTAAAGGTTAGAATTTGCCAAAAATGAATATTAAGAATGCATTCTTGCATGGTGAATTGCAAGAAGAAGTGCATATGGACTAGCTAGTAGATTATGAGGATTTAGAGCATCCCACATATATGTGTAGGTTAAAGAAGGTGCTCTATGGGCTAAAGCAAGTACCTAGAGCATGATCTGACAAGATCAAAGAGTATCTTGTCAATACTAGATTTTGCATTTCTGATGTTGATCACTCACTTTATGTGAGAAGGAGAGATGTGGGCTTGGTCGTCATAGTCATTTATGTGGATGACTTGATTATTACAGGTGACAGTGACAATGGGATTGCTAAAGTTTAGGACTTCTTGAAGAAGAAGTTTGAGATGAAGGATTTGGGTGAGCTCAGATACTTTCTTGGTATTGAGGTGATCATATGTGATGATGGTATATGGCTATCACAAAGGCAGTGTGGCTTGGATATGTTATCCAAGTATGGTATGATAGCATGTAAGCCTCTTTCAGTACCATTGGAGCAAAATGTGAAGTTGAGTGCTAACGTTGGAGATGAGATAGAAGACCGTACTAATAGCCTCCAATTTTGTCATTAAAAAGGATAAAATATTTTGGGCTCTACATCGACAAATTATTCACTTTATCAAAAGAAATTGTATTATTGCATCTAAGTTGTACTTCATTGATATATATTTTTACTATTGTAAATGCTTGGCTTGGAGCTATAAAAGCCATTGCATATGTTCATTTATTTTTAAACCTTAGGAATCTTGTCTAGAATGTATGCAACACATAAGGCTTGAACCTTTACTTTTGTGAGGTTTTTGTATGGTCAAAAATATATTTGATTTAATAAAGGTCCAAAAGAGTGCAATTGGGGCACTTGGGAAAAAGTGATTGAGGAGGTTGGAGCACAGTAGATTGTGGTGCCTCTTTAACTTCCCTCTTCCCCCTTTTTTAAAGTTTCTTTTTCCATCCTTCTTCTTGCTCTATCTTTGTGCAAAAAACTATGGATCTTGAGTGTGTAGAGGAAGAGGAGGAGCCTCCTGATCGTGTTTCTTGATTGGTGAGGGTGTGTCTTGAGTCTTTTGTATGTGTGTATTCATGGAGAAAAATGTGTATTTGCAGGTTTTATGTTGAGGAGAAAAGCTCCAAGCATATATTTGTATGCTTGATACCTTGGTTTTTTTCTTGTTCGAGTGCTGGGTGAGAGCAAGTCATTCTTGGTTTCGTTGCCAGGACAGGGCTCACTATGGAGTCTTTAAGAAGAGCTGTGATGAAGAGGAAGAAGGGCAGAGATTTTGAGACCTCATGGTTAAATCTGATAACTACATCAGGGAGTTGCTGCAAATAATAGAGGCATGGGTTAAATTGAAAAGAGGAAAATAATACGAGTTATGTGAAGAAAGGAAGAAAATTTCATCAGATGGCTCCAACACACTACCTCCCAGGTTGCCGAATGTCATCGACCTTCATCCATGGCGGAAGATCTTAGCGACCTATTCTTTCTTTCTCGTTGTGCCACCAACATACCTCTCACCTTCTGGTAGCTGGTATGATCTCCCCAACACCTTCACATTGCATAGTGTAAAATATTACACGGCGTAGCAAACAGAATCTGAGAAAGAGATAGAGAGTACACAACAGATAAGAGGAGAATCAGTAAAATTCTTTAACTCCAAACGACTGATACAAAGATGGCTCTGTCCACCCGTGCGCTTCCACTAAATGAAGCTTAGATGGCGATCTAGACAGAAGATAGGTGAAGAGCTTAAGGCTAGCTGGAACAACAACTCTGACTGGGTGAAAGATGAGTGTAAGATGGCTGCGAAGGGGTTTAGCTTTTATAGCCCGCGAAGGTCGTTAGGTCGGCTTGCTGACCGACCTACCATATGAGCCTCCACTAGTCGGCCAGGGAATATTCCAGGGAATATTCCCTTTACCATCGGGCCGGGGGCGCTGCCCCCGGACCCCCGCCAGGGGGGCCGCTGGCCCCCCTGGGACCCCCCAGCCAGGGGCCGCTTCCGCGGCCCCCAGACCCCACAATAGGGGCCCCTTTTAACTCCCTTACTACGCAACTCAATGCAATGTGCCTCGAGTTGCTACCAGCTTAACCACTCTGTCTAACCCAAAGATTAGACCCACAATGGTCACCTTTTTGCCATCCGGTCACATAGACCTCATCTGATATACAAGTCAGGACTCCACCAATGTCCGGGCTCACACTTGGCTTCTCCTCATAATGGGGGCCTTACAACTTTGAGCACCATGGATCATTGGTAGTACCTAATGAGGGTGGGGCATTGATCATATCTAATACATAGTAGGCTCGCCGCTGCCAATTGTGTCTAGAAGGCCACTCTTGGAATGTTGTATTTGTCTGGCAATGCCTACGGAAGGGAAACCGAATGTCCATAATCAAGCACGTTAGTCTAGGAAAATCATTTTGCCGCATCAGCCCTTCCACAACATTCATCCTTCTCGGTGTTGTTGTTGAAGAAGAATGGGCTTGTGTAATGAATGAATGAAGATGAAGAAGGAGAGGAAGCAACAATGATAGCTATTCACAAATGTAGAGAAACAATGGCCCAGATCTCCACGGACTGTTGTTTTGTTTTCCTCATGACCTCATCCACATGGCAGCTACAAATCAATTATAGGAATCTTCAAAGGACCTTGATGTTAACAAAGTCTGTAGTAGAATGGAGAAGAAAGGAGATGGCAAGGGTATGGAGGGAGACAAGTTCTCATAGGCTTGCACAATGATGAGAAGAGGAAAAAATAGGAGATAAGGTTTTGGAAAATAGTAAAGGAAAATAAATGAACCCTAAGGTTTGATTATCCTTTCAAAAAATAGCCTATTCATATGCAAATATATTACAAATGCTTCATGTCCATTTATTTGAGTAAGTCAAGCTCAAAGTAACACGGGTGGGAGTACCTTAAAGATAAATTTGATGATTGGGAGTGCTACTTTGAAGATCATTTCTGAGTTCTCACCTTTTTGGTGTCAAATTCATGGATTTTCAATGTTTCTTCTTCATAGAGATAGTGTGTCTCCCAAAACCGAAGTGTTGTGATATTCATCCTTATTAATGTATTAGTCCAGTGATGGGTGTTTGAAATCAAGACAAAATATTGGTGTGAAGAGATAGTGGTTGTTGAAGAAGTGGACAAATGATCCACGGAAGTGAGAAGAAATGAGAAGAAGGATATGGAGTTTTTCTTGAAGCTTACAATGGAAGTGCGCTATGGTTCTTTGGTTCGTAGGAGCTCACGAATTTAAGTGTAAGAGGAATGATAGCCTGTAATTTTTTCATAAAAAAGGCTAAAAGATTTTTGGCTCTACATTGACAAATTATTCACTTGATCAAAAATGTTTGTGCTATTGCATCTAAGTTGTACTTCATTGATATATATTTTGACCATTGTAAATGCTTGTCTTGGAGCTATAAAAGCCATTGCATATGTTCATTTATTTTCAAACCTTAGGAATCTTGTCTAGAATGTATGCAACACATAAGGCTTAAACCTTTGCTTTTGTATGGTCAGAAATATATTAGATTTAATAAAGGTTCAAAAGGGTATAATTGGGGTTCTTGGGAAAAAGTGGTTGAGGAGGTTGGAGCACAACAGATTGTGGTGTCTCTTTAACTTCCCTCTTTTCCAAAGTCTCTTTGTCCATCCTTCTTCTTACTCTATTTGTTGGGGGTAAAGGCGCCTCCGCCGTGCCACCCCGTGTATTACTACACTAACAGTACCCGCCACTGCACACTGCAGGTGGCGGGCGCCCGTCACGTCACTTTATTCTTTATTCTTTTAGTGACAGTTTGAATAAAGGAAGGCCCGGTCACATCAGACATTGTGACTGTTGGAGTTCCCATTTCTTGTCTCTCTCTTTCTTGCTCTTTCTCTCCCGCCATAGCTCACGTGCAAGCTTCGATCCTTCTCACCTTTCAACTGGTATCAGAGCTTGGCATTCTCTTGCTTGAGCTCGACTCGGTGCTTCTTGACCTTCGCATCGACTCGCTTCACGCATTTGGTCTCCATCCCGGCAGCCATAGCCGACCTCTTGAGCTCTCGACTCTCCCCGGCTTCCCGAGCTCCATCCCAGCCTTCTTGAGCTTCATCAGGGCCTTGCCCTTGAGGTATTGCTTCAGCATTTGTAGGCATTTGAGTGTATTCTCAGTTTGAAATAGGGCAGGAACAAAGGGCAGCCACTCTTCTTGAGCTCCATAGCTCATATCTTCCCTCCCCTTTGCATTGGGCCTTCATGGCTTGGTATGTGCCTACCTTGGGCCATCATTGAGCCCCCTCACACTCAACATTCAGCCACATGATTAAAGCAGCACTCCAGGCCTCAACACGCTGAATATGGTGCCCATTTTCAGACTTTGACCTCCACGTTTTATAGCTGAATGCTTTGTTGCTCATGGAGCACTCATCATTGGCCTATTTGGAGGGCATTTGAGCCTATTTTGGATGTCATTTTGATGCTTTGGCTTGACATTGAGGTTGGGAGCTGATCATTCTCAATTTTGAAACTGTCATTTACTGCATAACAGTGCTGGAAACAGGGCAGCACCCCTGACACTGACATTTGTTGCTTATGCCTCATTCCATTGGAGCTATTTGATGCCCGTATTCTACTTCCTACCCAGATGTATTGGGGATGTATGCATTTGGTTTGACCATGATTTTGGCTTGAATTCGGGGCTGAAATCTACTGTTTAGAATAGTAAATACATGCTGGAATAACAGTGGGCTGAAGGTACTTTACATGCTTTGGCACTTACCTACCGATACCGGATGTATGCTTTGAGCTTTGGCATGATGTCTCTAACATTTGGGGACGACTTGGAGAGATTTTGGCTTGAATACGGGGCTGAAATCTACTGTTTAGAACAGTAAATACATGCTGGAATAACAGTGGGTTGAAGGTACTTTACATGCTTTGGCACTTACCTACCGATACCGGATGTATGCTTTGAGCTTTGGCATGATGTCTCTGACATTTGGGGACGACTTGGAGCATATGTATGAGATTATGGGATGCTTTTGAGCTTCGCATTAGCTCCGTCTTCACTGGCATTTGGACCGACTTGGCATGCTCGTGGACCACCTATGCCTCATGTCTCTGCTTGACAGTTAGGCTTTTGCATTACATGCTTTGGTTCGTGACATATGCTATTTGGTTCGTGTATGCCATACTGACATTTGGAGCTTGGATTTGGATGTATTTGAGCATTCCGGGCTTAGTTGATCACTGATCTTGGTTGCTATTTGGATGTCATTGAGTTGACCGAGAGCTTATTTGGGCTTATGTATTGCTTCATGGTTAATACGACCGGTGCTTCATGTATGTCATGCTCTCTTGGATGCGCTTGATGCATTGACAGGGTCACTTATCACTGGTGCTTTCTCTTGGGTTGTTTGAGCTTCTGAGCTCTCTTTGTACGCCTTTTGTTCCGATGGGAGCATTTTACATGCTTGCTTGGCCTTTGATAGTTGCATGCTATTGGAGCACTTACATGTATTTGGAGCAATTTATGTCTTGAGCAGCTACATACGCATTGAGACTTTGGGATCATACTCCGATCTTTATGGATATGCATTGATGTACTCTTGGTTCACAGGATGCTTATGAGCTGAGTCTCATATTTGGATCTTTCTCTTTGAGCAGACACCTATTTGTGTCAGGTTTTGGCAGTTACAGGAATACTTTGCCTAGAGTGTCTGGGGATGTGCCTTTCACTGGCAGATGTTATTTTGACATGCTTCGGTGTTGATCTCATGTTCTTTTCACTGTCATTGGCCTTTCTTATGTCTGTTTCATGCCGGCTTTGGACCTAGCATTGTTTGCTTGACATTGGATCCTATTTTGGGACAGTTTGCTCTCTAGACTGCATACCTGCAATTTATTACAGCAAGCAGTTATTGGTGGACTGAGGTGTACTTTTCATGCTGAAATATCCTGATTTGGTGTACCACACCTAGTACTAAGTGGGCAGCAACTTTTGGCACACTTTGCTCGCCCTTTGGACCCCGTTTTGGTCATTTTTGGGCAGTTTCTGCAGTAAAACAGCAATCAGTTTTGGACTATTTGGGCATTTCTAGCCTGCATAATGGTGTCATCTTCGCATGATACTGCCATCTTTAACATTACAAATTTGGATGGTACCAACTACTCTTACTGGAAGAGTCAAATATGGCAGGTTTTGGTGCAAAAATCTCAGATTAAGCCACTTCAGTTGAGTGGAGAGCAGCCTGAAACTATGGACAATGACGACTGGCTTGAACTTGATGAGCTATGCAAGTCCACGATTGTATTGTCTCTCACTAAACAGGTACATTATAATGTATTTGAGGAAGCACAGAGTGCATGGGATCTATGGAATAAGATCAAGAATCTTTATGATAAGAAAAGTCCGGCGAGTCAGATGTACTGGTTGAAACAGCTTATGGATCTGCGCATGAAGGATAATGCGACTACGTCTGCTCACTTGAGCCAGTTCCATGCTATACTGAAGAACCTGACTTCGCAGGATATCACCTTTGGAGAGGAAGTAACTCCTCTTTTCTTGCTTGGGACTCTGAATGAGTCATGGGATGTATTCCGCACTGCTCTTTGTGCCTCTAGTGCTACTCTAAAATTGGCAGATGTTGAGAGTGCTCTTCTTCAGGAAGAGGTAAATCGCAAAAACTTGGATGCCTCTCGTGGTAGTCATGCTTTGACAGTTAGAGGCAGGAACGACAGGTATGACCGTGGTAATGGCCGAGGCCGTGACTCACAGAAGGGTCGGTCTAAATCTCGTGGTAAGTCACGTAGTAAGTCGCGTGGGCGCAATGCAAATGTCACTTGTCATCATTGTGGGAAAAAGGGCCATATTAGACCACAGTGTCATGAGTTGCGCAATGAGAAGCGCAAGGATAAGGGGAAAGATAAAGTGCAGGAGAAGTCCTTTGATCGCAGCATAGTACCTGGGAAGTCCAACGTCAAGATTGAGGAAATTAATGTCACGCAGACTGAGGAGTCTGATGGTGGTGATGAGTTTATACTTGCAGCTAGTTCTTCTAATGCTTCACACTTGACTGAGATATCTAGTATGTATGCACAGTGCTGGTTATTGGATTCAGGTGCGTCCTTCCATGTGACGCCTTACCGTGAGTGATTTCACTCTTACCGTACTGTATCTGGATCAGTCAGACTTGGAGATGACAGGTCTCTTGATATTGTGGGCTTTGGAGATATTCAGTTGCAGTTTTCCACTAGCAGTTCCTTTTTGCTCAGGGATGTACGTCATATACCTGCGCTTATGCGCAGTCTTATGTCTGTAGGACAGTTGGATGATGCAGGGTTTCATGTTTGTTTTGGGGATTCTGCCTGGAAAAATACCAAAGGCAGACTTGTGCTTGCTAGAGGCGCCAAGGCTGGCAGCCTGTATCCTCTTGTTGTATCTAGGTCTTCTGTAGACCATGTTTTGGCAGTAAGCTCTATCCCACATGTATCACTTTGGCATGCCCGTTTGGGGCATATGTCTTTGAAGGGAATGAAAATGTTAACTGGTTTGCAGTATCTTCCGCCTTTGGACTATGCATGTTTTGACTCGTGTGATCATTGTCTTTATGGTAAGCAGAATAGGTCTACGCATAAGAAATCGGATAGGCCACGCATGAGTGAGACCTTGGCATTGGTGCATTCCGATGTTTATGGGCCTATGCCTTGCATGTCTATGGGTGGCGCGAAGTACTTTGTTACCTTCATTGATGATTTTTCTAGGAAAGTGTGGGCTTATCACATAAAGCAAAAGTCTGATGTCTTGGCAGTTTTTCAGAGATGGCTTGCTCTTGTTGAGAACTAGACTGGGTATAGGCTGAAATGCCTTAGGACTGACAATGGGGGAGAATATGTCTCACGTGCTTTTGAGCAGTTTTGTGATGACAGGGGTATTAAGCGTCAGTTGACTGCCCCTTGCACCCCACCCCAGAATGGTTTGGCTGAGCACATGAACAGGACTATTCAGGAGCGTGTGCGCTTTATGCTTAGCCATGCACGCCTACCCCAGAGTTTTTGGGCTGAGACAGTTAGTACGGCAGTGCATGTCATAAATCGATCGTCTTCTAGTGGATTGGATTTCCAGGTTGCAGAGGAACTTTGGGCTGGTAAGCCACCCTCTTATGCGCATCTCCGTGTCTTTGGATGTGAGGCATTCTGCCATGTGCCCAAGGACAAGAGGAGTAAATTGGATCCAAAGAGCATTAAATGCATATTCCTTGGCTATGGTGAGTCAGGAGAGATGGGCTATCACCTATGGGATCCGCAGGCGCGGAAAATAGTACGCGGCCATGATGTCGTCTTCCATGAAGACAAGATGCATAGGCAGCCTGAGAAGGTTGTTGAGATCCGCAGAGTGATCTTTCAGGAGGAGCCTAGAGCTCCAGCACAGCCAGTAGTACAGCCTGCAGTGGTTCCTCCACAGGGCCAGGGTGTTGGACAGGTAGTTAGACAGGCAGCAGAGCCTGCGGTGAGACGGTCTGCTAGAGACAGACGTCCACTTGACAGATTTCAACCCTCTATGCATTATGTTTTGGTTACAGATGCAGGAGAGCCTTTCACTTATGATGAGGCTATGCGCAGGGGTGACAGTCACTCCTGGGAGAGGGCTATGCAGTCTGAGATAGACTCCCTGCATAAGAATGAGACTTGGGATTTGGTTGCCTTGCCTAAGAGCAAGAAGGCTTTGCCATGCAAGTGGATGTACAAGCTGAAAAGTACCCCTGGACACCCCAAGCCGGCATACAAGGCTAGATTGGTAGCAAAGGGTTTTAGGCAAGAACATGGTGTGGACTTTGATGAGGTCTTCTCTCCTATGGTTAAGATGACCACCCTGCGCTTAGTCTTGGCTTTGGTTGCACAACTTGACTTAGATCTATATCAGATGGATGTCAAGACGGCTTTTCTACATGGGGACGTGCATGATGAGATCTATATGGATCAGCCTAAGGGCTTTGCAGAACCTGGCAGGGAGCACCTAGTGTGCAAGTTTAAGAAGAGCTTGTATGGCTTGAAGCAGGCACCTAGGGAATGGTATCAAAAGTTTGATGCCTTTATGCAATCACAGGGCTATAGCAGGAGTGCTATGGATCCGTGTCTTTACACGAAGAAAGCCCGTGATGGCAGTTTGCTTATCTTGGTACTCTATGTTGATGATATGCTGATAGCAGGGAAAGCTCATGATGAGCTAGATGCTCTTAAATCTCAGCTGAAGAAGAGCTTTGAGATGAAGGATTTGGGACAGGCCTCACATATACTTGGGATGCGCATTAAGCGCGATAGGCATCAGGGGCTTTTGTATCTCTCACAGCGGGAGTACATTCATAAAGTCCTTGAGCACTTCCGCATGCAGGACGTAAAGCCTATTGGCTGTCATTACCTTCTTATGTGAAGGTATCACAGGCCGATTGTCCGCAGACAGATGAGCAGAAGGCCGAGATGGACAAGATCCCTTATGCTTCAGCCGTGGGCAGTTTGATGTATGCCATGATAGCCACTCGTCCAGATATTGTGTATGCAGTTGGTGTTGTGGCACGCTATATAGCTACACCTGGTAGCAGACATTGGGATGCCGTGAAGGGTATCATGAGGTACCTGAAGGGCACAGCAGATATGTGTATTTGCTATGGCAGCCAGGATACAGGGGTCGTGGGATACACTGACTCCGATTATGCAGGACATGCAGATAGTAGGAAGTCCACTTCTGGCTATGTATTCACCTATGCTGGAGGGGCTGTCTCTTGGATGTCCAGGGTTCAGAAGCGTACGGCTTTGTCTACCACTGAGGCCGAGTATGTTGCAGCCACTGAGGCTTGCAAGGAGGCCATATGGTTAGGCCGTCTAGTTGTTGCTGACCTTGGGATTGATGCTACACCTACACTGCATTCGGATTCTATGAGTGCCATTCAGTTGGCTAAGAATCCGGTCTTCCATGTGAAGACGAAACACATTGAGGTGAGGTATCACTTCATACGTGGTGTCGTGGAGGACAGGTCTGTTGACCTTGTCAAGATCTCCACTGACGAGAATCCTGCAGATCTGCTCAGGAAGAGCCTCACTACTGAGTGCTTTGCCTTCCTCAGGAGGTTGATGGGTGTTGGATGAGATGTCGCCTTTCCTCATCCCTTGTACCTATGTACATTTGCACTGTCTTTTCTTTTTCTTTTCCCTCTCACTAGGGCAGATTCACCTTTAAGTGGGAGGTTGTGGGAGTAAAGGCACCTCCGCCGTGCCGCCCCGTGTATTACTACACTGATAGTACCCGCCACTGCACACTGCAGGTGGCGAGCGCCCGTCATGTCAATTTATTCTTTATTCTTTTAGTGACAGTTTGAATAAAGGAAGGCCCGGTCACACATTGTGACTGTTGGAGTTACCATTTCTTGTCTCTCTCTTTCTTGCTCTTGCTCTCCCGCCATAGCTCCCGTGCAAGCTTCGATCCTTCTCACCTTTCACTATCTTTGTGTTGAGTGTTGAAATGACTTGTTTTTTGGCTGATTTTTGTTCTTTTTGAGAGCTGAATGGTTGATTTTATGAGATGATTGATTGGTTTGGAAGTGGTTTGAGAGTGTTTTGGATGATATTGATTGTCTTTTGGAATTTTGTGATGTTTATTAGTGGTTATATGATGTTTTGATAGGTTCTGATTGGTTCTGTATACCTTCTGTATAGCTTCTGTTTTGTTCTGTTTTGTTCTGATTGTTTTCTGTAAGGAGAAATGGAGTATTGATTGATGAAGATTGAGATCTTGTGAAAGATTATTGAATGGTTTGTGAGAGTTTGGAATGGTTTGAGTATGAGTTATGTAGTTTTGATTACCTTCGGTAACCTTCTGTAGGTCTTCTATAGAGCTTCTGTTTCTATTCTGTTCTGTACTGTAGCTGTTCTGGTACTGTTCTGTGACTGTTCTGTATGCTTTTGTATGTATTCTGTTGGATGAGAGTGTAGCTTGGAAAAGTTTTCTAGCCTTGGAAAGAGATGAATGCAAGTGCAAAAGATCTGAAAGAAGTGAAAGAAGTAGCTGCTGAAGACTCAAGTGAAGACTGAAGTGAAGTGACAGTAGTGAGCTATGAAAAGACACTGTAGTGGCTCTAGTGACTCTTCATATCAGACATATCTCTTGGGAGGGGTATCCACGACCTAAGAAGGATTATTGAGAGTGATTTTGAGAGATTGTAGTGAGGATATGATGTATTATTGATAGAGAGAGAGAGAGAGAGTCAGAGATAGTCAATTCTACAAAAACAGAGTGATTGTATGTGAGAGATTGAGAGAGAAGACTATGAAGATATTGAAGATGAATACTATGTGATGTATTTCCACTCAAAGATGGTGTATTCCTTTTCTTTCTTTGTTATATTGATGGATTTTGTGAAGATATTGAAGAATATGGTTGATTCTATTAAATCCGTGGGAGATCTACATGATGTTGTATGAAGATTTGCTGTGCCTGGTGTTTTTTTCTTCATTGTGATCATATGAAACCTAATAAACAAGCTTGTTGATGTTACAAGATAGATTTTATTACAAGAGAATTCCCTTTTCCTTGGTGTTCCTCTTGGGGCTCCATGTTTTTGCTGCGCAGCCGGGGAATCTTGCCATCAACAAGCACCAGAAGAGGCTGAAAATGAAGGAAATGGCATTGCCAAGAAGAGAAGAATTCAATGGATGTTTGTAAAGTTCCTTCTTCCACTAAAGAGTTGGAAATTCTCATAATCAAAGCCACTTTCCACAAGAAGTTCATCCCACAATGGCGGAAACACATCACCATCATGATGCATGCTCTATGTGGTGGACAGTTTCCTCTTTTTGTTGAAGTAGCAGAAACTTGCATCTTGGTGGCAAACTGTTTGGGAACAAACTGAAGAGCAGAAACAGAGAGAATGACCATCCATGGAAGATTTGGCATTCATTGAGAAGTTTCCAGACATCATCAAGTGGGAGATTGTGAAGAAGCTTCAGGAGTCTTGGTCTGTGGAGGTTCACAGAGACAAGAAGAAAAAGAGTTGGAATTTGTTCGTAGATGCTTAACAGCAAGATATGTGGCATGCTTGGTGCACTGATAATCTTCTGTTTGTTCAATTGGCAACCCACTGGAAGTTGGTAGACAGAGTGTTTTTTACAACATATACTGTTGAAACCATCAGAAGCTGGCACTACTATGATGATGGCACCACAACAATGCTCAGACGTATGCATTTTGACACCTTCAGAACCGAATACCTTCCTCTGTGCAGTGGCATGAAAGCAGAATTCAAAGACGTTGAAAAGGAAGAAGTAGAAGAAATGTTGGCAAGAGAGTCCTCCAGAGATTGAAGCCTTCTATTAACCCTCTGTGGAGCACTAACAACATAGTGGAACCAACCCCCTGATGAATGACGCAATAAAGAGGCAAGCGTTAGAACGAGTCCAGAGGTACGTGAGAAGAGAGAAAGCAAAAATCAGAGCCAAGAACGAGCTCGCAGCAGAAGTCGCCTTTGAAGCCCTTACGGAACTCTTTACAGAAGTCCCAATGGCACATCAAGCCCTTTCTCCTCTTGCTGGAGGTCCACTTCCAAGCCAGATCCGTCCTGGAAATATTGATGACAGGCCAGCGAATGTAGTCCCATTGCCAGTTTTTAAGGGAGAGTACAATGAAGACCCCGATCTTCATGTAGCAGAGTTTATGGTAGCATGTGTGGCTAACAATGCCAGAACCCCTGAGCATTGGTTAACAATATTCCCCGCCACTTTCAAGGGCGCGGCGTTTCAGTGGTATGAGAGACAAGCAGCAGGAACTTTTGGCACATGGGACTGGCCTTCCTCACTAAATTCAGGCGTGAAGGTTTTGAAGAGCGGATGCGAGAGGAATTTATGAACCTAAGTCAGTCCTCTGGAGAAAGAGTAGAAGCTTATGTCTCACGAATGGAATCCATCCTGAAGAGATGGACTAACCATAATCTAGATGATGGCATTCAGAAGGGGGTGTTTCTCAGAGGATTACAACCAGAAGTCCGTAAGTTTGTGGAGCTGACCAGCCACACTGCAAGCTACAACAGAAGGTGCAAGACTGTATGATGAAGTGGAAGCTAGATTGGCGATGAACCCAGGAAGAGGAGTCCTACCTCCTCTGATGCCAGGAATGATGTACCCCCCCAATGGAGTCCCAGGGACTGTCCCCTACCCCTACCAACAGATGCCTTCAGTATCACAGTACAGTGCACCAAATCCACAATGGCCACAATCAATGCATCAAATGATGGTTCAACCACAACAACAATGGTCCCAACCAATTTCCTCAATGCCAAATCAGTAGCAACAGTGGAACCCTACCAACTGGAGCCAACAACCAACAGTTCAAACAGGAGCTCTGAATCAGAATCAGAGCAGAGACCCCTCTGCACCAGCCCAACCTGTTTATGCAGTGATTACAGAGACTCCTCAAAACCCTACTACCAGTACCTCAGGAGGAGAAAGCTTGAAGGATTATTTATCCAACTCAGTTGCAAATATCAAAAAGGAGTTGATGGATGTGATTACAGAACAGCTACAGATGCTTAAAGTGAATACCGCTAGCATATCCAACGTTGCGGGAGCAGGAAGAGATGTGATGCGGTCAAATACTTGGTGTGGTAAGTGTCATCAAGCAGGCCATTTAGCCACTGAATGTGCATGAAAACCAACCATTCCTGGAGCCTTCTATTCCTACTGTTTGCGGAAGAACCATACAGAGGACATTTACTCTCTGAAGGAGATGCATGATAGGAGAAGGAAGGAAGAAGATGCAAGATTCAACTTGCTGGAATCCAAAATGACAACACAGGATATTGGACCCAAGCCTAGAGAGTTTGGTCCTAATTTCGGACCCAGAAGATTTTCATCCCAAAGTTACAGAGGAAGACAGTCTGGCGGTGGTCAGAGATCAGAAGTGGAGTGTTACAGATGCGGAGAAAAGGGACACATCTCACCAAATTGTCCAAATCCTAGAAGGTCAGTGGATTACAAGCCCTTATGCAGTCGTTGCAAAGGAGAAGGCCACACTGCAAAAGAATGTCCAAGCCCAGCCCCAATGAAAAACAATGCTACTAATAGTCCGGCCAAGGCCCAAGAGCCGACCTCCAATTTAGTGGAATTGGAAGTTGCTACCATCACGCATGCAAAGAAGAAGGAACCGCAGTGAAGTTCAATTTTCCACCAGAAGAACAGAATAGAACAGAGCCTGACAGTGCCGTACAGAGCACTACAGTGCCACAGAGAGTTACAGAGACAGTTTCAGAGACAGGACCAGAGGTCCAGGAGATAGAAGAGAAGGAAGCGCCACAAGTGGCAGAAGAAGTTCCCAAGATGCCCCTGTTGGAAGAAAAAAGGAAAATGAAAATGGGTGTTGCCCCATTCCCTAACCGGTTAGAGAAGCCAGTGGATCCTATTAAGGAATACGATCTGGTCAGAGATCTAGATACCTTTAAACCAAACCTCACATTTCGACAACTATTGATGATGTCTCCTAGTTGTCAAAAAAGGTTCAAAAGTATACTGACAAGAAGACGCGGCTTAAGGATAGCTCCCTCAACAGCAACAAATTCCAACATAGCTCCAGAGTCTCTAAAAGAAGTGGACGTGTCTAACGCCTTCCTAGATCCGGGTACCCCAGAGACTAGCATGTGGATAGAAGGCTGCTTCATTGCAAATGCACTAATTGATGGTGGCTCATCAGTGAACATTATGACGGATGTGACAATGAAGGATCTAGGCCTACAAGGTGTGCAACCAACCCAATGGCTCATCAGACTGGCGGATCAGAGCAGAATCAAGCCTTTGGGCATTCTCCCATATGTGAAGACTACAGTGGCTGGAAAATATTATTGGCTAACCTATCTTGTGGTGAAGCCAAACTCTTATGGTACATCCTACTCCCTGTTTACTGGGCAGACCATGGCTTTTTGAAGCCCGAGCAAGGACGGATTGGTTCAAAGGAACCTTGACCTTGGGTAGAGGACCCAATAAAGTGGTGCTGAAGCTATATGGTTCTCAAAAAGGACATGGATCCACCTCCTTGGAATTATCTTCTGACTCCCCTAATGAGGCTACAGATGGAACATCAGCAGACGAAGATGCTGTCAAACAGATCCTTCCCAAGAAAACAGTGGCATGTTCCTTAATAGTGGATACTGTAAGCCGACTTCCAAAAGATGCAAAGCCATTATCAATGGGTGAATACTTCCTGCCTGAACCAGGAACGATTTCCGAAATCACTTCTGACAGTGAGATAGAAGCATGGATGTACTGCTCTCCGTGTTACATGGCCATAACAGAGCCAAAGACAGAGGCAGGAGAGGAAATAGAGAACCTGTTCTTCTCCTACAGAGCTCCTACAGAGACAGAAGTAGAGCCAGAGACAGAGACAGAGATAGAGACAGAGACAGAGACAGAGACAGAAGAGGATGAATATGATATGGACAAAGAAGGTTATGAAAGTGAGCCAGAAGAATCTATCCCACCTGCAGAGGATACATTTGAAGAAGAAGTTCCAGAAGCATCAGAAGCAGACGAGCTCATGCTATGGGACAGAATGGTGATGGTACCATTTGGTCTGGTAAATGAATCTTCTCATATGCAAAATCTTTATAAGAAATGGATATAGAAGAACAAGCCGTCTTTCAGCAGTGGCTCTTGCCGTCCTCACCCACCCTTGCCAAAGAAAGATGATGATGATGCACCGTGCCAACAAGCACCAATCCCACAAACCCGACAGGCATCAGAGGGTTCCTGTTATGTGACGTTCCTGGATGTGTCATCAGAAGAGAAGTCTCCAATCCAAGAGGTAATTAATCTTGAAACCAAACCCGAAACGACTCTAATCCCATTTCAACATCTCAGGGAGCAACTTAAGTCTCCACCAAAAGAAGAAGTTGGGTCTAGTGGGACATCAGAAGAGGACACCACTCCCTTGAAGGAGTCGGATCTGTACCCAGAAGTAGTCCGCGGGACCTTCATTCGTGAAGTAGAAGGTGAAAAGTAGTTAACCTTTGTGGATGCAGAAGGCACTGAACGCCACTTGAAGGTGGGTAGCAGCCTCCCAGAAGAGGAGTTGTCAACCTTGTACAACTTGTTGAAAGAAAAATTGGACGTGTTTGCGTGGTCCTACAAAGACCTAAAGGGGATTGATCCCACAATATATCAGCATCATATTGACTTGGAGCCTGATGCCAAGCCAGTACGACAACGACAGAGGTGAATGAACCCGAATTATTCCACATTGGTAAAAGCAGAGCTGCTGAAGCTTCTGGAAGCCGAGTTCATCTATCCAGTGGCAAATAGTGAATGGGTTTCACCCATCGTGGTTATACCCAAGAAGAATGGCAAGCTTTGAATATGTGTTGACTTTCGCAAGCTCAATTCGAAGACGAAGAAGGATCACTTCCCTATCCCTTTCACACACCAATTGTTGGACTCAGTGGCAGGACATGAGCTTTATTCCCTTCCGGATGGATTCAATGGATACAACCAAGTCCAAATCGCAGAAGAAGACCAATCCAAAACAACCTTCACCACAGAATGGGGGACCTACGCTTACCGAGTGATGCCATTTGGGCACTGCAATGCCCCTGCTACTTTCCAGCGAGTCATGATGGCCGCGTTCCAAAATCATTTGCACGACTTTATTGAGGTATATTTGGATGACTTCTGTGTTTATAGTTTGATCCGTGAACACTGGGGACACCTGGAACAATGCTCGACTGATGCCGGGAGTATGGGATTTTCCTCAATCCTGACAAATACATTTTTGGGGTCTCTTCTGGAGTTCTATTGGGCCACATTGTCTCTACACAAGGGATATCAACAGACCCTGCAAAGATCGAAAAGATTGCAGCTTTGACAGCACCCACCAACCTCAAACAGTTGAGGGGATTCTTAGGCCATGTGGGTTACTACAGAAGGTTCATAGCCCATTTTGCAACAAAGGCAACCTCCTTGCACAAACTTCTGAGGAAAGATGCAGAGTTTACTTGGACGGAAGAATGTGACAAAGCCTTCAACACTCTGAAGTAGTCTCTAATAGAGGCACCCATTCTGCAGCCTCTTGATTGGACGAAGGAGTCCCATGTACACATTGATGCCTCAATTGAAGGCTTAGGTGCAGTTCTCTGCCAGAAGGGCTCCTCAAAGCTGGATCAACCCATCTATTACGCAAGCCGAAAAGTCATTGATAGGGAACGGAACTATACAGTGATAGAGCTGGAGTGCTTGGCAATGGTGTTTGCCTTAGAAAAGTTCCGCCACTATCTCCTATCCACCCACTTTAAATTTTATGTGGATCATGAGGCCCTGTCCTTCCTGATGAACAAAGCAGATGTGAAAGGACGAATGATGAGATGGCTCCTTCTATTTCAGGAGTTCGACTTTGAGGTGATTACTAAGCCTGGTCTTCCCATGTTCTGGCTGATCATCTGTCGCGTATCCCACAGACTGCAGACGAGGAGCAAGATGATCCAGACCTCCTTGATGCTTCCCTATTCTTGGTAGAAACTGTAACCCCCTGGTATGCAGACATTGCCAATCTACTGGCAACCCAACAGTATCCTCCTGGCATTTCTAGTTGGGAAAGAAAGAAGCTTATGTTAGAATCAGCCCCCTACATCTTGCTAGGCAGCGCACTGTACAAGAAAGGCAAAGATGAAGTGCTCCGAAGATGTGTTGCAGGAGATGAGATTGGGATTGTTCTGAAGGCTTGTCATGACGAGCCATGTGGAGGCCACTTTGCAGGAGAAGCTACAGCCAGGAAGGCTCTGCTAGCAGGATATTGGTGGCCTACCATCCACAAGGATGCCTATGATTACTATAAAAGATGTGATGCTTGTCAGAGAATGGGGAAACCCACCAAGACAAGTGCCATGCCACTGCAGCCTATTCTTCCTTTGAAGCCTTTTGAGAAGTGGGGCATCGACTTCATAGGCCCAATCGACCCTCCTACCAGAAGGAAACAGAATCGATACATCCTGGTATGTACGGATTATGTCACAAAGTGGTGTGAAGCTAAAGCCCTAAAGCAAAACGATGGTAACAGCGTGGCCCTATTCATGTACGAGAATATCATCACCCGTTTTGGTAGTCCCTTAGAGCTGGTAAGTGACAGAGGTACTCATTTCATTAATAAAGTCATGGAAGAATTGACAGAGTTGTATAAGATCCGCCATCGCAAGTCCACTCCTTATTACTCCAGAGCCAACGGCCAAGTCGAAGTCACCAATCGAATCCTCTGCTCGATTCTGACAAGAATGATTGCCACACATCGTCGTGATTGGGATGATCGACTTACAGAAGCCCTCTGGGCATACAGAACCTCCCATAAAGTAGCAACAGGACAGACACCCTTCCAGCTGGTGTATGGTACAGAAGCTGTTTTCCCTGTTGAATTGGAATTATCCTCTTTGAGAGTGGCTATCAAAGAGCGTTTGGGGGACGATGATTCACTGCAACATCGTCTCCTGCACTTGGAATGTTTGGACGAAACCCGCAGGATGGCTCTACAGTGCATGGAAGCCACGCAAGCTCGACGCAAGGCTTACCATGACATCTTCTTCAAGCACAAGGAGTTCAAAGAAGGTGATTTGGTCCTAGCCTATGATTCCTGATTTGGCAAGTTTCATGGCAAGCTCCAACAGCGGTGGATGGGCCCCTATAAGGTACTTGCCATCAACCCTAATGGCTCTGTCCAAGTGCAGACCGTTGATGCCTCTGATGATCCCTTCCTAATCAATGGATATCGCCTGAAGAAGTACTTCCCTCCTTGGGGATCTTGACAATCACAGTCACTTGATCCTTTCCCCCGTTGGCGTGGCACTGTACTTCTTATGATGCTACTTCTGATAGCCGTTCTTCAGCTACTTCAGATGAGGTGGACGCAACCCTCTCTCCCCTCAATCCCACCTTCCAGCCCTAATCTTCTATCCTCTATTTTCCACCAGCGACAGTGGCGAGGTTGGTTCTGATAAGTGGTATTTCTACCATCCCCTTGCTTAAATCGAAAAAAAAACAAAAAGAAAAATATACATATCGGTCATGGGAGAAAAGGACTTAGGTCCCTGTCATGCCGACCTATTCTTCGAGAAAAGGTGGAAACACCTTCGGGAATAGGGGAAAACAAGAAAAAAAAAGAAGAAAAAAAAAGAGAAAAGAGAAAAAATCTGTTATGAGACAAAATGAAGAAATTCCATGTCATAGCAGGCCTCGTTCCAAGAAAAGGTGGCAAACACCCTTGGGCGAGAAGCTGGCTGTGGAAAAAGTAGCAACACCCAACAGTCCAGAAAGTGGATTCATCAGTTGACATCCTTAGGATCCAGTTCCGATGCTGCCTCCCTTGGTACCCTGTGTCCTGGGTCTCTCTACAGAGCGTCTAACTGTCCTCTAGCAGACGACATGGTCCTATCCAACACAATGTTCGATTTGATGGCTACCTCCCTGGGTATGCCTCTTCAACAACTGATAACGCGATCTTCTTCGACAAACAATCGAGTGATGCGAGCTTTCATCCTAACCGGATGGGGAAGTGAGTATGGTTGCCCTCTGTAATTATCAACAGAGAGTGAGACAGAGGGTGGGGCGAGTGACCAATCTTTCCCTTCAACTCAAATGAGAGGTGAGAAGTGTGAATGAAGTGTTGCACGCATAGGATGGGCCTCTCAATGCACAAAGCACAATTTGTTTCTGTGCACTGCACTATAAGGCTCCTTGGCCTTCCTTCTCACACCGTATGCCGACACAGGGCGGGATGCACAGTTGCACCGTCCAATGCGCACAAGGCATACAACCTTTGCACCAGTGACTGTGAGGATTACATCAATGGGTTTCAGGAAAGGGCTGCCCTCCTGTATTTATCAACCGAGCATGAGACAGAGGGTGGGCTGAGTGTGACTGGAGTTTTTTCAATCAATTACCGAGAGGTGAGATTAAGGGACGTTATGACACTTGGAGTCAGGTATGTTTCCGTTTCCCTATGCACCCACGGGATGGGTCTCTCTGCCGTCATCACAGGACACATCACCCTGTTCTGTACACTGCACTGTAAGGCTCCCTTGCCTTCCTCCTTGCACTTATGCCAGATGGGTTGGACGCACTACTGCACCATCAACTATACACCCTGGCATACTCCTTCTGCACCATCCCCTTGTTGATTCCTAAACCGGGTACGAGATAGGGGTTTCAATTCTTATTCCTCGAGTGATATTAGTCATGGGGCGAGTGACTGTTCTTTCATTCCATTTGAGTGATTGTGAGTTGAGTGCAATATCCCTCGCCATCGACAAATTTCCTGCGATTCCTTCAACCAGCTACCTCCCTGGGTGCTGCTGCGTGGTCCCAGCCATGACGGATGTGTGCCGAGAAGATGCCTTGGTACCTCTAGCAGTCGACAACAATACAGGAAGTGCCATTGACAATCAACCTTGATCCTCAACAAAATGGGCCAAGTTCTTCTAACCCTAAAACTTTTGTTTCTCAGTGACATTTATGTTTTAAGTGTGGGGACATTAATGGATAATCTATGGCATGGTCCTAGGTCCGTGTTGCTTGGTTCACCCTATCCGTTAAGGTCTTAAGTGTGGGGACGCGTCCCTGCGCGTCTACATTGCATACCCCTCTGCATATGCCTCAACCTGCTAATGTCTCTATGCCCTGACTTGCTTTTATCCTAATGGGGTCCCTTTCCACCCACCCGTTCATTTTCCACCCACCCTTGGGGCTGTTCCCTTGCAGTTTTCCTTCATTCCCTGATTTTGATGTCCTACCCTATAAACGTACCTTACGTTCACCACAGTCCAAATCCAACCTAATAGCCATATTCCTTCCTTTGAACTGACCATTTTTCCTTTTTACCTACCCTTGTTCCGGTGCACGGTTTTTGAGTTATTAAATTTTGAAGCATTTTGCGTAAATTCGTCGGTTTTCCATATGAATGCGCTTTGCTTGCTTCGGAACCGTGATCTGACATCATAGCCCTGACAACCACTTTCTCCATGACATTTTCTCTTTTTACTCCGACTCATTCCGATGCACGGTTTGTCCAATATTAATTTTTCGGTTTTTTAAGACTTTTTGGTGCGTCTTTTTGATGTTTTCCATGTGAACCTGCCCTGTTTGCATCGGAATTCTAATTTGATTTGACAGCCCTGTCCCCTGTGCCTTCCCCCACCTTTTTCATTTTTCCTCCCCCCTCTTTCGACTTCTAGATTATTTATTATTAATTTTTAAATGTGTTTTTTGCTATATTTTTGGAGTTTTTCGCATGTGAACCCCTCCTCCTTCCACCGGAACTGTGTTTTAACATGACAACCCTGTGCCGCCCCTTCCTGCGGACATTTTTCCTTCTTCCTCCATGTCATTTCGGCGAACGGTTCATCCAATATTAATTTTCGATCCCATTTTCGAGTCTGTTTTTTGGGTTTTTCCCACGTGAATGCATCTTATCTTAGTCAGAACTATGTTTTGATGTGATAGGATTGTCGGGCACGTCTTTCTACACATTTTTCCTTTTTCCTGCCCCTCGTTCCGATGCACGAATCTTTCGATATTAATTTTTAATTGCGTTTTTTGATCCGTTTTTTGTGTTTTTTGCATATGACCGCCCTTTACCCCTCCCGGAATCTCCATCGCATATTTTCCCTGTCTTTCCCTTGCCGTCCTGCCCACTTTTTTGTTTTTACGATATTTCATTTTGACGTCCGGATTGGGAGTTATTAATTTTTCTTTATTTTTATGTGTTTTTACGCGCCCGTCCCGCGCGTGAACGCGCCTGTTTTCGATTTTACGCGTCTTGATGCACCCCGGTCGCATCCGCGTGCCTCGTCCCCACATCCGAGCGCCCTTTCAATCCCATCACAGCAAATTTTTTTACCCCCGCCCCGCGCACGCGTGCGGGACGGGGGGTACGCCTCCTTTGTGGGCATCCCGCCCGCTAACCCTTACCCCATCCCCCTATGGGCACCCCCCCATGGGCCCTGCCCCTTCCCTATGCCCCCCTTCCCATGGGCCCCTGCCCATACCCTCCCACCCTTTCCACCCCCCCCCATACCATTTCCTATCCCCCCCACCCTTCTCTCTCCCCGACCCCTCCCCACCCCAACTACCTCCCTTCTTCTCTCCCTCTCCTGCTCCTGCGTGTCCCCCCTCCCTCCCTCCATCTCCATCTCCTTGCTCCCTCTCCATCTCCTTCTCTCCCCTCCTCCTCCTTTGTTCCATCCTCCTCCCCTTCTTCTTCTTCTCCCTTCTCTCCTCCCTCCTCCCCGTTATTCTCCCTCCCCTCCTTCCTCTCCCTCTTCCCCTCGTCCTCCTTGGCGTCGTCCTGCAGTGCCCGCGGCCACGTCGTCCTGCAGCGCCATCCACACCAATCCTGCGGCCGCTTCGCCTCTGTTCCAGCGCCGGTCGGTTGGACGCCTGCCCCTGCCCCTTCGCCATCGCAGCGCCCACCGCCCCTGCCCCTTCGACGTTGCAGCGCCGCCGAGCCGCCCTGCACGCCGTTGACGCCCGCCCCTGCCCCTTCGCCGTCGCAGCGCCGCTGAGCCGCCCCTTCGCCATCAGCGCCGCCGAGCCGCCCCTTCGTCGCAGTGCCTGCCCCTGGCCCCACCTCGACGGCCTCCCGCCTTTCCCCCTCAGTTCAAACCCACATTCCCTTCCCCACCTCCTCCCTAGCCCCCTTTCACCCCCACCACTGCACCACCCCCCCACCCCCACACTAATCCTTGTTCCCACTACTGCACCACCCCCCACCCCCACACTAATCCTTGTTCCCACCACTGTACCACCCCCACACTAATCCATGTTCCCACCCCTAGAACACACCCCCACCTCCCCCACCCTATATAAGCCCCAGCATACACACCCCCCACTAAGCTCACTCACCTCCTATCTAGCCCCTGTTCACACCCCCCACTAAGCACACACCTACCTCCACCCAAGCCCCCAGTCCCATCACTAACCCACCCTACCTCCACATAAGCTCCCTTTCCCCCCCACGAAACCCGCTGAACCGCAGCAACCTCCCCGTAAGTCCCCTGTCACCTGCCGGCACCTCTCTTTACGCCCCCTTTCATCTGCTGACAACCAACAGTCCCCCGCCGACCCCGCAGATACCATTCTCCACCCCTTGACACACGTGGGCGTGGGAGCTTGAGGTTGATCGTGTGATTGATCGTGCGCGTGTGCGGACCTTTGATCGTCGGTTGCTGCCACGCAGCTGCCGCGCAGCTTATTTCTGGGTATTTTTCTAGATTTTTAATTCAAACACCCGAAACCTTTAAAACACAAAAAAAAAAACCAAACAAAAACAATAAATAAATAAATAAAACAACCTTTAAAATTCTGAAAAAAATACAAAAAAAAATCTAGAAAAATTCCTCTTATTTCTGCAACCCATGGCCATATTTTTCTAAACCTGTAAATTTAAATAAAAAAAACATTTCCGACCATTTTAAAATTTCCCAATCTTTTAAAAATACACAAAAAATGAAAAAAATTCATTAAAAATGCTAAACAATTCCCAATTAATTTCTGAAAAATTTCTAACACTTCCATTAACATTTTTACTTATTTGTGGCATATTTTTTGAAGCTATCACACTATTTCATTTCCAACCTAAATTCCTTCAAATAATAATAATAATAATAACAAAACAAAAATCTTTTTCATCCAAATACAAACTAAACATCTAGAAAAAAATTCCATATATTTTTGGATTGAGGAGAGTGCATTCTTTGCATTTACATACACCCACTACCAGGTATTTTCCCTTTTATTTGTTATTTTTTTTAAAGCTACCCCAAAACCCACGGTTAATTCAAAAAAAAGAAAAAAACAAAAAAAAAACATACCAACAAATAATAAAAAATGAACCCTCAATACCATCATTGCAGCGCATTCGCGCTAAACACACCATTTTTAAAAAAAATAAAAATAAACCCGCCGTTCACTTCGCACACACTAAGTGCGCTAAAGAGGCACTTTAATATTTTTTAATTAAAAATGAACCAACCATCACAAAAGCACGCGCTGGCAAAAAAACGCTCCACATCACCTTAATTTGTAATCAATGAACTTGCATTTAGAGACCTAGTCTGGGTATCGAAGTCCGGGATTCGAATTAAAGCACCGCTTTCACCTAATAATTGGTCATTAAATTTATAAGAAGAAACCGTCGTTTTCTTGTTAAGGTTTATCACTTAATAAAAATTCACCCATTTCTTAGTAATTTATTAAAATGAACCTTTCATTAAAATAATTTTCCCTCACTGCACTTAATTTCCCTTTTTAACGAATCCGTTTCGTGGGATGGGTATGCGCAATCATTGGAGTTATTTCCATGGTCAAACACTGGTTTATCCACGATGTGGTCTTGCTGTGTGTAGGTTGTGGTGATGTTTTGGTTTAGTGTCTTTGTTATGGTTAAGGGTACGGTGTGTAGTTTTTTTTCTTTTATTTGCATGATAAGGGGTTTTGGGTGTTTGTATGATGCATACCATGAAGCTTTTGGTCGCATATGTCTAGAGGTCATGTCGAATTTTTTCTAGGATGTGGTTTGCTTGGGGATAGTTGGTCGAGTCACGTTTTATTGTTTTGATTATTCTCTTATCCTTGGTATTTGTCTGTTGCTTTGCAGGCATTCTCCTTGATTGTCTGTGTTTGTGGTGTGTGTGTAACCATCTGAATGGCACCTTCTCACACTCCTCCCCCTATCCAGTATGTCCCACTAGTTAGTAGGGATTACTCTTCCCTACTCACTTTTGAGCCTCTCACGAAGGCAGGACTCGCTGCTTTTGTGGCTACCTCCTTTCCATTGCTTCCAGAGGATCCGTCATTGTGTGACGAGTTTCTGGCCTCCTATAGCAAGAAGTAGGGACTGGTCCAGGGTATTTCTATGACTTTGCCACCTTGAGGCCCAGGGAAGGCTCTGTCTCTTCCCTTCAAAGGTGAACCTTTTGTTACCATTCGTCAGATTTTCTCTAATGAAGAGATTTTGAAGCTGTTACAAAAACAGACAAGGGAAATGCTGGATGTTAAGAAGGTGATAAACTCTTCAGGAGTTTCCTTTTCCATGATCACTGATCCTGTGTGGAAGATGGTCTGTCAGTTTCTCCAAGACAGGTTTATGCCTGCCAAAACGCCATCCCAGTACTTGTCCAACGAGCTTTTCACAGCTTCAAGGATGGTGTTGAAAGGAGTCACTATTGATTGGAGTACTTACCTCCTCACTAAAATGGATCAACATTTCGTCAAAGTCACCAGGGGTAATGTTAAAAATGTCACCTATGGATCGTATTTGTCTGCCTTCTTGACCTATTCAGGTTTACAGAAGAGTGTGCCTCCACCTCCTCCATCAGATCCACTACCTCCTCCTCCACCTTCCGATGAGTCAGCACATATTAACATAGAGGATGATGATTCTCCACCTCCCCTGGTCATACAGCGTAAACGCTTGAAGCGGATACCGGATAAAGCTCCTTCAATTCTTCCTTCAGTGTCCATTCCTGGTACCTCTGGCAGTGATCTCCCTGGGTATCTCACTTGTAATAACCTGTTCAGAGCACATCGCGAAGGATCGTTGGATATATCAGTTCCCTCACTGAACAGTCTAGTCTCAGGAGATGTAATTCCTTTCCTCTGTAAAGATATTCAGAGTTCCATTGAATTGTCAGTGAGACAGCCTGTGTTCAACAGCTGTACGCTTCCTTTTATGAAGAACTCATGCAGTCTAAGGACTAGTTGCATAAGGCAACATCTGAGTTAGCCTCTGCTAAGGATACCCTAGCAGATTTGTTTAAGCAGATGGAGCAACAAACCCAACTGGTTGCAACCCAACAAGATGAGATCTCTTCTTTGAAGATCCAGTTTTTACTAGAGGCTCAATCAGAGGTTACTAGCCTTTCAGAGGAGAAGGAGAGGATATCTAAAGAAGCGCAGGAGTTCCAAACTCTTTTAGATGACAAACTTTCTGCTTTACAAACTGCTAATGACACAGTGGAATCCCAAGCTTCCCAAATCAAGCAATTGCACGATCAACTGGCGAAGTCACGGTCTGTTCCTCCAAGCCCTAATGTTCCCTTGATTCCTTCTCTCTCATAGAAGGAATTGGCTGCTCTTCAGAGACAGGCTACCTTGTGTCCTCTATTCCAAGATAAAGTGGAAAGATTGCAATCCAGGATGGATTTGTTATGGTCTACATTTGAGCAGTTTCAGGAATATGTTACTCCAGACCATTCTTTCTTCATCCACTACCAATTACAGAAGTTGGCCTTCTACATGAAGCTTTCCACGATAGATTTACCTCTTCTAAAACGAACGTGGTGGTTTCCTATTGGATTGGATTTTATGCGAGCTACATTTTGGAGAATTGTGGTGATGGGGTCGTGGTTGGGGAATTGCTGATGTAGAAGAAGAAGAAGAAAACTCTTATATCCTTTACAAGTTTGTTGTGATTTTCTAGTTTGATAAGAAGTGTTAATGTATAAAGGGTTTTCCTTTCGTTGTATTTTTATATCAGATACAGGTTATAAGTTGGGGTCGTGGTTGGATGGATTGTTTTTTAAGACATATTGAAGATCAAAGTTGAGCTTTTAAATGAACTTGTATTCCCTTTTTCCTGGGTCGTGAGGGCGCTTCCTTATTAAGTGTGGGGATATGTTGAGTGTTGAAATAACTTGTTTTTTGGCTGATTTTTGTTGTTTTTGAGAGCTAAATGGTTGATTTTATGAGATGATTGATTGGTTTGGAAGTGGTTTGAGAGTGTTTTGGATGATATTGATTGTGTTTTGGAAGTTTATGATGTTTATTAGTGGTTGTATGATGTTCTGATAGGTTCTGATTGGTTCTGTATACCTTCTGTATAGCTTCTCTTTTGTTCTGTTTTGTTCTGATTGTCTTCTGTAAGGAGGGATGGAGTATTGATTGATGAAGATTGAGATCTTGTGAAAGCTTATTGTATGGTTTGTGAGAGTTTGGAATGGTTTGAGTATGAGTTATGTGGTTTTGATGACCTTCTATAACCTTCTGTAGGTCTTCTGTAGAGCTTTTGTTTATGTTCTGTTTTGTACTATAGCTGTTCTTGTTCTGTTGGATGAGAGTGTAGCTTGGGAAAGTTTTCTAGCCTTGAAAAGAGGTAAATACAAGTGTAAAAGAGCTGAAAGAAGTGAAAGAAGTAGTTGCTGAAGACTCAAGTGAAGACTGAAGTGAAGTGACAGTAGTGAGCTATGAAAAGACACTGTAGTGGCTCTAGTGACTCTTCATATCAGACATACCTCTTGGGAGGGGTATCCACGACCTAAGAAGGATTATTGAGAGTGATTTTGAGAGATTGTAGTGAGGATATGATGTATTATTGATAGAGAGAGAGAGAGAGAGTCAGAGATAGTCAATTCTACAAAAACAGAGTGATTGTATGTGAGAGATTGAGAGAGAAAACTATGAAGATATTGAAGATGAATACTATGTGATGTATTTCCATTCAAAGATGGTGTATTCCTTTGCTTTCTTTGTTATATTGATGGATTTTGTGAAGATATTGAAGAATATGGTTGATTCTATTAAATCCGTGGGAGATCTACATGATGCTGTATGAAGATTTGTTGTGCCTGGTGTTCTTTTCTTCATTGTGATCATATGAAACCTAATAAACAAGCTTGTTGATGTTACAAGATAGATTTTCTTGCAAGAGAATTCCCTTTTCCTTGGTGTTCCTCTTGGGGCTCCACTTTGTGAAGAAAACTATGGATCTTGAGTGTGTAGAGGAAGAGGAGGAGCCTCTTGATCTTGTTTCTTAATTGGTGAGGGTGTTTCTTGAGTCTTTTGTATGTGTGTATTCATGGAAAGAAATGTGTATTTGCAGGTTTCATGGTGAGGAGAAAAGCTCCAAGCATATATTTTGCTACTCGGTACCCTGGTTTTGTGCTTGTTCGAGTGTTGGGTCAGAGCCAGTCAACTATGTTTAGGAGGATATTAGGGAGTTTGATTTACATGACTATCACAAGGCTAGACTTGAGCTATATTGTTGTCAGTTTATGTAGATGCCTAGAAAGCCTCATTTGGATGCAGTTAGACATATATTGAGGTATGTGAAGTACACTTTACATTATGGACTTTTTTCTGAGGCAGGTAAGGATGTTCAGGTCTTTGGATACAGAGATGTAGATTGGGCTGGTGGCATGTCAGACAGAAGATCTACTAGTGGATTCATGTTTTCCCTTGGTAGTATAGCAGTTATATGGAGCAGTAAAAAGCAACCTAGAGTTTCTTTATCGAGTATAGAGGCTGAGTATAGAGGTGTTGCTATGGCAGCATGTGAGGTGGTATGGTTGCAAAAGTTATTAGGTGAATGGATGTGCAAGGAGTTGGTTTAGTTGTCATTCATTGTGACAACATGAGCAGCATACACCTAGCTAGAAATACAATGTTCCACGCTACGACAAAAAACATTGAGGTGCACTACCACTTTGTGAGAGAGAATGTACTTGCAGGAGAAATTGACTTGGTATATGTCATCACATAGGATCAGATAGCTGATATTTTCACAAAGGCATTGGGTGTAGAGAGGGAACGGGCAGTAGAGGCTAACATGACATTGAGCGAACTGGTAGCAAAGTGACTCTTGGACAATATGTCCATTGAATAGAGCGCTACTGCCCTAGCCACCGCGCTACTATCGGGATTGGGAGTCATGCAAGGGGCTAAAGGGTAGGCTAGAATCCCCATCGTAGCAAAACAACTAGCTAGATATGAACCTAGCAGTGACCCGTACAGCTTCATGGAGCAGTTCGAGCAAGTATGTGAGGCAAACGGTCTTACTGACCCTGCGCAGCGAGCTCAAGCTTTCGGCCTGTGCTTAGGCGACAAGGGGAGGACCTGGTATTCTAGTCTAGATGATGCAGAACATACAAACTTTGTTCGCCTTAAGGGCCTCTTCATCAAGAGGTTTTCGGAGGCAGGGTATTCGGATAACCTCATCATTAGGTTGATGAATATCAGTCAAAGGGAGAAGGAAGACATTAGGGATTACGTCACTCAGGTGCATAGCCTCTACAAGAGAATCCCTGCCAATGAGCGACCTACCAAGAGGGCAGTGTCTACAGTGTTCATGAACGGGATTCGAAGTGAGCTACAAGGCTTTGGTGAGTAACTCCACCTTGCAACGAGACGTGGTAGCTAGAGTTTTGGAGGAGGAAATACATGTAGATGATCAACTCAAGGAACACGGCATGAGGACTACCAACCGAGAGAGTGCAAGCCAGAGGGACCCTGAGAGATCAACTACTTCGGGGGGAAAAGCAACTGCTAGTGTGCAGGATAAGGGAAAGAGTTTAGACCACGAGCAGGGGATGGCAGAAATGAGAATGGAGATTGCACGGTTGCAAGAGCTGGTAAGGAAGCCTGTGAGATCGCATGTACAATGTATATACTACAGCAGAATCACCTCCCAGTTGAGTGCCAAGATCCTAGATCTCCACCGCGCTCAAATTGCGGTAGATTCGGGCATGATGCAGTGCATTGCAGAATGTCGAGGAGATTCCCATATGCGCAACAGTACAACCCTCCATACTTAGGTAATAGGCCACCTAATTTCTTTGGGAGGGGAGCCAAGTTAGCTCTCCCAGCACCGACTGACTCAAGACTTGCCGTACCTAGACTGGAGATGAACCCAACTGGTATACCCAGACCACCAGGGCCTTTTGTAACCCACCCATCTAGCGATGCTCCTGTTCACTTTGTGGAGGAGCCTAATGAGGAAGAAACATATGCCAACCTGTACATATCCTATGACGAGGAGGGTAACCCAGTCCTGATGGACTATCGTCCGATGCCGATGATGTCTTTAGGAAGAGGAAGAGGTAGAGGCTTTGGAGGGCCAAGCCAAGATCCAGTCACATGCTCGACTTGCGACCACCCAAGCCACATTTCATGACGCTACCCAGAACGAGAACAAGCTAACAAGGACAAAGCGGATCTCCGATGCACAGAGTGTGGAATCACACATCTGTTTCCTGACTGTCCTAGGTGGAAGC
This sequence comes from Lygodium microphyllum, assembly GCF_053477565.2. Classification (NCBI taxonomy): domain Eukaryota; kingdom Viridiplantae; phylum Streptophyta; class Polypodiopsida; order Schizaeales; family Lygodiaceae; genus Lygodium; species Lygodium microphyllum. Next base: position 98,671,826 of record NC_141161.1, read on the forward strand.
CATCAACCAGCTCTGCCAACATGCCATCGGTGCCTTTGGGGATTTTTGGAGTGGAAATCTTTGACAGTGAGGATACACCCATCCCACTACATGTTATGAGGCTAGCTCAAACAAAACAGGCAAGCATCTCTTTGCCAGGGCCAAGTAACCTTGACGCAACCTCAATAGGAAAGAAAAGCCGGAGGAGACGGAAAAAGAAAACCGATGCAAAGATAACTCTTAAAACCGAGGAAGCGACTACGTTAGTAATAGGAAAGAGGGTCACAGATGCAGAGGCGGAGACCTCAGCTCCTAAGACAGCTGAGCTAGGGAGTGCCAGGGTAGGGGAATATCCCCATCCCAAACGGAAGCTCGAAGCAAACGACGAAATCTCAAAGGAGTAAGCTACCCTCAGAAGACTAATCACTTCATATCTTAAGCCTCCTCCTTCTGTTCTTGAGCACGAGTTGCAAGAGCTCACGCAGATGGCAAGATCGCCTTCCACGTTCTTGCAGCAGTGGTTTGCTCTGAGAATCCAATGGGAGAAAAAAGGTTGCCGGATAATGACCAATGCTAAGCAACGGAGGGCAATTAAAACCATCGAATATGACCCTACTTATGTGGCACCTATCTCGTTTAGGGTTTTGGCCATCACCCACAACCAGCATTTAGACGACCATGTACTCGCTCACCCTTACATTGACTAATTCCTTACGGAAATTACATGTTGCAAGCCACCTTAATACTGGAGATTTTTTTCATGATGTCTTGACCTACATCTCCCAAGTCTCCATCCAACCATCTACTCTTGATTGTCTTGCCCAACTCGAATACAATCCAAGCTTCTATGATTGGTTATTGGCTAAGTAAATCAATCCACGAAAAACAACATTTGCCTCATACTTCCTGTGCTAATTCTAGGAAGGATTCATTGAAAGATCCAAGACAGGGGGGAGCAATGTGAGCAAGAGCAAAGCAAGGGGAGCAATGTGAGCAAGATCAAAGCAAAATGAGAGTCAGCAAAATGAGATTCATGCTAACTAGCAGAATATTATGATTAATTGAGTCTCAATGGAAGATACTGCAAAGGGAAAACAATAGAAATTACTGTTGTGAGCCTGTCTAAAAAATCCAAGCCTCTAAGCAAGTATACCAATTTTTGACACATACATTTTTCTCTCAAATTGAGTTTTGTTAGAAATAAGCCGATTTTTAAGCATTAATGTTGGCATGGTGTGTTGACAGGTAACCACCATGGTAGGACAAGACAAAGGGGGCAAACTCCCATTTTTTGAAGAAGAGATGACCAAGTTCGACATCAGCGTCGAGACACGAGGATTCAGTCAATTCACCTTCAAGCACACGCTGAACCTGGATGAGGGCATCTTGGAGAAATCTGCAGTCAAAGAATTGGTGGACAGATGCCACCTCCACAAGTATGTGGAAAAGGTGGGGCAGGCCGTGGATTACGGCATGTGTGCTGAATTTCTGAGGAACTTTGACAAGGGCAGGAACTGTGGCACTATCACAGTGAGGACAGGGGAGCAAGAAAGAAGAGTTGAAATGCCCCTCAATGTGGCAATCGTAGAGAAGGCCTTGGGGCTCGTACCCAAGAAAGAGAGGTGGCCGAGAAGGGATGTTTACGCCATGATGGGAGTAAAGAAAGAAGAGGTGCACACCGTGGATGGAATCAGCTTGGCTGACATCCCGGATCCAGCAGTGAAATTGCAAGCGAAGATGATCCACACACTCTTCTTGGGCCAAAGGTACAATGCATTGATGAACAGGATCGGGGTCCCATGGTTAGAAAGCATCGCAACAGGAGTCCCTAAGGAGGTAGACTGGAATGGTTCGTGCAGAAAACCATTCAAAGCTCAGCTGCCCTTCTCACTCCAGTGGAAGCACCAGCATGAAGAGAATCCCCTGCCTCAACAGCATGCTCCACAAGGAAGAAACCTGCCTCAAAGGCGGCCACAATTAGATATGGTGGTGTTTTGACAGCCATCATAGATGAATTAATGAAGGATGTTGGAGTCAAGGAAGAGCAAGCTGCACATCAAAGCCCACCGCATCAAAGCCCACCTCACCACGAAGGAGAAGAATCAAGTGAAAGAACGATAAGTGACAAGGGAGAACAGGAGGTGCCGCCTACACAAGCAAGCAAACCAGAAGGACAAAAGAAAGGAGACAGGAGATAGAAGGAAAGGAAATAGGAATTAAGCAAAGAAGAACGAGCTGAAATCAAGAGGGCTCAAAGAGAGTCTAGGAGGGCTGAGGAAGAAAGAAGGAGAAAAGAGGAGGAAGAGCTTGCAAAGATAAGAGAAGAATCAAAGAAGGCAGAAGAGGACAGGAAAAGAAGGGCGGAAGAAGAAGCTGAAGAGCAGAGAGTGAAGGAGCTGGCCGAGTTGGCAGAGGCTACACGAAGATCTGTGGAAGAGACCCATGGGGGTGGAGAGCTCGAACCTGTGAGCCCCCGTCATAAAGCCGAAGCTAGTTCAAGTGTGGAAGCAGCTCCAGTGGGATGTAGGCAAGGGCAAGTCCCTACTACATCCACTTCCTTCCTCTTTTGTGCCTGCAATGACTGAAACCACGACTGCAACCACCACACAACCCACATCTCCCCTCGACACGGCACAGCTAATGAACATGGTGTAAATGCTAGTGAGCAAAGTGGCCGAGATCATGCCAGAAACCAGATTGAAAAGGCCCACTGCCGCAGATGCAGAGTCACGGTAAGACCCTAAAAGACAAAGGCTGGAGGCATCAACCACCACACCCCATACTCCCATGCCTACCGACACTGACTATGATGCATATGTGGCTGAGCTACTGGCACAACTAGACAAGGCGAAGGAAGAGAAGAAAGTGGCCTTGATGGAGCTAGAAAAAGAAAAAGAAACGTCAACTGCTCTTAGGCTAGAAGTTTCAAGGTAGGGAGCCGACCGACGAAGAGAAATGAAGGCCCTGTAGGACAAGCTAGTAGCAAAAACAAAGAAAGCCCAGGACAACGAAAGCCACCTTAGAAAAAGGCTGGAAGACAAAGAGCAGAACCTGGTGGCAGAGCAAAGGAGTCTAAAGCTACTAGTGCAGCAATACAATGATCTACAGTAAAAGGTCGCTTGAGTGGAAATGCTAAGACAGGAGGTTCAGGAAAACGAAGCCAGTATACCACAAGAACATACCATGGAGCTCCGTTTGTGGCAGGAGCTAGAAGAACAAAACAGATTAATAAGTGAAGTCGAGTTTCTGAAGAGTGAAGGGCCAGGAATCTCAGCAGGGCAGAAGCAAAACCGGCTACAAGATGAAGTGCAAAGATTACAAGATGCACTGGAGACCTCCCAAGAAGATGTAGAGGCCCTCATGGCCATGGCTTTCAATCAAAAAAGGCTATTCCTTGCTGACATCCAAAGCCAAAAGCAGCTGGTGCAGGAAAAATCAGAAGTACTGGCCGAGGTGCACCAAAGGCTTAGCATTGTAGATCAAGCCAAAGGGATTGCTGAAGAGCAGCTGGCTTAGAAGTTAAGAGAAAGGAACCAGTTGTGGTTAAATGAGTAGCAACAGGTAGTAACCACCTTGGCGAGCCAACTAGAGGAAGAGAGAAAAAGGATGGAGGAAAGAGCTATGGATTGGGAAAGGAATAATTTTGACAAGGTGAGGGACTTGACCGAATTCTTGGCAGTGGCAGAATGCGAAAGAATGCTTGCAGAAGCCAGGGTTGCAGCTGTCGAAATAACTACTAAAACACAGCGGCAGGCCTTTCTCAACACGGTACTCCATGTCACATAAGCTGAGGGCAATGATCCAGTGGAAAAGGTGAAAAGAAAGTTGGAGCTAACCACCCGAGCTCTAAGATATGGTCTTCAAGAGCGGGAGCTCCCAACGAGTACAGGGATCACTAAGGAGCAATAACTCCGCTACTTACGCTGTATGAGCCTTTCCACTGCTGAGCTCAAGGAGCTAGGTTTTAAGGAGCGTGAACAACCACCACCAACACTACCAGTCATCCCATCTATGGTGGAGCGACATGTCAAAGAGGTCCGGATTTCAAGCAAGGTGATGAAGAAGAACAACAAAGAATGCCGAGTCCGCCTCAACCCGATCTCCCACAGGAAGAACCTGCAGATGCACATCTGCCTAAGCGTATAGTTGCAGCAAGGAGGAGAAGACAAGAGTTAGCTGAGGAAGCCCAACGCCGAGCACGCACAATTCCAAGACAACTTCCTGAGGAGCCCATGCCACTGAGAGGTGATGCACATCCTGTAGACTAGCCTCAGGAGTTGGTCATTTGGCGTCAGCGAGTGTTCCATAAAAGGCCGTTTGAGCTCTCATTTGCTTTCCCACACTCTCTGGACCGGGCCATGCCTCTAGGAGTCTTAGCCAAGATCAAGGATCTGGCTAATGAACTTGCAAACAGGTGGATAGAAGCGAGGATCATGATAATGACTAGGTGGCGACAAGAGCCACAGGATTACTAGGAAGATAAGGTCAATCTAGTTCCCAAAACCGTCCAAGGCTATGAGGCACAACCGAAATGGCGGAGGAGGATTTGGGACACCAATTTTGATGCATGGACCGCCTTTTGCAGTTCACTCCCCGAAGAGCGCAATGATCCTATCTACATGCCCTACCCCCATAGGCATGGAGTGGACTATGATAGAGACTTGCATGGGGATTACGACTTCCCAAAAATATATAATATAAATGCTAGGAGCCCTGAGGAATGCTTAGTGTTTAGGTTAGAAGATATACTTCCTTCTATAAATCGTTTCCTTGTAGACTTCTCTTTGTTGAGATATCGAGCTCCACTCGTGATACGCCAGGGCACCGTTGTCTATTTATGTCACCGACTTGTCAGTTGCAGACGCGGTTGGTACACCGCCCATGAATAATAGCTATATGATAGCTATCCTTATCTACTCTAGTTTGTGGCTCAGTTAGTATGCCACCTTAGTTAGTTGAGTTTGGTTTGAGACCCATATATAGGGTTCTTCTATTTCTTTGTACTAGAGTTCTTTTGGCTTACACAACTAAGAAGAGGAAAACTGTTTTCAGCCTCCACCCGTGTGTGTCTTCCCCCATTGTGCAAGCAAGAAAGCTTCAAGCGAGACTCCTTCCTTCTCTCCCACAATCTTGACATGGTATCAGAGCCTTGTTCGTGGTAAGGAGCTCAAGAAAGCAAGCCAAGCTCGCGGTGTTCTGGTAAGAGGAGCAGTGTTGCTTTCATTTTCTGTTTTGGGAGCAGATCTCTGCAGGTAGCACAGCCGGAAAGTGCAGGAGTGCATTGTCTCAGGTTGAGACGCCCTTCGCGGTGAAGCAAAAGGGCAGTATATGCTGTGGGCAAGGGCTTTAGCCCTCGGCGAACTTGTTTTTTTGGTTTGAGGCCATTTCGGGGCCTGTTTTGGAGGCGGAAGTTTTCTGCACGAACTCAGAAAAAGGCCCAGTTTTATGCTGTGCAGCCACTGTTCTACAGGTCAGTGAATAGTTACTGTAAAAATTGCATTGTATGCTTGTGCGCAGAGACATTGGGAGTTATAGAATCATCCCTGTTGCATGTTGATGCAAAATCGTCACTAGGAAGTGACTGTGTGGTCAAATACCACTTTCGCCAGTTTTGCAGATTTTCCCTTGTGAGGGTGAAGCTGTGGTTTTTGCAGTGACAGAATTTTTGCAGTCTTCTATAATGGCATCTGATTCCCTTTCACAGATTGTCACTAGAAAGCTTGACAAGAACAACTTCCAAGCATGGAAGTTTAGAATGACGAATTTCCTTATGGGAAAAGGATATTGGGAATTTGTTGCAGGAAATGAAGAAGAACCAGTTCTTCCTGATGTTCCCAATCAACAGCAAATGTAGGCATTTAAAGCATGGCATGAGAGAGCTAGGAAAGTTATGTATTGGCTATCTATTAGCATTTCAGACTCTATGATTGTGCATATTCAGGATGCAAGTACGCCAAAGGAGGCATGGGATACTTTGTCAAAAATGTATAGCACAAATACACAAGCCAGGAAAATGCAGCTCAAGCAAGAGTTGCACAATGTGCAAAGAGAAAATATGAGCATCAACGACTACCACATGAAGGTGAAGAAGATTGCAGATGCACTTGCTTCCATTGGGTCACCAGTGGAAGATGATGATTTAGTTTCTGTGACCTTGAATGGTCTAGGAAAGGATTATGCACAGTTTCAGACATCCATTTCAGTTCGTGAAAGATTTCCTGATTTTGAGGAGTTGATTGCTCTTCTAATTTCTGAGGAACAGAGAAATGGTGGTGCATCTTCTTCAGGAGGAACTTCAAAAGAAGCTGTCTTCTACTCAAATGCTGGAAGAGGTAGAGGCAGAGGTAGAGGAGGCCGATTTGCAGGCCGTGGCAGAAATCAGAATATGCAGCAAACTCAAGAAAACCAGTCCTGTGGAGGAGGACGTGGTAACTCTAGAGGCAGGGGGAGCCAAAGAGGTTGTGGTGGATGGCAAAGAGGCCAAAATGCAAACAGTAATGTTGAATGCTACTATTGTGGTAAAATGGGTCATATGGCTAAAGACTGCTATAAAAAGCAGAATGACATCATGAATGGAAAACTGCAACAAGGAAATTACGCATCCTCTAGTAGACAGGGTGATGACAGAAATGAGCATCTGTTTATGGTGCAACATATGAACAATTCTGTGACAAGTGCAGAAGAAAGCAACGATGTATGGTATGTTGACTCAGGTGCATCAAACCACATGACAGGTCATGCAGAATGGATGGAGGATGCAAGGAAAATGGAAAAACCAGGATTTGTGGAGACTGGTGATGATACTGCACATCCTATTGTGCAGATTGGAAAAATTCCCTTGTCTATGCAGGATGGGAAAAAGAAATACCTGTCCGATGTATTTCATGTCCCGAATATCACCAAGAATCTGGTTTCTGTTGGTCAAATGGTTGAACAGGGCTTGCAGGTCAGATTTAATCCTCATGGATGCTTTGTTGAGGATATGAAAAATAAAGGTCGCTTGATAGCAAAAGGAAAGAAGAAGGGCAGAATGTTTACATTGGATGTAGACATGTCTAAATTGAGTCCAGCAATGTTTGCACATGGGACCGGTGTAGTTGCAGATATTGATATCTGGCATAAACGCATTGGTCATGTTAATGTACAGCGACTTAAATCGATGCAGGCCCAAAATATTGTTGCAGGTTTGCCGAAATTCAAGGTTGCAGAAATGCATAAGGTATGTGAAGCCTGTCAATTTGGAAAACAGGCAAGGAAACCATTTCCTAGACATGTTCAAGAGAGTAAGAAGACATTTGAATTAATCCACTCTGATGTGTGGACAACTAAAGCTGCATCTCTTGGAGGCTGTCATTATTTTGTCAGTTTTATTGATGACTATAGCAGAAAAGTTTGGGTGTATTTTATGAAAAAGAAAAGTGAAGTTTTTGGGCATTTCAAAACTCTTAAAGCGATGGTTGAAAAAGAAACAGGCCTGCAGATAAAATGCCTAAGGTCAGATGGAGGGGGAGAGTACCTCTCAAATGAGTTTGCAAGGTTCCTGCAGGAGCATGGCATAAAGCAGCAATATTCATGCAATCATACCCCACAACAAAATGGAATTGCAGAAAGGAAAAACAGGCATATTGGAGAGGTATCTCGTGCCATGCTCAATGAAAAAGACTTGCCAGATTTTTATTGGGCTGAAGCAGTTGCTACAGCAGTCTACATAATGAACAGGACTCCCACTGCAGCAATACATGGAATGACTCCAGAGGAGAGGTATACTGGTAGGAAACCAGATATTTCTCATTTGAAAATTTTTGGTTGCATTGTCTATGTACATGTGCCAGATGAGTTGAGATCCAAGTTGGATCCAAAAGCTGAGAAGTGCATCTTTATTGGTTACTCTCTGCAGCAAAAAGGGTATAGATGCTATAACCCTTCTACTCGTAAGTTTACAGTGACCAGAGATGTTGTTTTTGATGAGATGAGTAGCTGGTATAAACCAGTAAATGTGATTGATGATGTAGATGCACAAAATGGTAATACTGCACAGAATTCACAGCAGCAATCACAAAATATTAGTGGACCTGGAGCATCCTCTAGCAGTGGTTCACATTCTTCGCCATGGACAGGCAGATTGAGATCAGGAGAATCTTCTCAAAGCAATGCAGATAGTGGTATGCAAGTATCACGAAAAGGAAAAGAGAAGGTTGATCAGCCCATGTTTGATGTGAATGCAGGTCACTCTTATGTGGATGGTGAATCCAGTGGCTCAGAACAGAGCATTGATGATGAGTTGGGTATTCCTTCTATTGTTACACCTGGAGTAAGGAAGACCAGGGATGTTTTGAGAGCACCTGGGAGTGAACCTACTTTGCGCAGGTCTACGAGAGCTAGGTATCCTGTGGATAGGCTGAAATATGATGGATTTACAACCATTCACTATGCATATATGGTCAAAGTGATACAGGAACCAGAACCCACTTCTTTTGAGCAAGCCATGGGAAAAGAAAAATGGGAGAAAGCCATGGATGAAGAAATGGATGCCTTGGAAGCAAATGCTACATGGGAGTTAGTACCTTTGCCTAAAGGTAAGAATGCAATTGGCTGTAAGTGGGTTTATAAGGTGAAGCACAATGCAGATGGTTCTGTGAACAGATACAAGGCAAGATTAGTAGTCAAGGGGTATGCACAAACATATGGCATTGACTATGAAGAAACATTCAGTCCAGTTGCAAGGATGGCAACTGTAAGAGCAGTCATTGCTATGGCTGCATCAAAGGGATGGTTTTTACATCAGATGGATGTAAATAATGCCTTCTTGCATGGTGATTTGCAAGAAGAGGTCTATATGGAGCAGCCACCAAGTTATGTGCATGTTGTTCATCCTGAGTTTGTTTGCAGGTTGAAGAAAGCCTTGTATGGCTTGAAGCAAGCACCTAGAGCATGGTCTGACAAGATAGGACAGTATCTTGTCACTATTGGCTTTCAGATTTCCAAGGCAGATTTCTCACTTTATGTGAGAAAAACAGAGAAAGGTATTATGCTACTTGTCATTTATGTTGATGATTTGATTATGACAGGTGACAGTGATGAAGATATCCTTCATGTGAAAATGCTATTGAAGCAGAAGTTTGAGATGAAGGATTTGGGAGAGCTGCGTTATTTCTTGGGCATTGAGATGATTAGATCACCAAGTGGGATACAGCTCTTGCAGAGGCAGTATGGATTGGACATGCTGTCCAAATATGGGATGACAGGCTGTAAGCCTATTTCAGTTCCTTTGGAGCAAAATGTGAAGCTGAGCACAGATGCAGGTGAGCTTCTAGAAGACCCTACTATGTACAGACGCATAGTAGGAAGTTTGATTTATATGACTATTACCAGGCCAGATTTGAGCTATGCTATTGGATTGGTAAGTCAGTTTATGCAGGCTCCAAGGAAACCACAGTTGGATGCGGCTAGACGCATACTCAGGTATGTGAAGTCCACATTGCAGTATGGACTATTTTATGAGATTGGGGTTCAAATACAGTTGCATGGATACACTGATGCTGATTGGGCTGGTAGTATTTCTGATAGACGATCTACCAGTGGATATGTGTTCTCTTTTGGGAGTGCTGCAGTCACTTGGAGCAGCAAGAAACAGCCTACAGTTTCCTTGTCGAGCACAGAGGCTGAGTACAGGGGTGCAGCAATGGCTGCATGTGAGGTAGCTTGGTTGCATAAGCTACTTTATGATATGCATCAGTCTACAGATGGACCAGTTGTCATTTATTGTGACAACATGAGTAGTATACACTTGGCAAATAACCTAGTCTATCATGCTAGAACAAAGCACATTGAGGTGCATTATCACTATGTGCGAGAGAGGGTTTTACTAGGTCTTATTGATCTAGTTTATGTCAGCACAGAGGATCAGGTAGCTGATATATTCACGAAGGCATTGGGCGTAGAGAAGCTGCACAAGTTCAGAGACCTGCTTGGTGTGCAGGAATTGGGATTGAGCTCGAGGGGGAGTGTTGAGATATCGAGCTCCACTCGTGATACAACAGGGTGACCGTTGTCTATTTATGTCACCGACTTGTCAGTTGCAGACGCGGTTGGTACACCGCCCATGAATAATAGCTACATGATAGCTATCCTTATCTACTCTAGTTCGTGGCTCAGTTAGTATGCCACCTTAGTTAGTTGAGTTTGGTTTGAGACCCATATATAGGATTCTTCTATTTCTTTGTACTAGAGTTCTTTTGGCTTACGTAACTAAGAAGAGGAAAACTGTTTTCAGCCTCCACCCGTGTATGTCTTCCCCCATTGTGCAAGCAAGAAAGCTTCAAGCGAGACTCCTTCCTTCTCTCCCACAATCTTGACACTCTTCCTACCCAGATCCAATGTTTTTGACCACTTGTAATTACCTCTGACTTATCAAATTCCGGCTACTCCAAAAACCCACAGCAGAGAAAGCCCATCTCCCCCCACTCTTCTTTGATGTCAACTTAGGAATAGATAGTAGAGCTATGACTAGGCTAATGATGCGGGCTACTCTCCTTCCTTCCTTCTGTCTAGAGCTCTTAGAAAATATGAGTGACACCCGCTTCACAAGGTGTAATCACCCTTCCTTGTCAACCACTCCTTTGAGAGCTAAGGCCGATATTAAAGAATACCTACAAAGTTGCGCATTCTTATCTCAATGCCTGCGACCGTCCCGTGATTAAGTGGGTGTGATATGCCTTGAAAATTGTACTCCCTCTCTCATTCTCAAAAAAAAAAAGAAAAGAAAAGAAAAGAAAGCAAAGAGAGAAAAAGCCACAAGGAAACAAAGACAAGGTGACTGGAGAGAAAGACGAGCAAAAAAAATAGCAAAGCTGAAAGTTGGATCTACTACTAAGCAAGTTAACAAGGAGAACACTTCATATGTGCTTGCAGTCTCCCTTCATTGTTATTGTGCACCACACTCACTGCATCTAGGGTTCTCCCTAGCCCCTTCCCCACTTCACACTTAGGGCACATCAAGGGTAGGACTTTCAGACCTGTCACCCTAATTTTTGCACCGCACCTCCAACGACGCACGAACTAGGTCCTCAAGTGTGGGACATTACCAAGGGATTGCCCAAGGTTAGACCCAGCTCCGAGTTCCACTGGCACAGGCACCATGCACTAAACAGTGAGGCAGACACACCCCCTAGGAAGTGCATAACTTTTCTTGCAGGTTATATTCGTGTTTCAAGAACTGGCTGCTTGGCTGAAGAAGAGCATCCACTACATCCTCCAATGACAATGAATTTTTCAATGAGTCGGACATGACTCCATTGCTGCAACTTCAGGAGCTTCGCTACGAAGGTTTGAATGGCTCAACAGATTTCATGTTGCCAATCATCCGCCTACTGATGGCTGCCATGACTGAACCAAATCAAGGAGAAGGAGAACCCAATGATGGATCTGCCATTGGCATAGATCTTGGAACCTCATCGTCCAATGATCCACGCCCAATGCCTCAAGATCTGCGAATCGCTTATTGATTCCACAAGCCTGAAGACCTTCAACTCAAAGACAAGGATCTTCAACCAAGGCCACGGATTTTCAAGGCAAACAACGTTCGGGGGGTTTCTCTAGAATAAATCCCTCCAATATCATCCTCCTAAGGGATTGCTTATTGCTTCAAGCGTTTTGGATACTCAAAAGACGACCGGCTACATAAGGGGAGCCACAACTGTGTGTGAAATCCTGAGCATTTTCATGAAGTCTAAAGCATGCCGGAATCTCTCCTGGTCATCGTCATCAAACTCCATCACCTCTCATTCACAAGCATCAATGTCATCTACCCACCAGTTCCACCTAGCAATAGCACCATCTATCCCACTACTTCCCACCACAGTGCCATGGGACTGGCACTTGGCTAGGAGGGGGGTAATGTTTACCGCAGCACAAAGGAGTGGAAAATGAAAAAAAGAAAATAGAAAAAGGCGCAGGACAAAAGGAAGAAAAAGGCGCCTTAACTGATAACTAGACCCTGAAAAAATTAAAAGCACGGGCACGACCCTCAGGAAGTCTTAGAGTTGCCCAAGGAATGTAAAAGAGTAAAAAGCGCACAATTAAGTGTGGAAGCGCTCCTGAATCCTTGTAAAAGAGCGTCAGGCTCACTCCTGTGCAAATTGTATGCATTAGTTGGGAATAGGATAGATTAGAACGGTGGGAAATGAGAAATGGGCCTAGGCTAATGGCCTGCCATGTAAAAAAAGGGGATGACCGCCCATGAAAAGTAGGGCATGTATATAAAGTTCAAAAAGTGAATGAGAAGATCATTCTTGTGTGTGGCCAAAGCTTCTTCTTCTTCTTCTTCTCTTGTTTCTTGCCTTCTTGCTTGTGCTTGAGAGAGGGATTGAGAGAGTGTGAGGGAGTGAGAGAGTGATTGTGTGAGAGTGAGGGATCTTGGAGAAGAAGCTCTCCATCTTCTCTCTTCATCTTCCCCTCCTCTCTTCTCTTCTCTTGTCTCACGCGTGGCTATGGAGGATGAAGCTCATGGGAGAGGGATTGAGGTTGCTTGAGCTTGCCTCAACGATCGTGGAGCTACTGGTGTGCAAGAAATAGGAGGGTACTCAATCGAGCATCAAGGTGAGCTCACTACACCCGTAAGGTAGGCATTGCGCATCGGCTATGTGAGAGGTAGCCATAGCCGCTCGGTTCGAAACACTTGAGCAATAAGTGGTCCGTAGGTCTCGGGGTAGAGCTTTAAGCTCCCCTTCACAATAAGCAGTCTGTGGGTCTCGGTGGTTGATTGCCTCTACAATGTCAACCACATGGTTTTCTCTACCTGCAATATGCTGAAAATTAGGGTTAAGTGACTTTATATATGCAATCCACTGTAACATGGCAATATCGAGAGTTGAGCAATTTACTATCATGCCCAATAGAGGTAGACAATCAATCTCTGCCACTACATGAGCTCCCATAAAATACTCCCTATCACACTTAAGGGCTATCAATACATCCAAAAGCTCTCTTTTGACTTGAGAATACAATCATTGCCATTCATTGAGGAACCAAACAACATACTTATTCCCATCAGCATCATCCCTACCCACTATCCACAATTGGGCTTGTATCCATGGTGAGATTAATAGACTACCCATTCTCATAAATTTCTCTCTTTAGTGTTGGGGCTCAAATCAATAAGATCTTTAACTTCTGAACTACCTTCGTATGCTATTTACCCTACCACAACTTTTGCCCTGTTCTCATGGGCTAATATAAGCTTTCAACCACATGAGCAAAATGCGGAATCCATATCAAGTAAAAGACACACGAACCCAAAAATCCTATCACGATCAGCAATATGATCAGCCACAAGTTGTAATGTGTCCACTAATATCATCTACGACACATCTTAGCAGTCCATCGGAAAGGATGTCTAGAAAGCTCAGCCCGGCACTCCCATGGAATGATACGGGACTTGCTATCTAGGTCTTCCCGCATCTGCCATGTAGCGGAAGTATCCTGGCCGTTCCCACTTAGGATTGACCGGAATTAGGGTTTTTCTTGATTGGTCATTACCTAACAGCAACTAGCGTCGGACCCAAGCGAACTACTTTACGCAGAAGTGCCAGATCTGAGGCGGATTCACGTTGCACTTGGTTCAAGGAGAATGGGAAACGAGAGGGATGCAAAGCTCAACCTCTCTGCCATAAGTCATAGTCCCATTCCGTTCCCCTAAAACAACGTAAATCGATTAAGTCCTAACTCTAGGTCATTGCTTTCATTATTCATTTTCTTTGACGTTCATCCTGCTGTTCTTTGAGAAAAGTTCCCGGCTAACCGGGACCACCCAACAGCAGGACAGGCCTATGGCCCATCCTCCGCACTTTCCTCGGTTTGTTTTAGTTATGTAATTATCTAACACATTAGTTTGACATGTAACAACCAGCTTCTTTAATTAATTCGTTAAACACTGGTTCCTTCACGTAATCTTATCACGTGACATAGAAAAACAATATCAAACAAGTTCTTTATTAACATATCATCATTTTTATCTTTGAAATACAAGGAGTTCCGCCCATAGGCTGGTCCATAATCTGCCCAAAGGCTATCCAGTAACCCACAATGATCACTACTCCAAGCTTCTGCCCGTAGACTAGTATGCGGGCCTCGAGATCCAATCCTGAGTCACGTTAGCCTCTTGTGCAGGATCCGAAAGGTGAGGGATTTACGGCCAGAGCCCCCCCTGGCACCCAAGCGTCCTCCTGCTCCAAGTAGAGCTCAACGAAGAGACCTCTCGCGGCAGGTTCGGTCCACGTTCCCGGCACGGTCAACAACCCCCTTGGTTAGGGTTAGGCAGGCAGTCAGGGGTAACTGAAACTGCCTCTCCCTTCAGGCCTTTAACCTGAAGTATAGGTATTCATTTAATTTGTAATTCATAATTCAAACGGTGCTCTAAAATCTCTAGCAAGCACAAACATTTCCAGTAAACAACCGTGTTGTTTGGCAAATTGCTAAGGAATTATTCTTTCCTTTTGAGTGTATCAGCACTCGTTCCCAAGGTGTCTTGTAACTTGGCGAGATCCTTTATAGTCCGGATTAGGGCGTACCTTATTAACCCAACTTGGTCAACCCTAAAGTTCATTAGATACTTTAGTTTCGGGCTTATAACTTTTCTTATTTAGAAGGATATTCACGAATACGTCCTTTTTCAAGATAACTTGCGTAAGGATCTGTCATCCTTGTTGAGGTTATTTACCCTTTCGTCTTGTGAACCAGTTACAAGACTACATGACTTCAAACTTGCTGCGCACGTCCTATGTTGAAATAATCCGTTTAGGTTTCTTTAAGCTGACGTATGTCGAACCTAGGGTTTCTTTTTAAGAACCTCAGGGACAAACCCTAGTTCTTTATCTTTACGAATTTATTGACCCTACAATAAGAAAAGTAGTCAAGTGCTTAAGAAATGAATGTTTCTTTGGTCTTTAAATCATTTCCAGGGCTTTTTTTTTTTGCGGGCATGGTATTTCTAAGTTTAGATTGGTTTGGTTATCTTTTGGAAGGTAATATTGATCACCTCATCATGGTTTTGTTATCCTTGTGACAATTGATTTTTCAGTCGGTACAATTCAATTTAATCTTCCTTTTCTCCTTGCAGACGAACTCATGCCAATTTATAATCATTTCCCTTGCTAAGATGTGCAATTAGCAATGATGACTTCCTAGTAATTTGAGCAATGAAAAGAACCTTTCATGAATTTAATCATTTACAATGATTCGTTGCAAAAAGGAATAGGACTAATGGTGCAAGATACAATTTCTATACCTTCAGGATTTAACTGCTATAGTAAATAGATAATCTTGCTCGTAATTTATAATGCATGATGCTATTCGAAGGAAACTATGTTCTATACATTATCATTCATTCAAATAAGCTAAAATCCTTCATTACAAATAACTCGGACAAATATACCCTATCCCTAACAATTTCTCTTTGCATGATTGACTTGAAACCGAATTAAAGCCAAGAAAAACCTGGTTTTGGAGTGAGATATTCACATGGATACCGGGAGATGAACCTCTCGCAGCTACTCCTTGGACTTTCTTAGGCGGCATCGTAGTTCGAATGTGAAGGTAGCTTTTACTCCTTCTTCTGGATTTCCACCGTCTCTCTTTCGAGGCAAGGTCTCATTAAAATGGTTGATCACGAGAAGGAATGATAGGACCTTTAGATTCTTAGATTCTTCGGAGAGGTAAAGATTTAAAAAGCCTATGAAGGCCCTATAGGGTCTATACTTGGCAAAAAGTTTATGGGTGAGTGTGGTTTTGCAACCACATGAACCCTTGGAGAGCTTTGGGCTTGGGGTAAAAGGTATGGAAGGAAATTACTCTCTTTCCTTGCACTTCCTCTACTTTTTTTTTCTCCTTCCCTGCTCCTCCTCCTTCACTCCTCTTTTTTCCTCCCTTTTTACCCTTCTTCCTCCCTCTATTCCTTCTTTCTTACCTTCTTTATCTTCTTCCACCTTATTCCTCTCTACTCCTCACGGAACAACAACCGGGGCCCATGATGATGGTTTGAATTGGGGTCCAGGGGGAAAAAGATGAAGGTAATACAAGGGGTTTATAGGTTAACACAGGGGGTGAAAGGGCCTTTAAGAAGATAAACCTGGGAGAGGGGAAAATTTGAAGGTATAGGAAGGGGGCTTAAATGATTGTTGTAAGAAATTTTTGTGCGGGAAAAATCCAAGGGAAGGGGGGCTTGGAAGAGCCCTTAGAAACTTCTCAAGAAGCTTCTGAGAAGCTTCTGGGGGCGTGGAGTACCTACATGGACGTAGACCAATCGATTTGCAACTTGGCGGCGCTTGACGATGGCAACGGTGGCTCAGTCTCTTCAGGCGGCAGCTTCTACAATCAGTGGTAGCTGGTGCAGCCCGACACTCAATGGCCTCCATTTCTGACTAAGCACGGCCTGGCGCAGTCATTTCTTTCTGTCGCCTTCTCTTTTTATTTTTTTCACGCTCTCTCTCCTTTCTGTTAGCCTTACCACCCCTTCCTTGGCCTGACAGCACCCTGGCTTCCTCCTTTTCTCAAACGGTAGCTCCACGATTATCACCGCCTTCTTCCTACTACAGCTCCCCCCCCTCATAAGGTTATATAGGCTAGGGAGAGGGACCTCTCCTCCCCCCCACGCGGCCTAATGCATGGGTATTTACTCCCCATGGCTTCCAGCTCCTGATGCTTAGTCATAGCACCTCCCCTCCCTCTCCTCCAGCACGACCATAGGCTGGGGGAAAGAGGAGGAAAAAAATAATAATAATTTGCCATTAATCCCAATATTATCCTTATGACCTCCTCCCAAGAGGAGGTTCATATGAGGATGTGCGGGTTTCTTTAAACCCTTGGTCTCGTTTCTGCCAGTGAAGATTAGGATACGTCGCGTAAAAGGTCCCACTATCCATATATTCAATGTCGGCATCGTCATTGCGTGAGACTCACGAGTACGTAATATTTTTCAACAGGAAATATTACATTCTCTCCCCATTAGAAGAATCGAGATGTCCTCATCTCGAGATAAACTGGGGATATTGATGGTTGAGAGTGCCTTCATCTATCCAGGTGGCATCCTCTTCGGGATAATCTTTCCACTGGACGAGACATTCTCTCAAGGTTCTGGATCTTAACTGTCTCTCCCTAACATCTAAGATCCTATCCGGCCTTAGTTCAAGGACTTCTTGACTAGGCATTACAATTTGTTGGTCATCAAGTACATGATTAGAGTTGGGTACATATTTTTTCAATAGGCTGATATGGAATACATTGAACTTTTAGGTTCACCGGGAGTTGCAATCTATAAGCATTGGTCCTAGGCATTTGAGGATTTTGTACGGCTCACAATACCTTGGACTTAGCTTCTTGCAATCTCCTAGGGATAGAGACTCTTTTAGGGCGTACGCGAATGAAGACCATGTCTCCTTCTTCGAAGACTCTTTCTTGACGCTTCAAATCTGCGTATGCCTTCTATCTATCCTTGGCCGCTTGTATGTCCTATCTTATTGACTTTATTTGATCATCCATGTCTTCCAACATCAGTCTTGATGCTTCAACCCTTAGGGTTGGATCAGAAAAGTTTAGGGGACTTCAACAATCATGACCATACAATGCCTGGAAAGGGGTCATTTGAATGCTTTGTTGGTAAGAAGCATTGTAGGCAAACTCTACCAAAGGCAAGTATTGAATCCACCTCTTGGGTTCTCGAGAGCAGTATGCCCTAAGCATATCCTCGATGACTTGATTTACTCGCTCTGTTTGGCCATCCGTTTGGGGATGGTAGGCGGTGCTAAAACAGAGTTGAGTCCCAATAGCTTCAAAGATAGCTCTCCAGAAGTGTGATGTGAAGAGAGAATCTCGATCACTGATGATTCTTCTGGGTAAACCATGTAGCTTGAATATCTCCTTGATAAATAATCTTGCAATGTCGGAGGCTTTATAGTTTGTCTTTACTGGAATCAGGTGTGCAACCTTGGTAAGCATATCAACCACCACAGCCATAATGGAATTGTATCCTCCTTGGACTTGGGGTAAGCCCACAACAAAATCCATACTAATGAATTCCCATTTCATTTGGGGAATGTCAAGCGATTGCAGTTTCCCTGGCATCAAGACATGTTCAGCTTTGATACGTTGGCAAGACAAACACTCAGTGACATATTTAAGAACGTCACCTTTAAGCCTCTCCCAATGGTAGCTCTTCCTTACTGCATTAAGAGTCTTAGCATAGCCAGGATGTCCTGCAAAAGGGGAATCATGAGCTTCCCATATTATCTTATACTTAAGTGACTGGCTTGCTGGTATACACAGCCTTGTTCTGTAGTAGACAAGTCCATTATCAATGGAAAATTCCTGATACTTAGCTAGCAACTTCTGATCCTTATCTAATAATAACCTGACCTGAGATCAATCTTGGAGAAGATATTTGCACCCTAAAGACGATCAAGAAGCTCATCTATTCTAGGAATAGGATACTTGTTCTTGACTGTTGATTGATTCAACCCTCGGTAATCAATACATAGTCAAAGTGTCCCATCTTTCTTTTTCTGGAATAGTACTGGAGCTCCCCACGATGAATTTCTAGGCCGGATGTAGCCCTGATCTAACAGTTGCTTGAGTTGTTCCTTCAACTCAATTGCTTCTGGTATGGACATTCTATAAGGTCTCTTGGCAATTGGCGCAGATCCAGGTACTAACCTAATCTCATGATCCACTTCTCTTTGAGGAGGAAGTTCGGTCAACTCTTCAGGGAATACGTCTGCGTATTCCTTTAGCCAAGAAGGCCCTTCATGAGACTCTTTCTTTTGATCTAATTTTTTGAGTTTGATCAAGTAAACGGGTAATAACATCATATTGGGGAATATGGGAATTTCCCATAAGTTTGGGACACATTGTCAAATCTTTGGATTTGTCATAACTTGAACACTATAACTCCAAATCAAGTGCTCTATAGCTCAATTGATTCCATTTTTCAAGCACTTTCCAATGATAGGTTATATCATATGGTTTTGAGAAACTTATGGGCATGTTATCCGGGTACCACCTTTTTAGTATTTAAAAAATGGGAATTGAGAGATTCTCAAACTCACTAATATTGTGTTTAATCCTTTTCTGACTCCTTTTATGATCCGAGATACTTTGGCCAATTGGATTCTTGGTACTCCTGCCTCAACTTGAGTTGTGACTAATTCTCTTTCAGAGTTTCGAAAGGAAACTTGACCCTTTCCACAGTGAATGTGGGCGTCGTTGGGCTTAAGCCAATTCTGAGTAGACACTCATGGATACCTAAATTCATGACCCTGAATCTAACTGAAGTCTTCTTTCCTCCCAGAAAGAATTCCACCTTAGCAGTTTGCCTGGTACAAGTTACCTCACGACCATTTGCCAATTCCACAAGCAGGGTAGATGCTTCTACTGTGGCTATTCCTAATCTTTTTGCACATGCTGGTGAGATAAAGAAATGTGTACTACCACAATTAATCAAGGTTTTGAAACCTATACCTTGATAGTCCGACGATGTTTGAATCACTGAGAACTGGCGATTCGGCCCTTTCTTGTGTAAAGTGGCATGGACTATCGCTCTTTCGAACTCTGCTTCCATGGTCGGATCTTTTTCTTCTACTTCTTCACCTCTTTGCCTATTGGCAATGCAAGCGGTTCTTCCTTTTCCTTTGGTAGCGGCTCCTTGACCACGGCGTGTTCCTTGAAAAGGCGCTTGGTGATGTCCTCCGCCGAGCTTGGGACATTGCCTTCTGAAGTGACCGGGTTCGTTGCAATGGAAACAACAGAGGTTTCGGCCACTACTTTGAGTATGAATAAAGTTGTTGACGTTATTCGTCCTTGCTTTCTTTCTTTGTCCCTGATTATGACCTTGAACTCTCTTCATTTGAGGTCTGAATGCTCCTCTGTTCAGGTCATTATAGGGTCAAGTTTTGTTATCCCTTGGTCTAGCTTGTACCTCCTGAATTATAGGCGCCGCTCGAATGAGTACATCCTGAAGATCTGATGGACTCATAGATTCGAGATGGGTATTTACTGGTGGATTTAAGCCCGCACAAAACTTGGACACCTGCTGTGTCATGTCCATCTGTGGCGCATACTTTAAAAGTGAAACGAATTTAGAGTAGTATGCGTCAGGAGTGAGTCCTAGCTGTTTTAGCTCGTAGAACTCATTCATTTTTTATGTGCGATATGCAAGTGGTAAGTATCTTCCCTGCACGGCTTTCTTCAGCTTCTCCCAGGTAACGGATCCCTCTGCGATCCCTTGATCCCTGCACCATTGCTTCCACCAAAGTCTGGCTTCTCCAGTGAGCTTTAATTTGGCGAGCATAGCTTGATTGGTGGGTGTAGTACCGGCTGCTTCGAAGTAATCCTCCATGGATTCAATCCAAATTTCAGCATCAGCCTGGACGAATCTCCCTCTCCCGTCAAACTCAGGTGGCTTAATCTGTTTGAGAAGGAACTTCTTCTCCTGGATCACAGCAGTACTTGATATAGGAGGCGAATTAGGAACCTGTACCTGGGGTTGTGCCTGAATAAAGGTTTTCTTAACATTATTATATGATAATCGATGTTAGTTTATATTACATCTTTAATTCAGCTATCTCGTAAACAATGTAGCTACTTAACTTTTTATCAATTCGTATGCACAGCCAGACATCGATAAAAAGAAGTTTTTATTTATATTTACATGGGCATAGCCCTTTTGAATACAACGTTTCATGTGATGATAAGACAATTGTTACATTTAGTTTGGGGAGAACAACGTTATATTGCATTTATCTACAAGAACTGCGTAATAGTAAGGTTTTGGGTCATGGATCTTCAGGAATCGGTAAGTCATTGGAAGTTCAGGATATCCTTTCCGTTGGAATCCATACTTCTCATGGTGGCCAACACTTTAATCCTGTCGGCGGGGATTACAGGAGTTACTTCCTCATATACATATGAGTTCATTTCAACCCTCCGACCTCGAATATGTAAGGTCGAATTTACGTGAGCTTCCACAAAAACGAACAGCTTCACGACTTTCAAGTCTTCCAACCACTTGATCCTCTTTAGGTTGGTCTGTAGATAAGCAAACCGGTGGGCGGCTATATAGTAGATTCCTGAAGCACCCGTCCATCTTCGTTCCATGTATAAAGGTGATGGATTATAAATCTGCTCCAGGATGTTCATCATCCCAATTCTTGGTCTATAAAGCAGAGAATGCATTGCAGTCATAAACATGACTCGAAATACCAAAAACTTGTTCCACGCTTCGTAATTCAGCAACACAGCATTGAAGGTAAGGAAATGTTTGGACAGCAACAATTTCTTTACTTCATTTCTTTGAGATTTCATAAAAACAATTCCGTTATTGGTCGGCTCTGATACCAACTGTAACGTGTCCACTAGCATCATCCAAGACACGTCTTAGCAGTCCATCGAAAAGGATGTCTAGAAAGCTCCTCCCGGCACTCCCATGGAATGTTACGGGTTTTTGCGATCTAGGGCTTCCCGCGTCTGCCACGTAGCGGAAGTATTCTGGCCGTTCCCACTTAGGATCAACCCGAATTAGGGTTTTTCTGATTGGTCATTACCTAATAGCAACTAGCGTCGGACCCAAGAGAACTACTTTATGCAGAAACGCCAGGTCCGAAGCAGATTCACGCTGCACTTGGTTCAAGGAGAATGGGAAACGAGAGGGATGCAAAGCTCAACCTCTCTTCCATAAGGCATAGTCCCATTCCGTTCCCCTAAAACAGCGTAAATCGGGTAAGACATAACTCTAGGTCATCACTTTCGTTGTTGTGTCCTTTGACGATCATCCCACTGTTCTTCAAGATTTGAGAAAAGTTCCCGGCTAACCGGGACCACCCAACCGTAGGACGGACCCATGGCCCATCCTCCACACTTTCCTCGATTTGTTTTAGTTATGTAATTATCTAACACATTAATTTGACATGTAACAATCATCTTCTTTAATTAAAACGTTAAGCACTGGTTCCTTCACGTAATCTTATCACGTGACATAGAAAAACAATATTAAACAAGTTTTTTATTAACATATCATCATATTTATCTTTGAAATACAAGGAGTTCCGCCCGTAGGCTTGTCCATAATCCGCCCGAAGGCTATCCAGTAATCCATAGGGATCACTATTCCAAGCTTCCACTTGTAAACTAGTATGCGAGCCTCGAGATCCAATCCCGAGTCACGTTAGCCTCTTGTGCAGGACCCGGAAGGCGAGGGATTTATGGCCAGAGCCCCCCCTTGGTACCCAAGTTTCCTCCTGCTCCAAGTAGAGCTCAACGGAGAGACCTCTCACAATGGGTTCGGTCCACGTTCCCGGCGCGGTCAACAACCCCCTTGGTTAGGGTCAGGCAGGCAGTCAGGGGTAACTGAAGCTGCCTCTCCTTCAGGCCTTCAACCTGAAGTATAGATATTCATTTAATTTGTAATTCATAAATCAAATAGTGCTCTAAAATCTCTAGCAAGCACAAACACTTCCATTAACCGATCTTGTTGATGGCAAACTACTAAGGAATGATTCTTTCCTTTCGAATGTATCAGCACTCATTCCAGGGTGTCTTGCAACTTGGCAAGATCCCTTATATTCTGGGTTAGGGTGTACCCTATTAACCCAACTTGGTCAACCCTAAAGTTCATTGGATACTTTTGTTTCCGATTTTTAACCTTCCTTATTCAGAAGGATATCAAAGAATACATCCTTTTGCAAGATAACTTGCATAAGGATCCGCCATCCTTGTTGAGGGTATTTAACATTTCTTCTTGTGAATCAATCACAAGACCATATGACTCCGTACTTGCTACGCAAGTCCTGTATCATAATATACGATAAAACAATCCATTTTAGTTTCTTTAAGCTGACGTTTGTTGGACCTAGGGTCTCTTCTTAAGAACCTCAGGGACAAACCCTTGTTCTTTTACATTTACAATTTAGTGACCCTACAATCAGGAAAGGTAGGTAAGTATTTAAGGTATAAACGTTTCTTGGTTTTTAAATCATTCCCAAGGCATATTTCGTAGCATAGGTATTTCTAAGTCTACATTAATTCGGTTATCTTTTAGAAGATAATATTGAGATCACCTCGGCATGATTTGTTATCCTTGTGACAATTGATTTTTCAGTCCTAAACTTTATTGCTTTGAGGTTAGGTAAATTCAATTAATCTTCCTTTTTCCTTGCGAACGAAACTCATGCCAAATAACAATCTTTTCCTTGCTAAGATATGCAGTTAGCAATGATAACTTCCTAGAGTTCAAGCAACGTAAGAAACCTTTCATGAATTTCATCTTCTATGATGATTCGTTGCAAAAAAGAATAGGGGTTAATGGTGCAAGATGCAATTATTATACCTTCAAGATTTAACCTAAATATACTACTATAGTAGGTAGATAATCTTGCTAGTAATTCGTTTCAATGCATGATGCTATTTGAAGGAAACTATGTTTTATACATTATCATTTTTGCATGTTCAATTAAACTAAACTCCTTCATCGTAAATAACTAGGACAAAATATATCTTATCCCTAACAATTCATCTTGCATGATTGAATTAAAACCGATATAAACTCAAGAAGGAAAAACCTGGTTTTGGGGTGAGATATCCACATGGATACCGGGAGATGACCCTCCCATAGCTACTCCTTGGACTTTCTTAGGCGGCATCGTAGTTGTAATCCTTCGAACGTGAAGGCAACTTTACCCTCCTTTTTTCGGAATTCCTCCACCGCTTCAATACTCTTCTTCTTTCTTTCGAGGCAAGGATCCGTTAAGGGATTAACCACGAGAAAGGGGTAACAAGACCTTTAAGGTCTTAGCTTCCTCGAAGAGGGAAAGGTTTATAAAGCCTAAGAGAAAAAAGGTCTATAGGGTATAATCACGGTGAAAAAGGTGTGTCTGAGTGTGGTTTCACAAACATATATGAAGGGCCTTGGGAGATCTTTGGGCACGGGAGTGAAAGGACTTAGGGGTTTTTCAAACCCAAGGGGAAAATTTGAAAGGTAACACAAGGGTTTATAGCACAGGGAAAAAGGTGTGTAAGGAAAAAGGGGACACGAGGGTTAGAAAGGGGCTTAGGCGTTGTGTTAAGAAAAAAGGAATATGAGGGGGGTGAACACGGGGTTTCAACACAAGAAGGGACTTATAGATTTAGGCACGGGGGGGAATTTGTGGGTTATGAGGCCAAGGGGTGTGGGGGTTTAATGGCCCCACGGAAAGGGGTTAAGGCCTTAAGACCAGGGCGGGGTGAAAGGATTTCTAAGGGGGGTGAAAGGGTAAGGGAAGGGTATAGGAAGGGGGGGCTTGAGGGTTTAAAAACCCAGGGTGAAAGGATTCTAAGGTATAGGAAGGGGGGCTTGAGGAGCCCCCCCTTAAAAGCTTCAAGAAGCTTCTTGAAGCTTCTGTAGCCACGTGGGGGGGGCGGTAGTCTGCAGGTGGCGGCGGCTCGGCTTTATCCTTCTCTCCACATGCGCAGGGTGCCGCCTTCTGACCGCAGCTCCTTGCGAGCCTCTTGCAGGCCTAGATCAAACTTCCCCCCTTTCTTCCTTCCTCCACACGCTCAGCAGTATGGCAACATCAACAGTCGTTCTCACCTCCCCCTTTCACAGACTGTCGGTGCTCCCTCTTTTATATAGGGGAGGGGATGGAATCCTCCCCCTTCGACGTGTCCATTTGCATGCTCGTGGAGCCGAGCAAGCTCCAGCGAGAAGCTTTCTGGCTCCTCTATCCCCCCTCTACCCTTCCAGCACGATGCGCCGCCGCGTGAGAAGTAGAAAAAAAACAAAATAAATATTTGATATATTATATAGTTCTCGTGGTAGTAAAGTAGTCCTCCATGGTCTCAATCAAAATCTTTGTCTTGGCTTCAAAGTCTTTGCCCTTGCTATTGAATTCATGTGGCTTAACCTACTTAAGAAGATACTTCTTCTCCTAAATTTTAGTCGCGGACTAGCAATAGTTGTATCACCTTGGGTTGTCATAAGTTTCACGAATTAATTTAGTGCTTAAACTTTTGAGCTTCGTTTCCACATTAACATATCTTACTAGTTTTGTAAAACAGTGATAGCTAAAGAGCACAATATTTTTACAAAATCTAGCCGCTATTATCTTTTATTATTAGTAGCCATAAGCTATGAATTTTACAAGTAAGGCATTTTTACAAATGGTAGATGTTTACAAGTAGAGATACATCAACATTGATAGGTAAGGCTGGATACTATGTACAATTTTCGAAACATGATATCATTATATCTTTCTTTTTCAGGGATGGATATCAGCTACATTCATGCAGAAGAAAGTAGGTTGATTGCTATCTATATTGAGAAACGTATACGGTGGAAATGGTAAATCTGGAAAACCATGGATATGCTAATCTCGATACTTGCAACATCCTTGGTATATGATCCTGTCAACTGGGATTACCTTCAATACCTTATCATAGACATACTTTTAGATGAACAAAAGATAAAGGCCTCAAGTACTTTTAAATTTTCCATCCATTCAAGGCATTTCAGATTAGTTTGCAAGTTGAAGAATCGATCGGCCTCGATGTAACAATCATGCTCATTCTAGAATTATCATATTTCACGATTCATAGGGGATGGATCATATAGACAATTGAGTATCCTCATCATTTCTCTTCTCCACTCGTCATCCTTGGAGATCAACACAGATGTGTACATTGCTTGAAATAAAATGAACTCATTCCAAGCTTCATTATTCTACCAAATTTTATCCCTTAACAACTAGGAAGTTAATTATTACTTAGAAAAAGTGGTCTTAAAAACCATGGATTATTTTAATTTCAATTATGCTCTGATACCACGTATCATGTGACTACCTAACAATTCCCAACTAGCATGTTCAAGTGGTTCATTGGAAAATTATCCTAGATGGATTCACTTGGCACTCACGAGAATGCATGGGGTCTATCATCTAGGTTTCCCAGAGTCCACCCCGTAATGGAAGGTACCGACCATCACCAAGAGGATCAACCTGGAAGCTCGAGGTCCTAATTTGACAACTCAGGTCTCGATACATCAGCTAGCTCCATCGAATGTGTCCCACAAGGGATTCTTGTTCAACTTGAGCGATCATAGTTTCCCTTGGTTCATGGAGTGCAACACTTTTTTCTAGTAACTAGTTAGGATTGAGGGAACCCTAACAAAGTTCTAGCACAACCGTTGTACCATTCCCCAAAGATAATTTTTTATAAGGGTTTTAAGACTTGACCCTAGGTAAGTCAATGAACACCATATTGGGGAACATGGAAATTTTCCATAAGTTTGGGTCATGTGGTCAAATCTTTGGATTTGTCATAACTTGAATACTATAACTCCAAATTGAGCATTCTATAGCTCAATAGATTCCATTTTTCAAGCACTTTTCAATGACAAGTCACATCATATGTTATTGAGAAACTTATGGGCATGTTATCCGGGTGCTACCTTTTTAGTATTCAAAAAATGAGAATTGGGAGATTCCCAAAGTCACTAATATTGTGTTAATGCTCGATTCCACCTAAATTTTACTAATTAACATTTCGTTTAATCTCTTGAGAAGCTCCCAGCTTACTAGGACCACCCATCCATAGGGCGGATCTGTTAGAGATCTCGACCACCCACTTTCCACAAATGGTTTTCTTTAGTTTTCTAATTATCTATCACATTAAGTTATGGCATATAAAAGAAACTTCATTAATTAACCTGCTGTCACAAGTTCCTTCGCATAATTTTACGACACAACACAAAAACAGAGAAAATGGTATTTTAGCAAAATATATTTATTTATTATTTTGCAAAGTTATTTACAATGATTTTTTCCTTCTGCCTACGCAAAAGATAAACCTCCATTTACCAGAAAATCCCTTATGTGTGCACAGAAGAAAAGAAACCTTCCAAGATATCCATCCCTTCACTAGTATCGAGGACTGCAGTATCCTATCTTGATTCATGTGAGGAGGAGGTAGCTCCTAGGAGTGATCCAGAGGTTTACGGCTAGAGCCCCTTGGCACTCTCGCCTCCTCCTGCCTAACGAATTCCTCATTAAGTGGCATCTTGCCATCGAGGCCATTCCAAAGCTCCTCACAGTGGTACAAAACAATCCCCCTTGGAGCATGGTTCAGTGTCTACATATGGGGGAGGCATACCGTGATCTTTTCTCTTATTATCCTGATTATATATTTACAATCAGATCTAACTCCTACAAGCACAATCAATCTTTCTTGTGCAACCATCAATGCATGCACAAATAAAAAAGAAATAGTAGGAAGTGTTTTTAGCATAGGAAGTAACCCCACACAAATCTAGGGTTTTCTTTTAAGGTCCCACCTTATTCTTAGGGTTTCACTTCCTACTTGCAACTCTTTTTGGGGATCCCCAAGTTATTTTGTAAATTCGATTAATTATGAGAAGTCTATTTTATCCTTATGAAAAATTTGGTATTTCGGCTCTAAAAGATAATATGGGCATTTATGCCTATGGCAGGCAATTCATACGTTGCCTTGCCCTAACCCTCACTTAGTAGGATTTCAAATGCTTTTGAAAGTTTGTTGAGACTTTGGAATTTGTATCGGAAAATTCTTATCAATTTCCAACAAGTCCTATAGACTTTCGATATTTATTTAATTCCTTGATATTGATAGTTTTAGGATTGTCGAGTATTTCATAGTTGTTTTCGCTTCAACATTCTCAATATTTTAGGTTAGGTTATCTTGCTGATTCATACATGGGTCAACTCATAATATTGATGCTCTCGCTAATATAATCATTAATATTAACATTACATGTGATTTTAGCAAGAAAATAATTTTTATTTTATTCTACTCATGTTTTATGGTCTAATTTGACGATGTCTTGTCGAAAACGTTATTTAGAAAGGTCAATTTTCTTTTAGCTATGTCCTAAGTGTAATGCTAATTGTTTTTCTGAAAATTTTATTCCAAACAATGCAAAAATTATACATGCAATTTTTCTTTCATCTTTCAAACATCAAATTATATTTTTGCGTATCTAATTTATGTGCATGTAGTATATATTTTTCTATACAATTACTCATTGATTTAATGCATTGATTATTTTATTATATTATTTAAATAATTCTTTGTAAATTACTATAAGATTCATATGCGTCTATTTAACATTAACAAAATGATAATAGAGATAGTCACTTTCAAGGAATAATCATAAAATATTCCCTTCCCTAACAACATCTACCATTTTTATGTTATTATGATCACATTCATCTTTAACTAAATAACAATAAATATAGTGAAATAAATCATAATTAAAATATCTTATTAATGATAGGCATATAATCCTTTTCCAAGTGAAAGAGTCTTTTCACTGAATATTGAATTATTATATTACTTAGGTTGTTTTCTTATGCAATAGTTCATATACATTTTCATTAAAATGTGTTTATAATTGTTTAAAGCCAAAAAAAAAACAATAAGCTTATAAAATATTAAATTTTTCCAAACCCATGAGATGTTATTTCTCTCAGGTTTGCTGTGATGGGAGTCTCACCAATTCGTACCACGTCATTTTCTCCATCGATCGCATTCCTTACTTCCCTTGATTCAAATTTTCTTTTTGAATTTTTACGACCTCACTAAGCCATCGGATGTCAGGTGAAATGGACGTGGTAGTTGAGGGAGTGTTGGTGGTCATCCAGAAACATTTTGCCAGTGTTTCGCCTAGTGATTTGGTTGTATGCAACGAATGCATAACAAGGGGTAGAAAAAATAAAAATGAGGTAGAAGGGGGAGGATGGTATTTTCCTCTTTCAAGGCTCAAAGCTTCAATGGATAAGAGAAGTAGAGAAAATTTTCCATCATCAGGAGGTCTTTCTTCTTTGTTTTTTTGTGAAGGAGAGGGAGTGTATTTATAAGCATGAGGGGGAGTATGCAGTCGAATAACTCATTTGGCTACTTGTTAAGAGCCAATTGAGCTTCTTATTAAATATTCATTTTGATTGCTTACCTATTGGATGGTAGCATGGGGATAATTTTTTAATGCATTCTCTCTCTCTAAGCATAAAAAACGTCATGTATTTTGGCATTTTTTTTCAAAAACGTATTTTTCTCTTCAAAACAACTTGATCTAGTGGTTTTTGGCCTAGTTACTTCATGACTTATCTAGTATACAAAGTCATGTCATACTCTTTGATAAATAGCTTACTCAATATCATGCTCATTCTTACGCATTCTTCATCTACCAATTGAGGCTTTTGTGAATTGTCTTGTGGTTATGAAATCAATGAGATCCTCAACACATTAAATGGAATTAGAAATGTCAAATCAAATATAATGTGGAAAATTTTATATGATCAAGCTGTCATAATATTATTTACAAGTTTGTTGACTGGGATTATTTAGGTAGTGTCTTCTCATGTTGGATTGCGGAATTGATTTATTGTGATACTCGATATCAAGAAATTTACATGCGGTCACTTATGTAATAGCGCGACGAGTAATTTTTAAAACACTTCAAGCCTGAATTAGTCTCTTGATATAAAGCATTGTGGTGGGGATATTACAATGGGTTAAAGAAGGATAGCTTGTTAATTTAGGAGAAACACCTAAAAAGGTTATGAACAAGTATGCTACAAAAGTGAAAATAACTATTGTGGATGGGAAAGAACAAGAAGGAGGGAAAAAGAAACAATCCTCAATAAAAGAAGAGAGTCAAAATAGGG
Source organism: Lygodium microphyllum (assembly GCF_053477565.2). NCBI lineage: Eukaryota > Viridiplantae > Streptophyta > Polypodiopsida > Schizaeales > Lygodiaceae > Lygodium > Lygodium microphyllum. The sequence continues at coordinate 98,701,516 of NC_141161.1, forward strand.
ATATAAGGGGCATCTTGAGATTGAAAAAGAAGGGGTAGAATGATCTGTGGAGTAGATTGATACATAGAAATGTAGGCTTCATATCTATAGGCCATTTGCTGATAATAAGATAAACAAGGCAGTGATGGACCTAGCACAGATCTCTGATGATAGGCATAAAAATAAGATGAATCAAATGGAGATTGCTTGAAAGGGTGGAGTAAGAGATCCATCCTTAGTTGGTGAATATTTTGCACATGAGCAAAGGCTTTGTTTTGACATTGATTCAAATCACAGAATCAATCATTGTATGCCAAGAAGTTTCAGGCCAATCAGTCACTTTGGAGCTCTGATATCCCAAGACAAATCTTCATCATCTGGGATCAACAAATCACCTCGCAAGTACATGTAAGACATAAGTATGGTATTTGGAGTCATTGAATATTCAAAGACTATTATAACCACCTCAGACAATATGTCAGAAGACCAAGCTTCATTGCAACTATCCTATGGAGGAGATAGATCCATCATGGAAAGTGTAATATAAAATACCAACTATGTTGCTGATAGTGCACAAATCACGAGTGATCTAGAGTAATAAAATCTTGGAACTACTAAAAAAAATCCATTCTTGACTGAAGCCTTTCCACCTTGGCTTGGAATAAAGGACATAATGTTGCATTTCTTTGAAGAATAGCTAAATTCACAAGGGACAGGGAAGAAACTAACTACACATGACTTTGTGAATCAAAATGAGACTGAGCCAATTGGTCCTTAAGCTCTTGAATTTGAGTATTATTGTGGTCTATGATAGTGTTTCCTGATTTGAGCTCTTTCGTTTGGATCACTATCATAGTTTTCAACTCTTGGGCTTCCTTCATCAACAACCTATCCTTCTCCTCTGTTACAGTAACTACTTTAGATTTGGTATCTACCAACTAAGCTTACAAAATAGATATATCTTCTTTTTTGGCATCAATAACCTTAGTCCATTGCTGCATTTTTGTACAGAGGTAAAAAAAGTTTTATGTGGCTAAGGCTAGCTCAATATTAGCCTTTTTTAACTCCTCCTTTGAGTATTGTACTGCCTCATAAAAAGAAAATTAGAGTTGTTGAATACAAGTGGTAAAACTGAGAGTTCAATAAAGCTTTGAATGTCTTTGCACAGAAATGAAATTGCATTCCCTATCACTAGACATTGCACATAAGGAATTGAAATATCTAAAGTACTATCTCTATGTGCTTTAAAAAGATTAGGCATTATAAGGAAAGTAGGTAGCATATTGCAAGATTGAACATGAACTTGAATTTGAGTGAAAATTGGTACTTATTCTACCACTTGCTTAAGACATTTGCTTTGAATGACCAAAGGAGGAGGATCAATATCCTTAATGATGACATTGGGAGCATCAATAGGAGGAATCACTGGAGGATCAACCAAGAGTGAGGGAATTTCCTTCGCAGGGACAACATATGTCAAGAAAACATAAAGATAGGAACCAAATGTAACATTAGTCACATTATCCCTCATGGCTCTGATAAAATGTTGATCTATTTTAGCAAGGAAATATGAACTACAATCAAAAGTGGTACCCTTCACCAGCACCATGTGAGAAGTTGTAAACAATTCCTTCAAAAGATAATTAGAAGGACTTTTAGCATATATGAATGTATCCTAAGGGAACAAGCACAACTATCTCCAAAAAGGATTAGAAATCTTAGACACACTAACTCCCCAAGTAGTAATGACCCACTTAGGATCCAAGACATCTATGGTCTGCTCTTGCAAAGGCTTCAAAATATCCTCATTTGAGAAAAGTTTAGAGGCATCAGAAAAAGGTTCCCCACGATAGGGTAAAGAAAGATCTTGGCCTAGACTCTTGGGCGTGATGAGGATACTAGTGTTATGAAGAGAGCAATACCTTTTGTTGTAAGAAGTTAAGAACACATCACACATATCGGGATCATTAGGGACAAGTGGCAATGTAAGAGCCATAAATTTGGATAACGTGGCCTTAGAAATAAGGTCTGATTCCAGCAACTATGAATAATCATGAGAAGTTTGGATAACCCAACCTTAGAAATAAGGTCTGATTTTGAAAATTGTAAATAATCATAAGAAATCAATGGAACATATTGGACTGAGGAAGGAGTATGAGGCGGCATTCAGATGGATCACACAAACAATCACAAGGAATGCCTATAAAATAGCATAATAGAAAGGAATAAGGTATTTACAAAAGAAATGACTCTCATGGACATGACCGATTGACCACCATGGGTAATCTACATTCTTAAAAAAATTCGGCGTGACCTCTTGGCTTATATGACTAAAAGCTTCATGCTATACAGACATAGAAGCACCCAATATCCACATTACTCAAGCAAATAATAATAATAATATACACCATACCCTGACTCAAATAAACATGACCAAAGAAGATTGGAGTAAACCAAAACACAACACACTGATAACAAGACCACGCCGAACTAAGACGATCAAAAAGGACTAAGATTCACAACCACATAGTGCTTCATTTAGAAAGGGAATTGTGCAATGTGAGGTAAAGGGAAAATTTAATTGTGTACTTTTTAATAAATAATTGACAATGGATAAATTTAATTAAGTGATAAATCTTAGTAAGAAAACAATAATTCATTTTACCTGTTAATTAAAAATTATTAAGTTTCACGGTGCTTTAAGGTTTCCCAGACATTGTATTTGAATTAAGGTTTATAAATGCAGGTTCATTTTTAGACATTTCATGTGTGTGGAGTGCTTCTTTTTTAGTACATGCTTCTGTGATAGTAGGTTCATTTTATCACAAATTTAAAAAGTGTGTTTAATGCACAAAGCACATGCTACATGAACAAGTATTTCATTTTATTAAATTATATGTATGTCTAGTATGGATGCACATAAAAAATGTGATCAACTAGTTCCTTTTAGAAATTAGTTGTGATGTTTAGTGCAAAAAGGAAAATAAGGAAAGAAATGAGATACTTGGAGGAGGTGTGAATGCAAGTGTATCTGAATGCATATACAAATCAACTAATAGGATGAGAAAGGATCGTGACCATAATTGAATCCAAAATACACTTCAACTAGCTAAACAATTTTCAACATAGCAAAAACACCATATATATTTTGTTTGATTTATTTTGGTCATATTTTCTAGAAATTTTTAAAGTTCATTTGAATGTATTGGATTTGGTTGTTTTTTCTTTTGTTTTTGTTTTCTTTTTCTTTTAAATATATATACTATTCAATCAACAAGACAAAGATTGATAATTGATCATGGAGATTTACTAAATTTTTTAAAATATTTGATAAATTTTTTGTCATTTTTTGTCATTTTTATGAGTTTTTAATGAAATTTTAGACTTTTTATGAGATTTGTACTTGTTTATCTATTTTATTTAAATTTTTAACTGATATACATTATCAAAATTTTCAAAAATATATATATATTTGCTATTTTTTAATTTTAATTATTTAGTTTTTATTTTTATGTTTTTTAATTTAATAATATTTTTCACAATTCAAAATTATCAAAATGTGTATACCTAGGCAAATTGTGCCCTCCCCCTCTGCACGTGAATGATCACAAGCACGAACAACACATGTAGAGAGGGAAGGAAATTTGGCTTGCATTGGTAGAAAGGTTGGGGAAGGCCAAATTTTTGTATGGGAAAGGGAGAGTGGAATGGGGTTTTGTGTGTGTGTGTTTAGTGGTGTGGGCAAGGGGATAAAGGGTGTTTTGTGGGGGGAGGGGGGGGAAGGGATAAAGAGTTGGACGACGAGGGAGAAAGGGGGGTAAGGGGAAGGGGTGGTAAGATTGGGGGGGGGGGGGGGGGGGGGAGGAGGAGGTAGTGAGCAGCAAGCCACCACTAATGCCAAGAGGCATATTCCACAGTGGATTCCGTGATTATATTTATTTTTTGGGGCTCATGCAAAAGGTGGATTCCTTATGCAAGAAGTTGATGGGGACGCCTGTCCTTCACAATGAGAGGGTATAGCAAGGGGTTCTTCACCACCAGAAACACGCCTCTATTGTTTGTTTGTCGCGAGATAGCTTGTAGAGCCCATTTGTTCCAGGAGCTTCGTCTTTGCGCGAGATGGTAATCGATTGGAAGCTCTTGATCCGAGCTTCACTCTGATACCACTGATGCACAGATCAGATGATGTATGCATATGTAGTGAATGCCAAAAGGTCCTAAGAACAAAGAAGTCTATAAACCTTTATAAAAAAACAATTTAAGAGAATTTGCATGACATGAGACAAAAAGACAAATTGGGCACAATCTCCCGCCATGCCTTGTGTGAGTGCTTTACGAGGCATGTGTTGATAGATTTATTTATCTTTTAGCTCAAAAATAGCCCACTTTACAAATAGCATACTTCTTGCTTTTGTGTTTGCTTTTGCCCAAATATAGAGTAAGGCATTTGGGTGTCCAAAATTTAGGCTATGCCCAAATACAAATGTCAAATAGTGAAATATTTAATCAAGTGCCTACGTGCATATAAGATAATAATTTTTTTATCAAGTGCTTTAATAAATAAGTGCACTTAAATAAATATTGGTGCCATACCTTTAGTGATAAAGCGCACACCTATAAAAAATGGTAATTCTTCTAGGCATTTGGATTCGCACCATTGCCCGATGCTACCCAACGCCATCGTGGCTTAGTCTACATATCAACTGAAGCATTCATAATTGTTAGAAAATAATTAGATGAAACTCGACAAAAGTGAATATCTAGCAATATTCAACTACAAAATAATTAAATAGGTTGGAACTCTGTCCTAACCTTAATTTAATTCGAGTGCACATTCTAAACTCATAAACATCCATTAATTTGATAGGTATTTTGTGGAATCACCCATTGTGGAATCACCCACGTGCACATTAAATTAATCTAACACCCCGGAATCCATTGTGAAAACTCTATATTTGGGCAAAAGCAAACACAAAAGCCAAAAGCATGTTATTTGTAAAGTGGGCTATTTTTTAGCCAAAAGATAAATAAATCTATAAATACATGCATTGTGAAGTGCTCATGCAAGGCATAGGGGGAGATTACAACCAGTTTGTCTTTTTGTCTCATGTCATACAAATTCTCTTTTGTCTTTTTATAAAGGTTTGTAGAGCTCTTTGTTCTTGGGGACCTTCTAGCATTCACTCTGTGCGCATATAGCATCCGATCAGTGTACCATGATGCCAGGAAGCATATTCCATGCTGGATTCTATGATTATATTTATTTTCCAGGGCTCGTACACAAGGTGGATTCCTTATGCGAGAAGTTGACATGGACGTCTGTCCTTTTCGAGCGTTAGATTAATTTGATGTGCATGTGCGTGATTCCGCAAAATACATATCAAATTGTTGGATTTTTATGAGTTTAAAGTGCGCACTTGAATTAAATTAAGGTTAGGACAGAGTTCCAACCTATTTAATTATTTGTAGAGCTGAAGACTGCTAGATATTCACTTTTATCGAGTTTATCTAATAATATTCTAACAATTGTGAATGCTTCAGTTGATGTGTAGAGCGAGCGGCAATGGCGTTGGGTAGCACCAGGTGATGGCGTGAATCCAAATGCCTAGAAGAATTACCATTTTTTATGGGCATGCCTTATCACTAAAGGCATGGAGTCAATATTTATTTAAGCCCGTTTATTTATTAAAGTTCTTGACAAAACATCCATGATCTTGTATGTGTGTAGGTGCTCAATTAAATATGCCATTATTTGACATTTGTATTTGGGCATAGCCCGAATTTTGGGACTCTCAAACACCTTACTCTATATTTGGGCAAAAGCAAACACAAAAGCCAAATGCATGCTATTTGTAAAGTGGGCTATTTTGAGCTAAAAGAGAAATAAATCTATAAATACATGCCTTGTGAAGCACTCACACAAGGTATGGGCGGAGATTGCACCCAATTTGTCTTTTTGTCTCATGTCATGTAAATTCTTACTTGTTTTTTTATGAATGCTCGTAGAGTTCTTTGTTCTTGGAGACCTTCTCGCATTCACTGCGACGCATACATCATCCAATCTACTCACCAGCCACGTAGTGAGAGAGAGGCAGCGAGCATGAGTGATGCAACGGGTGCAAGCACAAGCATAGGTGGCGGTGGCAGTGATATAGGGCGATGGCGGTGGGGCGACCACGTGGTGTAGATGACCATAGGGCAGTCGGAGGTAGGGTCCATGCTTGAGAAGAAGGGGGAGGAGAAAGAGAGGGAGGAGGAGGAGGTGAAAGAGGTGGGAGAGGAGAAAGAAGAAGAACACGATGGGGGTTGAAGGAGAGAGTGTGTGGGAGAGAGAAAGAGAGAGGGAAGAGAGAGAAGGAGATAGAGGAGGGGGGAAATGGGATAGTTGAGGAAGGGGGAAGTTTTCTTTTTGTTTCTTCAAAAAATTTGTTTTTAAGTGTTTTGAAATAAATAAGCGTGTCCCCCCCGTCCCAGGCACCAATGTGGGTGGGGGGTAAAACACATTGTGGTGACTCAAACGAATGGGAGTGGGCGATAAGCCAGGGCAACCAAGCGTGACACATGTGGCATGCATTACGAGGCAAAAGCCAACCATGTGCGTGACGCACAAGAGGCAAGGGATCAAAAATTTTGCAAAAAAAATTAATGTGAAGGGATTTGGGCATTAGATAAACACACCATAAAGGGAAACTAGAGGATTGGCTCACACAATGCGTCCGGTGCGTTTAATAGCAAATCGGGGGGGTGGGTTTTCACATGCAAAAATATAAAAAATTGACCACGAAAAAAATGCTAATATTGGGTATGTTCTTATGGATTTTTGGGCATGTCAAAACACAATTCCAATGAGAATAGGACCTGTTTGCATGGAAAATGAGAAAAAATAAAACACAAAAATGTACCAAAAATTTAATTACAAAAAATCAAAAAGTTAAAATAGAATGTAGTAAGAAGAAAAAAATATCTAAGTGGATGAGTTGGATAGGGCTATTCGGTTGAAGCATGGTTTCAGTGGTAAGTGGGATGGTTCACATGGAAAAATCCATAAAAACACACCCAAAAATCCCCAAAAAAATTCCATGCAATCCATAAGTTGAAACAAGGGGCAACAAAAAGGAAAATTATCCAAGGAATGGTAGTTGATAGGGCTACTAGCTCACAACCTGATTTTGGTGGAAGAAAGGCGCTTCACATGAAAAAATGGAGAAATTTTACGCAGGGAAACACAATTAAAAACTCATAACAAAAAATAAGTAGGTTGGAATGAGAGGGAGAAAAAATGAAAAATGTCCAAGGGGACTATCAACTCGAGGATATCCAAAGAAGGCATCATTCTAATGAAAAAAGAGTGCTCATATGAAAAAAATGAAAAAAAATATCATAAAAATAAATCTGTAAACACACCAAAATAAAAAATAGTCAATCTGTGCATCGAAAAGATGGGATGTAAAAACAAAAGTACCTGAGAAAGGGGAAAGATCATAGTTATCACATCAAACTATATTTTTGGCGTAAAAAAGGTGTTTTCACATGGAAACACATATTGGATTTGAGTATTTTTAAAAAAATTAATAACTGATGAATCATTGCTCAAAACCAAGGGTTGTAAAAAGAAAAAGTTGTTAATTCAAAGAAAAAAATAGATTTGTAGGACCAGATTGCAATTTTGGTGAACGTAGGGTACATTCACATGGAGGATAAGCAAAATAATAAAACAACCAAAAAGGCAAGAGGAGACCATAGGAATGGGGTAAAATAGACTGGGTGGGGAGGAAGTGACCCTAGCAAGGCATAAAGAAAATAAGATATTGTGTAAGAATCAACTAAGAGGATGTTCATGAATGTATGCAAATGAGATGTGCATAGGGATGCATCCTCACACTTAAGACATGAGCAAATCAATTTGACTAATCAACATGGACCTAACACTTGACACAACCCATACTATTACATCCCTACAATTAAGACATGATATACACATAAATGAATGCAAGATATTGGGTTAGAAACACTTTGCCTATTCAGTTGGTTGATATAAATCATCATCAACACACACTCCGGAGTCAAAGTCATCCACACGAGGTACCAAGGCTCGCCACAGCAGCATGCTTGTATCATGAGAGGGACCATGCAGCAATGCATAGGGAGGTAGCATTGATAAAGATCTCTCGATTAAAGTGTCAAGGGGACGAAAAATACAACACTCAATCTCGATAGTCACTCATGTTGGGATGATAGATCAATCACTTGCCCCATAACTACCTAGGGTTAGGGTTCCTTTAAACCAATCCATGTGTACTTTGCTTCAAAAAGACGTGGTCTTCCCAGTAGCAAAGCATATGACATCCCGTATGAATCGGGTTTTACCAGTAAATAGGTCAGCCAATGATCTCTTACTGCGAGAGTTGTCTTCACATATAAGAGAATGCCCAAAGCATTAATTCTACTTTGGTCTACAATTCTAATAAGCCATTGTGTAGGCTCCATACCTTATAGGCCTAGATCCTTCATTGTTACATCCATTATTATTTTCATTGATGGCCTCCATCAATCAATGCATCAGCAATAAAGCAACCTTCAATCCACATGTTGATCTCTGAAGTACGAGGATCTAGGAAGGAGTTAGTCATGTCTTCTTCTTTCATAGGCTCTCGATTTATTAGACTTTAGACAGTTGTAGGAGTAGTCCTTAGGCTACATCTTCTTGTCAGTATTCTTTTGAATTTCTTTCAACAACTGTGAGACAACATAAGCAAAATTGTCGAAATGTTAAGTTTTGTTTGAACGTATCTAGGTCTTTGATTAAGTCATACTCTTTGATAGGATCCATGGGCTTCTCCAATCAACTAGGGGATTGGGCAACATCCACATTTATCTTTCCTTTTTTCTCTAGAAGCAACAATATATACACATCTTCTATCACTAGGGGTAGTTCTGCATCCTCTATCTCTTAGACCTCTAGTCATGTCTCTGTAACTATCTTTGTATCCTTGTGTAGTATTTGACTACTCTATACTATAGCATTCTACTCTGTATTGTTCTATTTCTCTTTTGGAAGATTGAACTTCACTATTTTGGTAGAGGGAAGCCTAGCACTAGGGGCATCCTGTTTGAGATCTTGTTGAATATCTCTAGCATGGTAGTATTTCTTGTGTAAGATAAGTATCTCTCGTTTGGATATCTCCTTGGTGTAGAGCTTGGCCTTGCACTCATGCTTGGATCTAAGGGTGAGATTTTTTTGTCTCTTTGATGCATGAGCTTGGCCTTGTGGTCATCCCTAGATATGAGGGTGATATTTCTTCCTCTCTTTGATGCATTCAAGCTTGGCTAGGGAAATGATGTTCCAAATCTTGTTGGATGCCTCCAACGTGGCACAAAGTGCAAGATAGTCTAGAGAACATTGATACAAAATTAGAAGATGGGAGTTCTTCTTGTGTAAGATAGTTATCTCTCTCTTGGAGACATCCTTAGTGTAGAGCTTGGCCTTCCACTCATGCCTAGACCTAAGGGTGAGATTGTTTCCTCTCTTTGACACATGAGCTTGGCCCTCTGGTCATGGCTAGACCTAAGGGTGAGATTGCTTCCTCTCTTTGATGCAATCAAGCTTGGCACTAGGGAAAAAATATTTCAAGTATCATTGGATATATCTACCATGTCACTAAGTGCAAGATAATTTAGAGAAGATCGATACAAATTTAGGACATGGGATTTCTCCATGTCGAAGAGATCTCCAAGAGAGAGATAACTATCTTGCACAAGGAGAATGTTGATATCATCAATTTATATATCGGTATTCTCTGGACTATCTTGTACTCAGTGCTAGGCTAGAGATATCCAACAAGATTTGGAAAATATTTTCTCTAGTGCCAGACTTGAGTGCAACAAAGAGTGGAAACAATCTCACCCTCAAGTCTAGGCATGACCACAAGGCCAAGCTCATGCATCAAAGAGAGCAAAATATCCCACCCTCAGGTCTAGGCATGTTCAAAGGGCCAAGCTCTACACCAAGGAGATCTCCAAGAGAGGTGGCTGATTTGAATCAGACCTATTACTCCCTCTGGTGACCATTTTAAAAGTATGGGGATTACCATCATTCCTCTTTCTTCTCTTCTATGATCACATCAATATTTTGTGATCTAGCAAGATATGGATATACGAAGAAAGGATCTACCAACGCATCCCAACCAGCCATCTCATGGATACTCTTCCTAGTATCATTTAATTTAGACCTAGAGGTTTTTCCCTTTTTTGTTGCCGGCACTGCATAAGATCAACTTTGGTAGCTTCCTTACCAAAACTGCAATACAATCAGAAGTTTTCTCAATTTGAATACCAAAAGTAGAAGCTTCCACTGCTCCATATACATTATGTATAGTCATCTCATCCACCAACTTTTAAAATCCTACTAAAAAAATTCGAGTAAGTGGCAAATCAGTCTTGCACAAGTGATCTTACCATCTTTAAATAAATTCAAGTTCTTTTCCATTGCATCCCCATAATTTTTGCAATCCACTACAAGATGGAAGCCATATTTTGATGTTTAAAGTGATGGAATTATTCATTCAAAAAAGTTATCACTAAAATAGTCAATATGCATGTCTCTATGAAATTGTCATAATAGACATTGTTGTATACATCACTATTTGTCTGGCTATCATATTGCGACATAATTTGTGATGCAAATAGCGATGCATATAGGTTTGTTTGTGAGGCTAATAATAACAATTATAGAGTAAACATTTTAATTTTCTTTTTGAGTGGTAGGGCATATTTCCCCACCCTTCCAGTAACATGTGCTAAAAAATGTTCCATAAATCATTTATAGATTGAGTACACAAATCTTGTCAAAACACATGCATTGTGAGATGGTAGAAGAAAATGTTTGTTGATTTAATTTCTAAATAACTATAGCATTGACAAATGACATCTCATAAAACTATATGGAGTGATAGGGAGCATAATCTTGAAACAGCTAGGTGTATCAATAGATATCACAAAATACGAGTCCATATAAAAGATGAGAAATATATCAAAGGAATCCTACATAGAAATAGTGTGCATAGACTCTATGGGTCCAAAAAAGAAAGGGTCACGTGTCCCATGAATCCAAGTGATTGCTACAATTCCTCCCCATCTAACAGCTCGTCCCAACACAATCGACTCTATAATATAAGACAACCAAAGATTAATGTATATCACATAATGCATCATTAAAAAATTAAAAGAAAAAAAGAAAAAAGGCATAACTTACCAGACTACCATGCGTATATAATATATCGATAAGAAGTGAGACCATCCTTCTCTACATACCAACTCTCTAACCCTATGGGATCATGGTTTTTGATTGAGTGTTGCAAGGAAAATAAAGTAGCATAAATTCTATGTCTACCACTCCTAAGATGATGCATGACCTTTGCCTCTAGTTGTGCCCTCGTTATCTCACACTACTGTTGCCATCATCCTAGAGAGTTTGCAACATGCTCGTTAAGTCTCTACCAATCCTCTGCATCCAAGTTGACTTGAGCTTTGGAGCACCACTCTTGGTTGGCTTGCATGCATGACCATCTATGCAATATATATGCATGCATATAGTCCATAATCCACCCAATGGAGGATCAGCCCCACTATAGGTACCGAGAGCTCCTCGTGCAAGAATGTAATCACATACTCCTTGGCTCCCTTTGGTATGCTTTGCTAGTGGTCTAGAATATTGTGCCTAAATATATGTTGGCATAACTCTCTCATGCATACCATCACTCTCATTCCCTGAACATTCATGATCATAGCACCAGTTTTCTCATCCATTAAGTACCCATAACTTAGTGGAGTGGGTCTAAGATATTCCCACTTCCATCTATGACCATGTTTTCTTGGCATATCTATCTGCTGTACTTGTAAGGGTGGTATCTCTTGGATTAGCATCCATAAGAGTGCCACTTGTACATGGCTAATTGAAACCTAGAGTCATGGGAGTAGACATCTTGATAGGTATAGTAAATCCTAGAGGTGATAAGAATCTACTCAACTAATGGGATGAGGACAATGCATCAGTGTCTTCGTAGCATCCATCTAAGCCACACTCTCTAGATTTGTTATGGAAGTGAGAAGTAGCAACCGGCTCTAGGGTCACAACATCTATATCTCCACGATATCCCCCATATACATCCAGAAGAGGAAGTCTACATATCTTTGAGGCACTAACCACAATCACCATCTCCACTAGTCAATTAAGGTGTCCCTAAGCCTCCCTCTACAACAATACAATATTAGTGATCTTGGGAATCTTCCAATTCCCATTTTCAAAACCCTATTACGTAACATAATAAAAATGTGTAACCCAGATAACATGCTCATAAGTTTCTCAAAACCCTATTATGTAACCTATCATTGGAAAGCACTTGGAAAATAGAATCTATTGAGGTATAGAGCGCTTGATTTGGAGTTATATTGTTCAAGTTATGACAAATCCAAAGATTTGACCGCGTGTCCCAAACTTAAGGGAAATTTCCATTTTGTAACGTGTCCACCTATAATTTTCAGGACACGTCTTAGCAATCCATCAGAAAGGATGTCTAGAAAGCTCTGCCCAGCACTCCCATGGAATGTCACGGAGTTTGCGATCTAGGTCTTTCCGCGTCTGCCACGTAACGGAAGTATTCTGGCCGTTCCCACTTAGGACCAACCTGAATCAAGGTTTTTCTGTAATGGTCATTTCCTAAACGGCAACTAGTGTCGAACCCCAAGCAAACTACTTTACGCAGAAACGCTAGGTCCGAAGCGGATTCACGCTGTACTTGGTTCAAGGAGAATGGGAAATGAGAGGGATGCAAGGCTCAACCTCTCTGCCATAAGGCATAGTCCCATTCCGTTCCCCTAAAATAGTGTAAATCAGGATTATTATAACTTAGATTCTAAGTCAGCGCCCTTGCTGTTCGTGTCCTTTGAACGATCTTCTTGCTGTCCATCATGATTGAGAAAAGTTCCTGGCCAACCGGGACCACCCATCCATAGGATGGACCTATGGCCACATCCTCCGCACTTTCCTCAAGTTGTTTTAGTTATTTAATTACCTAACACATTTAGTTGGACATGTATCAATCAGCTTCCTTAATTAGCTCGTTAGGCACTAGTTCCTTCACGTAATCATAGCACTTGACATAGAAAAGCAATGTCAACCAAGTTCATTTTCAACAGGTTATCATATTTATCTTTGAAATACATAAAGTCCAGCTCGTAGGCTTATCCATAATCCGCCCAAAGGCTATCGAGCAATCCATAGGGATTACTAATCCAAGATTCCGCCCATAGACTAGTATGCGGGCCTCGAGATCCAATCCCGAGTCACGTTGGCCTCTTGTGCAGGGCCCGGAAGGCAAGGGATTTACGGCCAGAGCCCCCTCTGGCACCCAAGTGTCCTCCTGCTCCAAGTAGCACTCAATGGAGAGACCTCTCGCACCGGGTTCAGTCCACCTTCCCAGCGCAGTTAACAACCCCCTTGGATAGGGTCAGACAGGCAGTCGAGGGTAAGTGAAGCTGCCTCTCTCTTCAGTAATTCAACCTGAAGCATTAGATATCTTTTCATCCTTTAATTCTTTGAGTAAACAAAGCAAAACACTGATCTTAAAACTGTCACAAGCACAATCATTTCCATTGGTCGTTATTTTTGGCCAAGTGCTAAGGAGTGAATCCTTCTTTTCGAATGCATCCAGCACTCGATCCGGGATCAATTGTGACTTGGCAAGATCCCCAAGAGTTTGACTGTTAACCCTTGTATCCTTGGGTTAGGGCCGTACCCTATTAACCCAACTTAATCAAAACCTTAAGTGCTATTAGCAGCAAATATGCTATTTCAATTTACTGATTGGTCCTTTGCTTCCAAGAAAATATCTAATCCCCGTATTTTGGTCACTTTACCCAAGAAATGTACTATATCAAGATGATTATTTATCCTCTTGGAAGATAAACTTGTGTAAGAATCTGCCAATCTCATTTCGAGGAATTGGCCATTCCCTTGTGATCAAATTACAAGGTCATGCGAATCTGCAACTTCTTGCACAAGTGTTGCATCAAATCTATGGGACTATTTACCCATCGAATGGAGTCTTATAATCACGAAATCATGATTAGATATAATAATCCATTCCTGATTGCATTAGGCTGATATTGTCAATCCTAGGGTGCCAAGTTCAAACCGAGTTTCATCTTTTTAGCAAGAGATCCCTAGGGTAAAAACCCTAGATCATTTCTCGCAAGTATGTCCTAGTGTCCCTACATTCCGTGAATGTGGGAAAGTCTTTAGGGTATTGGAGTTTCAGCTTTGGCAATAAGAGCGACTAAGTTATGTCCTCAACGTGTTAAATCCTAGTTGGCTCTTTGGGATATGTTGCATTGAATTAACCCTTTCTAAACGAGTCCCTCGCGATTTTTAGGTGTTTAGGTTTAAACCAATTTAACTTGTCTATTCTTGAAGATAATTACGCTGCCATTTCCGTAACCACATGATTCATTGCCTACGTATAAGTTGATTTACAAACCCTAACTTTTTGGGTTAGGATCAAAGCATATGTTAAGTTATAGCATAATTCCAATTGATCATCCTATAACATGCAAACAAGATTCATGCTACTAAGCTTTAGGATTTTATGTTTAAACATGCAGCCTTTTTCTACTTTCATTTCCGAATGAATTTATCGTATGCTGAACTTACACAACCTTTCGTTGATTTGAGTTTTTTAGGCCACTTGCCTAGAGTTAAATCTTCTTCATGCAGCCCTAGCAATTTCCTATGGTTGCTAGTAACTTTCTTTAAGAATCATTTCGAAAAAGATGTTCAATAATGCGATATGTGGTTTATTCCTTCCATGCTTAATCGAAGTGTACTATCATAATTCCGTTTTATAAAAATGGACATTAATTAATCTAATTTCATTACTTTGTAATGCATAAAAACGACTTGCTAGAAATGCATAGAAATCTTATGCTCACTTTATTTTGTTTGTTTTATTGAAAAATATTAACAACCGAATCCCTCAATTGTGAGTTATAAGCCAAAGTATTTTCAATCAAAAAAACATGCATCCTCATTCCTCAAATGATCCATGCATAATTGAAATATTACGATGTTGATCAAATTTAGGAAGAAGAACCCGAACTTGTGCTGAAATGTCCACATGGATGTTAGGAGACAATCTTCCTGTGGTTGCGCCTTGTGCTTTCTTAGGAGCTATCGCGAATTCGGCCTTTTCGCCTTGAACACAGATTTATGATGTTGGCCGTCTCCTTCTCACACGAAACTCCCTTTGTGATACCACCGTCCTTCAGAATCGAACCTTAGAAATGGAACTTATGAATTTTTCCTTCCTTTCGTAGAAGCTCTAGGGGTGCAAATTGTCTACACAGAAAGGGGGAAAAGAAAATAGCTTTGTGGTATGCAAAAGGGGAAAAGGTAACTTAGAAATCCGGTTTATAAAGACCCCTTTGGAAAGGGTTTATAAAAGTCCCTAGGAAGGGATTTTAAGATAATGTGTGAGGGGGGAAATCCACAAGAATTGCTAAAATGGTTATTTGTGTGGGGAGGATTTAAAAGGAACCCGGGTTAAATAGCCCTAGGGGAATGCTATGAAAGGCCTTAAAACTGGCTAGGGGAGGAAAAATCCATGAGAAGGGATTTGAGGACTTGTGTGGAAATCTCATTGAAAGGAGGTTAGGTGGAATTTGCAAGGGAATGGATGGAAAAATCCTAGGGGCAGGGTGGTATAAGAACCACAATAGGGGGCTTTGGATTCTGGGGGGTGGGGTTACTAAACCCACATGAAAATGGGTTATGAGGAAGCCCACAAGAAGGGCGGCTTCCAAGGAGGCTTTAGAAGCTTCCTAAGAAGCTTTTAAGGCTTCTGGAATTTTTGTGGAAGCCCCACGTGGCCAAGGGATGGAGGCGCAGATGATGACTTGTTGGCGGCAGCGACGTCAACTCCCTCTCTCTCACACGGCTTCCTCCACAGCTCCACCTCAGGCGGCGTTATGGCTTCTCCCTCCACGGCTCCACCTCAGGTGGCGTTACGGCTCCTCCCTCCACGGCTCCACCTCAGGCGGTGTTACGGCTCCTCCCTCCACTCTCGACGGCATCTTGATGGCTTTCCTCCTCCAGCTCCACGGCAGCGACACCAAATCCTCCTGGCTCTCTCCCACACAAAGCTTATATAGGTGAGGGGGGAGATCCTCCCTCCCCCATGCGGCATCATGCATGGCTTAGACCTTCTCTGGCATCCAACAAGGATGCTCAATCATCCTTGCTATATCCCTCTCCTCCAGCACGACTGTCAGCTGGGGGAGAGAGGGATAATTCAAAAAATTTTGTCTTATTTTAAAAAAAATTATCCTTTTGGCCTCCTAAGAGGTAGTTCATATGAAGAGCACGGGTTTTCAATAATCCATAGTTCTAAGTCTCAATTTGGCCCATGGAGACCGTGTGAGTATCATGGGATTTAGAAATCAGGAATGTTACACATTTTTCCCAATATGGTGTTCAACTAGCCTAGAGTGTCAACTTCACCTGCTAGAGATCAAAGTGTTGCAGTGTGCCAAGGTAGAACGTGTTAAAAGCACATACGATGATCAACATAACTTCTGGTCTAACATATCTCTCAAGCATGCCATCTGATCCAAAGACATATGTATGAAGATCTCTTATAGCTCGTCATCTACCATCCCTAGACTTATCATGGTCTTTAGATTGTCTATAGTGACATACACATCCAAATTAAAGATATTAGTATAATTAATATTAGGATAAAGACGAAAATATATTTATAAAGAAGGATGTTAGTAAAAAAACATGTGATAAAATACCCATAAAATTAAATAGTTAATAAATTTGACATGCGAACGCAAATACAATTGGTTCTAGGATTGCATCACAAGCTCTTTTCATAGCTTGGCATACACTAGAAGGTCTACGCATCGGTCCCCATACAAAGAGGAGTCTACTTCATTTGAAAAGTATTCTTATACTCTAGACTCTTTGCCTAGATTGTATGTGGCTGTCTCATCCACATGCCCATCCTTATTCTCCATTCCATAAAATAGCAACTTCTCTACTTGCATACTCTCCTTGTGTATGTTAGGAACATTACTTTCATCATACACTTAAGCACTTTGAGGCGTTGTTGGTACAACGTACCACCAATGAGGTTGTCATGGATTTGGATAGAATATTACCTATTCCATAATATGTAATGAGAGCTTGTAGTGGAGAATGAGGTAATCATGGGTTTGGGTAGAAGATTACATGTTCACAGTGATTTGGCAAGACAAACACATATCATTCCATCTTTTCTCAAAGTCTACCTTTTAGAATCTAGGGGGCTCTCATCGCTGAATGGTTGCCCATGTTTCTTTCAATACTACTTTAAAACATTGTACATTGAATATGATAATGGAGAAGCTATGGAAATCTACTAAAAGAATACTTTGCAAGTTGCCAAAATACTCCATCTCATCCATTATAATGTTTGGATCTATGGCCCACCATTGACTTTCTTGCTCAAAATTCACCATGATCCCATAGTCATGGTTGTGGAGTGCATTTTTTTAGTACGCTCAACTCAAACATGTTGCCCATATGATCATGCCACATTGTAGAAATTTTATTATACATTGAAATGCCTAGATTAGCTATTGCTTATAATTTCCAGATACAACAACACGTACAACATCTAGTTACCTTGAAACTGCATTCTCTCAAGAAATCCCACTCCTCCCTAGAGAATTTTTCCCCTTGGCATGTAGTGTTTGTCTCAAGGCATCACACAATCATCTTGTCGACATGAACCATGGCATCTCCATGCGCTGTTTATACCAAACTGCCCACTCATGTGTATACTACATTGATGTTTTGATCGTGCTAACTCATGTTATCCTCTAACCTTCTTATACCTATAGAGCCACTTCTCCATGGATGATGGTCTAACATACAAAAAATAATTCAAATTTTCCTCCAATGTACCATCTACCTCCTTTCTATTCCATTTTTTACCATCACATTTTCTCTTAGTCAATCATTGCCCTTCAACATCCATAGCATTTGGTTAACTATATCCACCATTAGTAGCCACTTTGAAATATACACAAGTGCTTGCAATAATATCCAACCTTCAGCCATGCTATCTTGTAGATGAGTCTATTGTCGAAGGGGTTTTACTTGAAAGGTCATATCCACTGGGGATCAGAGAGAGAAGGAAGTAGAGAATAGGAGATAGAAGAGAAGAAAAAGAATAAACAAGAGGTACACAAGATAAAGACAAAGCTCAATGATTCAAAGTACTATGTATTCATAGAACTTGAGAAGATAAATAAAATCCTTATCTAGGACTACATGAAAGCAATCTTCAAGCATTAAATCTCCATGGAGCTCCTTGGTAGTCCAAAAATGTGCACCAAACACTGCCTTCTTTTCTACTGCTCAAACCACAAATCTAATGGTTCCGTTTGCTCCAAAAGGGGGGTAAAAATCCAAGACTCTTGGTAAGAAGTCTCCTAGATTACTCGTTCTTCTTCTCCTTGTTTGGAGTGCCATTTACTGCCCATGAGTGAATTCACAAGCCCCTCTTTTTGAATGAGATCTCCCAAAATTGGTTGAAAAGCCACTTGCTTTTTGCTTATTACTCTATTCTAGAAGTTTGCTATAACTTTTTAGGTTATTTATAAGGAATAATATCCAAAATACTAAAAATAGGTTAAACGTCCAAAAATCTCATATTTTGGAACTATCCATACTATGGACACCAACACTAATCACTAATATAACATTGACTCTCTAGACTAATAAGAAAGGCAAATGATGATGCACTCCAAGGTTTTTTACATTGTTTCCACATAGCGGCATGATATCCACTCCCTCTGAATCAACATATCCTCTTATATGTGCCAATGTCATACTTATCACTAGATTATGAGTCCTCCTCATCCTCTACAATCATATCCTTTGCTTCTTCATCTTCTATATCTTCTTGGCTAGCCCTTGTATTATGGCCACTAGTTTCTTCCAATTTTGGCAGCTCATAGGTACTAGATTCTCACCTCTTGAATAATTTGATTTTTTTCCTTCTACCGAAAGTCTTACCACATAGGGTCCAAACCATCATTTGGAGACTTTACACATGGCACTATGTTGGTTGTCTAAATTGCTATCATGAACCACTACCCAATCCCCATCTTGTATGGTTCTTGGCCTTAATTTATGTCTTTTTCAAATAATTTATTGCTATGTATTCTTCCTACCCTTAACTTTGCAATAGTTGCCTCTATGTCTTTTGACTTTCTTTCCAATTGTCCAATATGTAAGGCCAACAACTCCTCTCAATTCATTTTGACCATACATCAATTCAGTATGCATATATCCTGTAAAAACACTATGATTTATTTTGTCAGCCCACAATGCATAAGGGAGCAATTGTGGCCACTATTTTACATTCTCTCCACATGCTTTTACCAATGCCTTCACAATAGGTGGGTGACCTCTTTCACTTTTTCCATTTCCTTTAGGATTATAATCTGAAATCAAAGCAAGATTTATCTCCAACCGTGCAAAGAAATCATGGGCTTTATTTGCATCCACTTCACCCATATCTATTGTAAATTTTTGCACACAATCATATTGACAAAAGATCTCTTCTAAGATAAAGGTATACACTGCATTTGTTGTCTTGGTAAGTAGAGATCCCCCTTCCACTTGATTAGTCAAGTCTTCATGGGAAAGTATAATATATCTCATTTTCCAAATACCTGTAGGCATCATGACTAAATCCACTACCCACTTTAAATGAAGAGACAAGGGATATGTGGGTTGCAATCCATCTTATGTCTCATAGATGAATACATTTGACATGTCGTACTTGTTTCCATAGAGAGTGAGCAACATCCTTATACATGCCCTACCACCAATATCTTTCTTTGATCATTCCAAAAGCACCCTAAATACCTCTATGACCAGCCCATAAGCTTTCATGAAATTCTTGCATAATGTTAACTTGTGCAGCATATTTCCATAAGTACCCATCTTTTAAGAAAAAACCATCAGCTTTCCTCTTGATCTTCTTAAACTCCTCATTTGACCACTCATCTCTCTTTGTTAATGTGCGGAGATATTGATCAATTCTTAGCCACTCTCATGCATAGTTTTCTTCCAAAAATACTTTTATATAATATATATAACATCTAAAGTGTCTTCTCTTTGATGTCCAAGCGTCTATTAGTATTGAGCAACTCATTGCATTGCTCAATTCACTCTTAGAGCACTTGTACTAGATAAATTTGCATGTTTTCTAGAAGAAAATCCATTGACGATTATTGAATTTGGCAGAGTTGGCTGAAAGAATATGTATAATATGAGATCGCAAAATCTGCACACCATGTACGAAAAAACAAAAAAAATGGAGCACAAAAAATCATACGTAGAGCTATGCTTGAAAGAAAGGCATTTAGTTCAAAAAGCATAATCCAAATGAAAGAGACCCAAGATAGATGAAATGTGGGCAATAATAAATAGACCCAAAATAGATGAAATATGTGCGAGAATAAATTGACCCAACATAGACGAGAAATATGAAAAATGATCAAAATAGTCTTACTTTACTTTTTGGTCAAGAATAGATGATGATCTAGCTAATTTTAGCAAAAACTCAAGAGTTAGTAATTGTGACAAAACCTGTGTCATAGAAGTCTTTACGAAAAGCTATTATCCTATTTATTTTCTTGTTTAAGTCTAGTTTACCTAAATTGATATAACTTTTGACACAAAAGTCCAAATTGAGTAGGGATTTGCTAGAAAGAAAGCTTGTGAGTCTAGCACATCACAAAAATGAATTTTTTTGAGAAAGGGGTTTTCTTAAGAATTTCCCAAATAGAAACTTTTAGGGTGTCCAAGTAAGGCATATCTACAATTCAACATATATGCAATCTAAATGATGATCAAATGAACTTCTTCTATGCTTAAAATTCATAACATCGGATGCTCATAACATACACAATACATAAAATTTAAGCATGAAAATAACATGAATCAAGAATTGAAGAGATACTTCAAAGGTATGCTTCCTGTTTGTCTTCTTCAAAGAATTGGTTGTAGTCAATCATGATAGCTTTGATACCATGTTGAGATGTAGAGTGAGAAGATATGTAGAGACATGCGAGAGAGACAAGAGACACATCATGTACACTCCCAAAGGCTATTTCACATTAATCACAATGTATAGGGTGTGTGTGTGTGTGTGTGTGTGTGTGTATGTGTGTGTGTGTGTGTGTGTGTGTGTGTGTGTGTGTGTGTGTGTGTGGCCTAGTCTAGATAGGGTGAGTGATATATAGCTCCAACACAAAGATGTTAGGAAATTCAAAATCTATTGTAGAAATCATAGATACTCAAAAGAAGTTTAATAAAAGAAGGTAACTCAAAGATAAGACAAGAAGAAGGAAAAAGGAGGGATTATAGTTGAGAGACAACATTTCAATAGAATCAAGTCTTAATCTATATTTACTTTTTGCATACTTCCAATAGTATTCATGTGGTTGTAGTACACAAGTAGGTTAATACACTAGACCATATTTCATCATGGTCTCACCCAAAACCATACTCAAGTTCAATCATATGATGTCATTCTGCTTGGCAACCATACATAGAGTTAATGTATTGACTCTCTTATCCTAAGGTACATGCATAGACATACACTAGTGATGTAGTAAAAGAGGCTATAAGAGATAAGAGATTTGACCATGTGGACAAATCTAACCAAAACTAACATGACAAGATCATTACACAACACATATAAGAGTTTAATTGAAATAAGATCTAAAATAGACTTAAGTAAATTTTGCATAGCTAGCTCAAACTTTTCATTATGATAAGTATTCTTAACACTAGATTACAATTAAACAGTTATCCTTACAAAGAATGATAAATTTTCATGAGCTCCTTAATACTATTTTGGAAAAATATTTACTTAAACAAATTTTTTAAACCAAACATGCTTTGTACCTTTTGTAAAAAATTAAAGAGCTAAAGACGTAGTTTCTTTAAGTAATATCACCAAAGACAAAAAATATTGCAAATGCTAATGGAAGTAACTTCTCAAGAAAAAAAACAAAACTACATCAATGTGTCTTCCTTGATGAAAGGAGAAGGAACAGAGTTTAAACACTTGAAGTAGCCTTTAATTTCTCTTTCATAATTAGAATTGCTATATCTTGGCTTTATTTTTCTATGTCCTCAGGTGGTACTTCAAGAACTTGAACTTCAGTAGGAGGAACCTCTTGGGAGTTTAAATTTTGTTTGGCATTCTCATGGACCCTCCACAATTGTGCTTCAACCTCTCTTTGCTCTTGAGTATTGCAAACCACTACAATAGTCTTCATATGATTTACCAATGCCACCTTAGATGCAAGTCCACTTGCATATACATCAAATGCAACCTCGTGAGCATCATTGAATGCTTGGATCGTAGTTTCCATAACTTTCATTTTCTTTCTCAAAATGGCCTTTGCAATCCTTTGTTCTTCTTCAAGATCTTCATCATTGTACTCCTTGTCCAAGCCTTCAAAGTCCAAAATGGAATGCTTGTTGACATTGTTTGTATATTGCTCAAAATTGATGAAGCTTTTCTCCATGGTCACTAATGTCAAAACCACAAAAGAATCTATACATCCAAAAGCAAACATTCTATCCATTGGTAGGAAGTCAATACTAACAACTAACATGCAATACTTGCAAAAAATGCTTTCAAGAGCATTTTTCAAAGCTGCCATTTGCTTTCGATCAAGAAATGATAACAACATGAATTGTCTAGGTTCACATGTCATTTATAGTAGAGTGGATACAACCTTTCCAAACTTTATAGAGTCCCATTTCATTCCCTCAACCCCATGTGCTGCATCTAGAACAACAATCCCAATGGTGATTGGATCTCTCTAAACATTATGTATAAGATCAAAGGTTTCTAGAGTGCATCCGACAACATATACATGCCAAGGGGAAGTAGTGAAGGATTGAAGAGGATTTTTCTTTTTTCCAATTAGAAAATTCACAATATCTTTTCCTCCATTTGGTAGGGACCCTGCATCAGCTCCACGTGTGAGCTTCTTTGATACCCAATCATTGCAAATACCTAAAATCTTTGTGTAGACTTCATCATTGATATCATAATCATCAACAAGCTCTTCCCAAGTCTTCATCACAGTGCTACTTTCCGAAACTAAAGCATTGAAAAGAGTGACTAATTCCTCCTTTAGTACCCTATCTTGCTTGATTTTATTAGCCCTTGTCTCCATGTCAATCATATCTTCCTTATCCCATTTGTTTCGAAGAAAAAGGATATGACCTTCATTGATCTCCTCTTGTAGTGTAAGGATGCCTCCATCCTTTAAACCCATAAGGCAACGAAATGCAGCAGGAGAAGGTTGCGTTCTTTTTTTTCTCGAACTCTCCTCTTGTGATATAAGTTCACCTCTAGAGTATCTCTTCATGATTTTGATCTAACTATCAAATATTTATTGGGAGCTAATAATCATATGGAAATCTCTAGATGCACAATTTTCTCAAATGTATGCCACAAATATCTGCAAAAAAAAGATCAAAATAGTGAGCATAGAGCAAAAGAAATAGCATCATACTAATCTTCACAAAAAGAGAAGGTAAGCTTATATGTGATTACGAGCCATGGTACTCTTTGAGAGCTTGTCTTAGAAAGCCATTGTTGGAATTTTGTTGGAGAACCAAATGCTAGCCACTGATCTCTTAATTATTGAAGTTGCTCAACATAAGGGGCATTCTTCATAACATTATGTGATTCCATATTTTTCATTCGAGAAAGCTCAATGCACATTTTCGCTGGACAATCAACTAATATTCTAGCATTTCTCATGGTGTATAAATGCTTGGTTGCTAGGCAACGTGTAGTATTACTCTGAATATATATCTTTTTTGCATGACTTGAGTGAAGCCCCAATATAATCCAATAACCATAAGTGTCCAACTTATTAGCATCCACCTCATCACGATGCATTGTCTCTTCTCGTTGTTGTCTTGTACAAAAGGCATAAGATATGTTGTTGTTGCTGGATTCATGGGATTCTTTATGAAAGACGTGGTTAGCTTCTCTACATAATCCCAACATAGTGACCTATAAGCATACAAAGGAGGTGCCTCATAACTCCTATCAACGAGAATAGGAAATTGTGTTGTCGGACCAAATGGAAAGAATTTTTCAAACATGTGAAATCCTAATTCTCCCTTCTTTCCCTTCTTCTTAACTGTCTCAAGAAAATCGAATGTTCTTTCTACTCCCTTGACCTCAAGAGAAATTATTGGCTTTGCAGGTGTAACTTCTAGCATGGAAGGTAAAGTGGCATCATTCTCAGTAGTGTTAGCAGCCATACTAACAAGAAGAGCTTGTGAAAAGGAGCTTTGTTAAGGTGATTTTGACTTTGAGCTTGTGGGATTTGGTGAATTATTTTCTTCTTGAGGAGAAGGTGAAGATCTCAAGTCTATTTGTTTATCTTGGAGCTTCATTCTTTTGTTTGGGTGATCACCTTTTCTTGATAGGGAAAGTAGCTCACTATTTTGAACAGCTTGGAATACTAATATAATTCCTTCTATGCTCTTTACCTCCTCAAATAAGGTCCATCCCATTGTTTTCAAAGAGTATTCTTTGTCCTCTTTAATACGGGAAAAGTTAAATGACAAAGGATCAAGTTTGTATACTACATTTTTCCCCTTGATCTTAGCAAGATTACATGGTATTCCCTCTTTCCCAACACATCCATCTGTTATCTTCTCCATGACACCATCTTGTTGAAAAAATGCAATATCACTCTTTACAGTGAATAAGAGAACATTTTCAGCCCTTTTTCCTTGACTATCATAAATATCCACATACCATGGATACACAAAATCACCACTAACTCCATCAATGGTTTGGGTCTATTTTTTGGATGTGCTATCTTTCTTTGCCATTGAATAGTTCTACAAAGAGACAAAACTTTCACACAAAAGTGGATTTAAAAATATTCAAAATTCAAAAAACTCAAATAAATGTATAAGATTTCTAGATTGAAAATTGAAAACACAACAACACAAGATTTTACAAAATACAAGACAAATGTACTTCAAAGGGACTCCTCCATAAAATGAAATATTGAAATTTGAGATTAAGTGTGGTATGAGATCCAACTATAAATATATGTGCTTATGTATCAAATCTCATGGATTATTCTAGCCCTAAGTTAGCATTAATTATGTTTCTCTTGCAAGAATCATATAGTAAAAACCTTGCCATGGACTTCGGTGAGAAGATCAAATTCTATTAATAGTGAGACTTGACCATGGGCTTAACCAAATAATCAAGTGATAATGAAATGTTGAGTGTGAGTGTGGCATGTGATATGGTGAAAAATCATTGTGGTTATGTAGAAAATGTAATGGATGACTTTGTCCCTAAGTTAACATTGGATTTCTTCTCCATGTAAGTTTCCTATGCAATGATTATACTCTAGGAACTTTGCTAAGATTTTTGGCCATGTGGTCAAATCCTATTTAATCAAAGAATGAGATTTAGTCCAATATGAGATCCACCCATATATTAATGTGGTTATGTAGCAATCTCACGATTCCATTTGGCCCAAAGTTAATATTTTAATTAGTGCACATGTAAGTTTCCCTTGAAATGAGCTATATTGTAGAAACATTATCATTGGTTTTAGCCATGTAGTCAAATCCTATTTATGGTGGTGGTAACATGCCATTTAGCACTCCAAAGATCCCCACATATCCCACTTTTAATGCCTCAAGACCACAAGGTAATTTAAGGATAGTAAATAGCCCAAGAATGGATAATAGGTAAGGGGACAATAGAAATAAAAATGCTTCACCAGCCTTTGGCAGTCCAAAGTCCATTCCCATGGATTTGTATAAAGAAAGAAAGGAAAAAGGGCATTGTTTCAAGTGTGGTGAGAAGTATACACTGTTAGTTGATCATGTCTCAAAATGTACTTTTAGAAATGCTAAGGCATAGGTTCACAGCATGTTGGTATTTGAGGACTTAGAGGAGGACCCTGAGGATACACATGCTTTTATGATGACTGCTGAAACAAATGATGTTGATGAAGAGTTTGGTCAAGAAGAGTTCTTTGACCCTGCTGACTCTTTTTCTTTTGACCCCACTGGCCATGAATCACAAGGTATGGGTAGAAAGAACGAACCACATGCTGAAATACATGCTTCCACTATTTATACCATATCTATGGAAGCTTGGACAGGATCCAAAAGCCCTAATACATTGCGTATTAAGGGCCAAATTCATGGGAAGGATGTGTTTATACTCGTAGACAGTGATAGCACTCATAGTTTCATTAATAGAGCAATCATGGAAAGGTTGAAGTGTTTTCCCACTGATTTACAGCAGCCATTCAAGGTGCAAGTTGCCAATGGGGATGAAGAAATTAGCATGCAAGTATGCCCTACTATTCATATTCAGCTTGCTAAAAATTTTGGACAGCAATTGGATTTAATTGCACTGGAAATGGAGCCTATAGATGTCTTGGGTTGTGATTGGCTGAAAACTTTGGGCACTATAACCATGAAATTTTCATTGCTATATTGCTGTATATGGAGTTTATCAGTGCGGGACAGCTCATTCACTTGTAGGGAATTAAAAATAATAGTGAATTTCAGCTCATTACTAGCGAATGACTCAAGAAAGAGTTCAAAAAATGGTCCCAAATATTTGTATTGCACTTAAATAAAGAAAATTCAAATCAATCCACTAAAACAATAAATAATTCAGCATTTAGAACTCTTTTAGATGAGTACAAGGACCTCTTCTAGGTACCTACAACACTACCCCCTAATAGGGCAGTTGATCATCCCATAGATCTAGAGCCTCAGTCAAAGCCTGTGAACAAGCCACCTTACAGATTTTCTAGATGTGAAAGAGAAGAAGTTTCCAAACAAGTCAAAGAATTAATGGACATGGGATTCATTGAGCCCAATTCTTCACCATATGCTTCCCCTGTGTTATTGGTAAAAAAGAAGGATGGATCTTTCAGGATGTGCATAGACTACAGGGATCTTAATAAGATCACCGTGAATAATAGGTACCCCATTCCATGCATAGATGACTTGCTAGATGAACTCAAGGGGGCTAAGTACTTTACGAAGATAGATTTGAGGTTAGGCTATCACCAAATCTGGATGAGGGCAAGGGATGAGGTCAAAACAACATTTTGAACTGATCAAGGGCTTTATCATTTCTTGGTTATGCCTTTCGGGCTAACTAATGCATCGGCCACCTTTCAGAGCTTAATGAACAAAATGATTCAGCCCTTTCTTTTCAGATTTGTGTTGGTCTTGTTTGATGACATCCTCATCTATAGTAGATCACTCAAGGATCACCTTTGGCACATGAGGTAGGTGTTTGATGTATTGAGGCAGCATAGACTCTTTGCCAAGGAGACAAAATGTTCTTTCATGCAGACGGAGGTGGAATACTTGGGGCACATTGTTAGTGAAGATGGAATTAGGGGTGATCCTAAGAAAGTGCAGTGTATAAAAGACTGGCCCACACTTGCAAACACCAGTTCACTTAGAGGACTTCTTGGTCTCTCATCATTCTATCATCGCAGATTCATTAGGCATTATGCCACTATTGTAGCTCCCTTGATGGATAGGCTTTAAAAAAAAGCCATGAAAGCTGGGAGAGAGAGAGATGAAGATGAAAGGAGACTTATATTATAATCTGATCCAAAAATCAAGTCCCTAACACCTTATATACCAGCCTAGTGTAGCTAGTATTTTCCCATTATTAAATCCCCCTCTCTTACACTTGTCATGAAGAGGACAGGAAAGAGGAAAGGAAAGAGGGAGAAGAAGAGAGAGTGTGTGTGTGTGCAAAAGAGAGAGAAAGATTGCAGGAAGTGAGAGAGAGACTATGACGAGGAGAGAGAAAGACTTCATGTGAAAAGTAACCAAGACCAACTCTTCTTCCCGACTTCTTGTGACCACTGTTTCTAAAAATTTACCTTCAAATTTGGCCTAAAATGACCCACGAGCTGCCAAATCCATTATTCTAGCCTCCAAACTTGCTCCAAGGACTCCATTAATGCTCCTGATTGCTGTCCTCCCAGTCCTTGACCCCTGGGTCCTTCAGTGCTCTTCCATTTTTGTGCCTGTCCCTATGTACCTAAAGCTTCTTGGATTTTTAAACTGAAAAGGATGGTAACTGAGCATGAAGGTAACTAAATGGATCAAAACTAGAGCTCTGATACCACTTGTCATGAAGAGGACAAGAGAGAGGGAGAAGAAGAGAGAGAAAGAGAGAGAAAGAGAGTGCAAAAGAGAGAAATATTGCAGGCAGTGAGAGAGAGACTGTGACAATGAGAGAGAAAGACTAGAAAATGAGAGAGAAAGACAAAAAGAGGGAGAAAGAAGCCATGAAAGCTAGGAGAGAGAGAGAGAGAGAGAGACGAAGATAAAATGAGACTTGTATTATAATCTGCTCCAAAAATCAAGTCCCTAACGTCTTATATACCAGCCAGTGTAGCTAGTATTTTCCCATTATTGAATCCCCCTCTCTTACACTTACAAGTGTAGAAAATGTTTCATAAAATGAAAAATAAAAATTGGTCTAGCCGCTTGGTGTGAGAGATTGCCTTAAAAGGTATTCACATGTAGATAGTGTTTGATGGCTCAGATTGGAGTATGATCAAAAGTTTGGGATTCCACTTGTTGATACACCTATCATGAGGAAAGCTAAGATTGATGTAAAGCGATCATAGAGTGTTGCAAAAGTACATAGGTCAACTAGAGTGAGGTATCCTACACAAAGGTTGGCATATGATGGGTATGTTTCATGCCATTATATGTATATGACGAATGTTATAAAATTAATTG
This sequence comes from Lygodium microphyllum, assembly GCF_053477565.2. NCBI lineage: Eukaryota > Viridiplantae > Streptophyta > Polypodiopsida > Schizaeales > Lygodiaceae > Lygodium > Lygodium microphyllum. The sequence continues at coordinate 98,730,428 of NC_141161.1, forward strand.
AGCCCACTTCATTTGAGGAAGCCATTAGCATTATGCATTGGAAGAAAGCCATGAATGAAGAAACTGCTTCATTGGATGTAAATAAGAGTTATAATTTGGTGCCATTGCTCTAGGTAAAGAAAGCTATAAGCTACGAATGGGTTTAGAAAGTAAAATATAATATTGATGAGACTATGAATAGGTATGAAGCACGACTAGTTACCAATGGGTATGCATGTACTTATGGGATTGATCATGAGGATACATTCACTTTAGATGCAAAGAAGTTACACAAGAAAGGGCCGAATCGCCAATTCTCGGTGATTCAGACACCGTCGGACTATCAAGGTAAAGGTTTCAAAACCTTGATTGATTGTGGCAGTACACATTCCTTTATCTCACCAGCATGTGCAAAAAGTTTAGGAATAACCACAGTAGAAGCACCTACCCTGCTTGTGGAGTTGGCAAACAGTCGTGAGGTAACTTGTACCAGGCAAACTGCTAAGGTGGAATTCTTTCTGGGAGGAAAGAAGACTTCAGTCAAATTCAGAGTCATGAATTTAGGTATCCATGAGTGTCTACTCGGGATGGATTGGCTTAAGCCTAATGACGCCCACATTCATTGTGGAAAGGGTCAAGTTTCCTTTCGAAACTCTGAAAGGGAATTTGTCACAACTCAAGGTGAGGCAGGAGTGCCAAGAATCCAATTAGCCAAAGTATCTCGGATCATAAAAGGAGTCAGAAAAGGGTAGAACCTTAAGAGAATGCCTCATCCAGTGGAAGGATTATTCCGAAGAGGATGCCACCTGGGTAGAGGAAGGCACTCTCAACCATCAATATCCCCAGTTTATCTCGAGATGAGGACATCTCGATTCCTCTAAGGGGGAGAGAATGTAACGTTCACATAAACTACCTCTTAGGGATAATGATATAACATTTTTTTAAATGAATAATGGAAATTTTTTTTCCTTATCCCCCCCTAGCCCCGACGGTCGTGCTGGAGGGGGGGGAGAGGGAAATAGAATGTCAAGCAAGCTCCTTGCTGGAGCTTCCTCACCTCTAATCGCCATAGAGTCGACATGTAGGGAGGGAGGATCCCCCTCCCCTCCCCTATTGAAATAGAGGGGGCTTCCTCCATGAGGGAAGGAAAGAAGATGCTGAGCGCCGTCCGGTTGGCTGAAAGGAGGGAGTGAGTCTCCCTATTAAACTTGTGAGAGTGAAGGCCTTTGCCGTGAGGAAAGACGGGAGGTGGAGGGAGTGGACTGCCGTGACGACTGAGGGAGGGTCATAAATCGTGAAGAAGGTTGTTGTCGCCTTTGTGGAAGGAGGATTGACTCACGCCATCGGGCCCTAACATCCCAGTCCACATTTCCCCCCAGCTGTCAAATTGCCGCCCGAGTCGTTGATGGTCTTCTGCTTCCACGTGGCGTGGAAGCTTCCTGGGAGAGGAAGCTTCCAAGGGGCCCTTAAGCCCCTTTTCACCCCCTCTCCCCCCCCGGTGTCCACACACCCCCCATGTCCTAAAATCCCTCCAAGACCCCCTTCCTATACCTTTCACCCCCCGGGTCTTAAAATTTTCCCCCAAGACCCCCTTCCTATACTCCCCCCCCCGGTTTTAATCCTCCTAAGGCCCTTTTCACCCCCTTCTCGTGCCTTTCAAAACCCTTCCATACCTCTTGTGACTTAACCTTTAAGCCCTTTTTTATGGTCTTTGAAACCCTTCCCCCCCTCCCCCCCCCCCCCCCCCGTGTCTTATCACCCCTCTTATCCCTTAAGCCTACAACACCTCCATGTCTAAATACATTATATGGCTCTCTCCCATGGGTGTTGGAACCCCATGTTTTACCCTTAAGTCCTTTCTTTTGGGATTATTATCTTCCCTGTGATTTTAAAGTTCACTCAACCCCTATCCTTAAGCCCCTTTTGTTTTTTCCCTTGGACCACACCCCCGTGCTAATCCCTTAAAACCCCTATCCCTTTCCTTGGAACCACCCCTCTTTCCTTCGTGTTAAAACCTTCCCTAACCCTTCCCTTATGGCATATTGAAACCCCTTCCCTCCAAGTTGACCCAAGGTCCTTCGACCTTACTTATAATCCTTGCGTTTACTATATTTCCTTGGAGTTCTCTTCCGCACCTTGTGTTTTTTCCGTCCCTTTTCGTTCTTCGTTTGAGCGAGTCATTAAAAGACCATTAAGCCTTCCCCATGGCTTCAATGGGTCTTAATCGTAGAAGACTCTGCAACACCCTTTCGAATTTCCCTGACTTCCAAGGAGGGAGCCTTCCAAAAACTACTATCGACAAGCGGTGCAAGGAAGCGACGGTGGAATTCCTAGGAGGAGTTGTGGAGCTGCTTCCACATTCGAAAAACTACAATTGCGATGCCTCCTAAGAAAGTCCAAGGCATACCCGCGGGAGGGTCATCTCCCGGTATCCATGTGGATATCTCACCCCAAAACCAGGTTTTTCTTCTTGGCTTTAATTCGGTTTTAAGTCGATCATGCAAAGAGAAATTGTTAGGGATAGGATATATTTGTCCGAGTTATTTGTAATGAAGAAGTTTAGCTTATTTGAATGAATGATAATGTATAGAACCTAGTTTTCTTCAAATTTCATCAAGCATTATAAATTACGAGCAAGATTATCCATTTACTATAGTAGTATATTTTAGTTAAATCCTAAAGGTATAGAAATTATATCTTGCACCATTAGTCTTATTCCTTTCGCAATGAATCATTGTAAATGATTAAATTCATGAAAGGTTTCTTTCGTTGCTCAAATTACTAGGAAGTTATCATTGCTAATTGCACATCTTAGCAAGGGAAATGTTTGTTATTTGGCATGAGTTCATCTGCAAGGAAAAAGGAAGTTTAAATAGAACTGTATTGACTGAAAAGTAAGTTATCACAAGGATAGCAAAATTGTGACAAGACGATTAATATTACCTTCCAAATAATATCCAATCCAATCTAAACATAGAAATATTCATACCCTAAGCACTTGACTACTTTCCTTATTGTAGGGTCAAAAAAATTCGTAAAGATAAAGAACTAGGGCTGTCCCCGAGATCCTTAAAAAGAAACCCTAGGCCCGACATACGTCAGCTTAAAGGATCTAAAACGGATTATTCCATCGCAGGACTTGCGCAGCAAGTACGAAATCATTTAGTGTTGTGATTGATTCACAAGGAGAAAGGGTAAAAACCCTCAACAAGGATGGCAGATCCCTATGCAAGTTATCTTGCAAAAGGACATATTTTTGGATATCCTTCTAAATAAGGAAAGTTATAAACCAGAAACTAGCATATCTAAGAAACTTTAGGGTTGACCAAGTTGGGTTAATAAGGTACGCCCTACACCGGAATGTAAAGGATCTTGCCAATTTACAAGACACCTTGGGGACGAGTGCTGATACACTCAAAAGGGAAGAACACTTCCTTAGCAGTTTGCCAAACTACACGGTTGATTAATGGAAATGTTTGTGCTTGCTAGAGATTTTAGGGCTCTGTTTGAATTATGAATTACAAATTAAATGAGTACCTATACTTCAGGTTAAAGGCTGAAGGAAGAGGTAGTTTCAGTTACCCCCGACTACCTGCCTAACCCTAACCAAGGGGGTTGTTCACCGCGCCGAGAACGTGGACTGAACCCACCGCGAGAGGTCTCTCCGTTGAGCTCTACTTGGAGTAGGAGGACTCTTGGGTGCTAGGGGGGCTCTGGTCGTAAATCCCTCACCTTCCGGATCCTCCACAAGAGGCTAACGTGACTCGGGATTGGATCTCGAGGCCCGCATACTAGTTTACGGGCGGAAGCTTGGAATAGTGATCCCTGGGGATTACTGGATAGCCCTCGGGCAGATTATGGACAAGCCTATGGGCGGAACTCCTTGTATTTCAAAGATAAAATGATGAAATGTTAAAAGAAGAACTTGCTTGATATTGTTTTTCTATGTCACGTGATAAGATTACGTGAAGGAACCAGTGCTTAACAGGATTAATTAAAGAAGCTGATTGTTATATGTCAAATTAATGTGTTAGATAATTACATAACTAAAACAAGCCAAGGAAAGTGCGGAGGATGGGCCATGGGTCCGTCCTACGGTTGGGTGGTCTCGGTTAGCCGAGAACTTTTCTCAAAAATCTCGAAGAACAGCGGGATGATCATCATCATCAAAATGAATAACAAGAGCGATGACCTAGAGTTATATTTGACCCGATTTACGCTGTTTTAGGGGAACGGAATGGGACTATGACTTATGGCAGAGAGGTTGAGCCTTGCATCCCTCTCGTTTCCCATTCTCCTTGAACCAAGTGCAGTGTGAATCCGCTTCAGACTTGGCATTTCTGCGTAAAGTAGTTCGCTCAGGTCTGACGCTAGTTTCTGTTAGCTAATGACCAATCAGGAAAACCCTAATTCTGGTCGATCCTAAGTGAGAACGGCCAGGATACTTCTGCTACATGGCAGACGCAGGAACACCTAGATCGCAAAACCCGTAATATTCCATGGGAGTGCCGGGCGGAGTTTTCTAGACATCCTTTTCGATGGACTGCTAAGACATGTTCTGGATGATACTAGTGGACACGTTACATATGTAAATCCTCTATAGATCTTCTGTAAGTGTTTTGTGATATGAGAGTGTACTTTGGGAAATTTTTCTAACTTTTGGAAAGGATGAATCTAAGTTCAAAAGAGCTAAAACAAATGGAAGAAGCAGTTGTTGAAGAGACTGAAGACTGAAGTGAAGTGATAGTAGTGAGCTATGAAGAGACACTATAGTGGCTCTGACTGGCCAAAGACCAAGCCACTTTTAACCCGGTTGTCAAGCCAACTCCTAAGAGTTGTTGCACTAAACAGGTGATCTTGATAACTAATTCTTGCAATTTAGTCTAGCCTTCCTTTTTATTCGTGACACTTATTAGCAGTAGTCCAACTAATCGTCTGAACAAAACTTTGTAAGCTTATTCAATCTCATATTTCATTTCTTTAAATAGCTAGGTCTCTATGTTGGGTCTTAGAATACTAACCTAGGAAAACTACGGCTTCTCCCCATCTCTCAGGGGCAGCTCCTCATAATTTGCTCCTGCCAAACTAGTGGTGGTTTATCCAGGAAGTTTTGATGTTTGACTTTAAGAATTTTGTTTCAAAGTATAGATCCCTTGGATCTATTTGAATATCCCCATTTAAATTCTTTTTTATATTTCTCTTCTCCAATTGATTAAAATTAATTCTTTTTATTTATTTGATTAACAGCAATCATTTAAATCAAAACATCTAATGTTCTAAAAACCCATAATTTTAATTCCTTGTAACGTTTCCCAACTCCGTACCACAATTTTGTCGTTGCTTTTTAGTGTTTAAATACTTAATTCGTTTTGCGAGTATAACGTTGTCGTATTGCTGTGCATCCGAGGTGTGAAATCCACCCAAAAGTTATGTGTGTGGGATTTGATATTTTGTACATACTTAGTCGTTATGTTTGCATTTTTATTCTACGTGGGTAATATAGTAAAGAGGGGCTAGAAAAGGATACTGTTGTTGGCAGTGCATTGGTTGGTATGTATGCCATGTGTGGTTTATTTGCAGAAGCACAAAAAGTGTTTGACAAGCATCGACTTTGTAGCGTAATCTCGTGGAACATGTTAATTTCTAGATACATCTAATAGGGAGTTGTTGAGAAAGCACTTTAGTGTTTTGTTGCATTTTGAAAGCTCGTGGAATGGAAAGAGCTATAAACACGTGCCAAAAAGTACATGCTCAGATTATCGAAGGAGGTTTGCTAGTGAAAGATCTTTTTGTTGGCAATGCTATAGTCAACATATATGCCAGATGTGACTTAGTTGCAAAGGTACAAGAAGTCTTTTGAAGTTGTCCGAGAAGTGGTTACATGGAGTGTGCTAATACTAGGATATATACAACAAGGTTATGCTGAAGAAGTAGTGAGTTTTTTTTGAACGGATGGCTATTTTTAAATGAATGACTATTTTCAAATGGACTTTTTGGGGGGAAGAGGCTTAATTGAGAAGAAGAGAGGGGAGAAAGCTACGAATTTCAAGCAGAGAATGGAATTGGGGGAGAAAACTGTGGGGGAAAAGAAGAAAGTGGCGACTGAACAGAGGAGCTCGACGGAAGGAAAACAGAGAGGATCAGAATCGAGAAGGATTTCAGGAATAAGAGGATGATACATATGGTAGATATGGAGTGGAAGGAGACGTAGGAGAGCTCAGAATGAAGAAGACGACGAGAGTTCAAATCTGGTTTACAAGGAGATGTATAGAGAAGATTGCACTATGCAGAGTTAGCGCACACAGTCAAAGTAAACGTGAAGGCAGGCATGAGGATTGTCTGCTGCGACACTGGGAAAGAGGACGTTTATTCATAGGTATGTTCATGCACCTCATCAAGGAAGACTCCTCTGTAGAAGAAGCCAAAGGAGAAGCTTTATGCAGCACAAAAAGAAGAAGAAGAAGTTGCAACCTGCATAAAATCACACTGTGTGGAGTAGATGGATTACCATCACGGCGACTTGGATTAGAAAAAAACATGCGAGATTCCATCAAGAGAGAAGGTTGCAATGGCGTTTTGAGTGATTGCGCAGACAGATCTTCTCCGAAACGGTACTCGACCATACGGCGATGACCAACAGTTGTGAAAAAGATAAGGTGGCATCGTTGATACTGTGTACAGCTAGGCGGAGTGGCTCCAATGCCACATTGCAATTGGCCTTGCTACTGTTGTTCACGTACAACTGGTGCTCATAGTCTAGTAAGATTTTCATGAAGGCGCACGGCTAAGCGTCAACAGGAAAGAATGTTCACGGAGGAGCACAAGAACAAAGTAGAGATCTAGATGGCATATAGTTTTAATGGCAACAACAAGGCATCTTTGAAGGGTCCATACTATACAATGCAGGGATGCGACTGGCATTTCTGTGCTGTTCAGTGATATGTTGTGGAAGATCATATGTGTGATAGCTGCTCTAGATCTGCAGCAAATCCAGACCAATGAGTTGCCACAGTGCAAGTGAGGCATAAGGTTGACGATAAGAAAACATTCTTCTACCCTGAGCAGGTTATTCTAAAGCACAACTAAGCAGCTCTGTGCCGCAAGTGCACTGGATCGCATTGTCAATTTGTGACAGATTCAAGGAAAAGGGATTGACCTTTATTGCTGAGCTTAATTGATTGTCTTTCCTTGGGACAGTGCATATATTCAGAGCTTATGCATGACTGAACAGTGTAACCATGTTCTTGAAGACTTGGATATTGGTCTTAGACAAGGACTACTTCTAAGTGAATCCTTGTTTTTCCCTCTTCTAAGTTTGTGTAGTAAAATTCTGGATGTGAGATCTGTCAGACATGAACAAATTTATCGATAAGCAGTGGCAGCCCTTGCTCGAAATCTTATATGTATCTTATGGTGTTAGAGAGCTTGCTAGAGACAAACCTAGCCTTCTGTAGAGTCATAGATTCCAGCAGTAAAGCATTGCCATAGAGTATGTTAAACTCGCATAGGGTTTAATAACTTCTAATCAGAAACTGGCCTTTGATTACTGGAACTGGTGATGCTTGGATTCAATAGCTCTTCAGGCCGTGAACAGCAAGTTTATTGAATAAATGCATGTTAAAACAACAATCTTTGCATTCAATATGAAGAGTCTGGAGTTTACTGTTGCATAGCCTGATCTCACTTGTTTAATCTTCTATCTTGGAATTTCTCAAGAACCTCTGTGGTTGCGACTTTGCTTTCAAAAACCCTTCGACAACGTCCTTTCTTTCTTCTTCTTTACTAAATACAAATCAGGATAAAAACAGGTACTCTCTGCACTCTAACGTAAACACATACATAGTTCATTTTAAATTCCCATATTTTCCTTTAATTTATTAGTTAGTCCTAGTGGCCCTCCACTCTTCCTTGCAATCATCAGATAATCATTTTTTTTAATTCGAACAAAATATAGATCCTGAAAATGGATGCTAAGGCTTTCCCTCATGCCATCAAAATGATTATCTTATTAAGTTTCTTGATATTTGTAATTTAATTTAAGGTTATAATTTTCTTATCATCATCAAACATCATAAAATACTATTGTATCTCTCATTCTTACCCATCCCTGTGTTATTGAATAGTACATCGTGTATCGTTTTATTTCCTCATAATAAAAACACCATGTTTATATGAAAATGTTTCTTTCAGTAGAATATATTTAAACTGTTGTTTCTTTTTGTTTTAAAGCTTACAAAACTTCATTAGCAATCAAGAATTATCTTCTCAGTTTTTCATGTAAAAATCCATATTTTTATTGATAAATAACATATTTTACTCAAATGAAAACTATGATTTTTCTTTAAAAATAACACTTTTTGAGTTTTTAAATATATCAAATATTCTTTAAATATTATGAAATAAATTTCAATAAATTGACAAAGATATAGTCCTTATAAAAAAAATATCATAGGTCATATTGGATCAACCAGAAATTTTATACAAATTCATCTGTGTTAATTTTGAACCATTTTAGAACATTTTTTACTATTTTTGATTTTTAGGAAATGATTTCAAGTGGAGATAAATGCAGACAATCATTCAGCTCTGAAAAACAGGTTTCAATGCATTTTCTGAAAATATTAAACTGAACATTTACTCATGGTATATCATTTATTTTAGATAAACAGTTAGGCACATACTTGTAAATCCCACGGGTCGTTGTCACGTCCTTGAAGACCGTGTCCTCCTGCAGCCAATGGTATCCTCCAGCCAATTGTATCAAATGCGAGCTCATCATTTTGTTTTGCTTCCCCATAGTTTCCCCAAATGCATAGCTTCTCATTTTTTTCTCTTTGATCAATTTCTTGGCTGTGTTAGTGTTTTGCAAACCTCCTCCCTCTCTTCAACATGGCACACAGCAAGAGAACGTTTCCTCTCTTTATAATTTGTTCCACAACCTCATTCGTAGCACCTCCTACTCCGGCGAGAGAAAGCCTCTCCAACGTCTTCATTGATGATAGAGAGGAGATGAGCACTCCGAGATCCAGCATGATGTAGAACCATCAAGTATGAGTCATTCCAAGGTATCTCCTCTCTAATATCACTAAAGACATCGAAGAATCTCTCTCCTCCTGGAGTAGCAGGTGTGCTTACAAATCAAGTGGTGGGATTGAAAAATCTGAAGGAGCAGCTGGCACTGGCAAATCATTGATGATCATGTTCACTTCATGACGTTGCAGCTTCACGATTTGCATCCCGACGGAGAGAAAGAAAATAGGAATGGTCTCTGTCTCTCCCTCTGCTACTGCTGCCACTACTAGAGGTCTGATAATCTTGTTCCGAGATACAGAGAGGGGGAGAACAAGGGGAAGGGGAGAGAGAGAGAGTGTGTGTGTTATTTTAATTTATCTGCAGGCCCGCAGGGAAGGATGAGAGGAGATGTAATCTAATAAAATGCTGAGAAGGAGCCTGCCATCATGTCCTGCATGTACATGCGCCTCTCTCTCTCTCTCTCTCTCTCTCTCTCTCTCTCTCTCTCTCTCTCAAATGAGAGAAGAGATGGCGCTGGCCTTCATCTTCCTCATACCAGGCACGCAGAGTGCTACTATCATGACAAGAAGGAGCACAAACCATTGCATATTCATAGCTGGATGGCAGGGAAAATTCAATGCATGGGTGCTTGGCATGCGCTGTATCCGTAGACCGATTAGGCCAAGTTCTTGTAGAACAGGTTGAACACATGCAAGAATTAACTCCAGATCTTCTCCACATTCGTCATCATCAGCAAGCGCGCCGTTCAAAATCTGAGGCCCCCCAAATCTTTTTTCACAGTTTTCTCAGAGATAGAGAGAGAGACGCCACGAGAATGTAATTGCCCCTACAATGAGGAAGCCTACATAGGGTAATATAGGCACCTTTTCACCCTTTGAAATGTCAATGTGTGAGGTATTACTACTAGTTGACGACCTCATTAACACAAGGACAACTCTTGCTCGTCTAGACCAACCAACTTTACTATATGCATGGTAGCCAACTCCTCTTCCATAACAAACTTTTATATTTCCACGAAGGTTGTCACAAAAGTCATTGACATGGCCATGTCCATTAAAGACCACAGGAACATCTCCTGCTTCATGTAAGGTGGACAAGAAGCCTGAGTTCACTTGTGCACAACCAATTCCCTCTTGCTTAACTCCAGTTATTGAGCAAATACTTGCCATACGTGTTTCAACTAGAGGAATGTGAAAGTAAGCCAAATCAGGTTTCTTTTCCATAAGTGTAAGTGCATTAATTTTGTTTCGTTCCTGCAGTTCGATAGATAGCTCTTTAAGCCATTTCTTTTGACTTTCTTGAATCCACCCATAACCATGTATCCTCTTCACCTTGGATTAGTCCCCACTATCAAGCATGTAAAGATTTAAGACACTTCTTCTTTCATGCTCTAATCCTAATGGGTCTTGCACTTCTAAGTGGTAGTTACCAAATCCATCTATGTCAGTGATGAGTTTGTTGCTTGAATTCTCCATCCCCCTACCACCCTGTACATCATGGTGTTTAACTTCTTTTGGATATACTTGTGACAAGGTGTAGTCCATGGTGGTGATGTATTTTTTGTTAAGCAAAAGAAGAATCGTTGAAATATGAAGAGACCACCACATGTGTTGTATAAGAGTGTTAGTTGATGAGGACCACAATACTTGGTAATCAATCGTAGATAGATCATGATCATCAAGTTGTTTCCAAGTAGAAATCTGCCCTACTCCTAACCATTGCATATCTTGGATTGATGTTGCAAAATTTCCTTTGCACCCTCTGGCACCACACAAGGATGAATGCACATATGACATAGTGTGTCCTTATAACCTTTAACACATTTTGGAATAATGAACATCAAACATGAAAATCTTGCTTTGGCATTAATCCACCAAAAGACTCCTCCATAAGCTTGTCCAAGATTGTGCTTCTTATAGGCTCCATGTCTGTAGGTGGTACATCCAGTCTTCCTTTTGCTAGTAAGTCCCCTTTGGATTAATTCGTCCTTCCCAAGAGTCTATTCTCTTGAGTTTGATATTCAACACCTCCCCAAAGAAATCTCCATAATAATCACCAATGACCTAATGATCACCCCTTTAATCATCACTGCAGTCTTACTGTAAACAATAATCACAATCATGATGCTGTGTATTTTTCATAAAGAATTTAATCCTTAGGAGGTAGGAGGTAGCATAACTAGTGAAATCCCCCATCCCTTAGATTAATACTAATATATCCTATCAACTTGTCAAGACCTTGCCAAGTCTAAAATTCCCCCGAAAACTCCTAATTTATAACAAGCTCATATCTCCTTTAAGTGATAATAATCCCTACAGGAAAATTTTAAAGAGTCATAGCTGAGATTCACTAAGTAAACCTATCAGATTTTGTCTAAAACTCCACCTTCCTCTCGTACAAGAACTTCATTGTACCAACATCTCCTGGCTAGACTGCAAGAACACGGCCTCCAAAGACAGCAACTACCACTGCATCTGTAGTAAGTTAATGTAAAAATATGGTAGTAGGGTGTCACTTATATACAAATTTGCCAAAAAATTATTGCAATAGATGGCATGTTTTTAGGTGTTGTCATTCTCCCCCACTTAATTGCGAAGTGTCCTCACGAGCACAGCTACACCACGAACACAGCTACCACAAGCACTGCTACGCAACTTCGAAGCAAAAAATATACTCTCCCCCACTTAATTGCGAAGTGTCCTCAGGAGCACAGCTACAAGATCTGCAAAACCGCACATGGACAACTAGTAGACACTAAAAGGTAGAAAAATACTTATTGGTGTCATATTAAAACACAAACAATACAAACATTTCAAGTAAATTGTATAAAAACTTATGCAAACTAACATTCCCCTTACTCACTCACCCCACTAAAGTGCATAACAGAGCTTCACCCATTGCATAGAATATACCAACTAGGAAGATGTCTAGAGCCGCTAAACAACAATAATCCCTCTAGGCAATAAATTGCCACACTACTACCCTACTAGAAATATTGCTTCTGAAATAGCCTCACTAATAAGATTGTTACTTAACAAAGAACCCAAACAAGGCAAGCTAATACTATAACATCAAATAGGACTTCTAGGGTTTAGCTGCTAACTCTCCATGTTCTACTAGAACAACCAGCCAATGATCCCTTGCTTCCAAGTGTCCAAAGTTTTGCTTTTAATTTTAAGTTTAAATAGCATTCTTTTCAGTGTCAAAAGAGTATATACATTTATTCTCCTTCCAAAAGGTCCCACCCCAAAGAGATGCAAGGCATCGGACGCAGGGCACCCGCCAAGGAAATCCCTGCAGCCTACCACGACCTCAGAGGTGATGGTTATCTTCTTTTGGTTTTTTTTTTTCAAACCCTACAATCTCAGTGTTGAGTGTTGAAATGATCTGTTTTTTGGCTGGTTTTGTTGTTTTTGAGAGCTGAATGGTTGATTTTATGAGATGATTGATTGGTTTGGAAGTGGTTTGAGAGTGTTTTGGATGATATTGATTGTGTTTTGGAAGTTCATGATGTTTATTAGTGGAGAGATGAGGTTCTGAGATGTTCTGATAGGTTCTGTATACCTTCTGTTTTGTTCTATTTTGTTCTGATTGTTTTCTGTAAGGAGGGATGGATTGATGATTGATGAAGATTGAGATTTTGTGAAAGCTTATTGAATAGTTTTTGAGAGTTTGGAATGGTTTGAGTATGAGTTATGAGGTTTTGATGACCTTCTGTAACCTTCTGTGGGTCTTCTGTAGAGCTTCTGTCTCTGTTCTGTAACTGTACTGTAGCTGTTCTGGTACTGTACTGTGACTGTTCTGTATGCTTATGTATGTGTTCTGTTGAATGTATGTGTAGCTTGGGAAAGTTTTCTAGCCTTGGAAAGAGGTGAATACAAGTGCAAAAGAGCTAAAAGAAGTGAAAGAAGTAGTTGTTGAAGACTCAAGTAAAGACTGGAGTGAAGTGACAGTAGTGAGCTATGAAAGGACACTGTAGTGGCTCTGGTGACTCTTCATATCAGACATACCTCTTGGGAGGGGTATCCACGACCTAAGAAGGATTATTGTGAGTGATTATGAGAGATTCTAGTGAGGATATGATGTATTATTGATGGAGAGAGAGAGAGAGTGAGAGATAGCCAATTCTATTAAAACAGAGTGATTGTATATGAGAGATTGAGAGAGAAGACTATGAAGATATTAAAGATGAATACTATGTGATGTATTTCCATTCAAATATGGTGTATTCCTTTGCTTTCTTTGTTATATTGATGGATTTTGTGAAGATATTGAAGAATATGGTTGATTCTATCAAATCCGTGGGAGATCTACATGATGCTGCATGAAGATTTGTTGTGACTGGTGTTCTTTTCTTCATTGTGATCATATGAAACATAATAAACAAGCTTGTTGATGATACAAGATAGATTTTCTTGCAAGAGAATTCCCTTTTCCTTGGTGTTCCTCTTGGGGCTCCATGTTTTTGGTGCGCAGTCGGGGAAGCTTGCCATCAACAAGCACCAAAAGAGGCTGAAAATGAAGGAAATGGCATTGCCAAGAAGAGAAGAATTCAATGGATGTTTGTAAAGTTCCTTCTTCCACTGAAGAGTTGGAATTTCTCATAATCAAAGCCAATTTCCACAAGAAGTTCATCCCACAATGGCGGAAACACATCACCATCATGATGCATGCTCTATGTGGTGGACAGTTTCCTCTTTCTGTTGAAGTAGCAGAAACTTGCATCTTGGTGGCAAACTGTTTGGGAACAAACTGAAGAGCAGAAAAAAAGAGAATGACCACCCATGGAAGATTTGGCATTCATTGAGAAGTTTCCAGACATCATCAAGTGGGAGATTGTGAAGAAGCTTCAAGAGTCTTGGTCTATGGAGGTTCACAGAGACAAGAAGGAAAAGAGTTGGAATTTGTTCGTGGATGCTCAACAGCAAGATACATGGGATGCTTGGTGTACTGATAATCTTCTATTTGTTCAATTGGCAACCCACTGGAAGTTGGTAGAAAAAGTGTTTTTCATAACATACACTGTTGAAACCATCAGAAGCTGGCATTACTATGATGATGGCACCACCACAATGCTCAGACGTATGCATTTTGACACCTTCAAAACCGAATACCTTCCTCTGTGCAGTGGCATGAAAGCAGAATTCAGAGACGTTGAAAAGGAAGAAGTAGAAGAAATGTTGGCAAGACAGTCCTCCAGAGACTGAAGCCTTCTGTTAATCCTCTGTGGAGCACTAACAACATAGTGGAGCCAACCCCCTGATGAATGACGCAATAAAGAGGCAAGTGTTAGAACGAGTCCAGAGGTACGTGAGAAGAGAGAAAGCAAAAATCAAGGCTGAGAACAAGCTCGCAGTAGAAGCCGCCTTTGATGCCCTTGTGGAACTCTTTATAGAAGTCCCAATGGCACATCAAGCCCTTCCTCCTCCTACTGGAGGTCCACTTCCAAGCCAGATCCGTCCTGGAAATATTGATGACAGGCCAGCGAATGTAGTTCCATTGCCAGTTTTTAAGGGAGAGTACAATGAAGACCCCGATCTTCATGTAGCAGAGTTTATGGTAGCATGTGTGGCTAACAATGCCAGAACCCCTGAGCATTGGTTGGCAATATTCCCCGCCACTTTCAAGGGCGCGGCATTTCAATGGTATGAGAGACAAGCAACAGGAACTTTTGGCACATGGAACGAGACCTGAAATTAGTCTTCCTCACTAAATTCAGGTGTGAAGGTTTTGAAGAGCGGATGCGAGAGGAATTTATGAACCTAAGTCAGTCCTCTGGCGAAAGAGTAGAAGCTTATGTCTCATGAATGGAATCCATCCTGAAGAGATGGACTAATAGATGATGGCATTCAGAAGGGGGTGTTTCTTAGAGGATTACAACCGGAAGTCCGTAAGTTTGTGGAGCTGCAAAGACGAGCCACATTGCAAGCTGCAATAGAAGGTGCAAGACTGTACGATGAAGTGGAAGCTAGATTGGCGATGAATCTAGGAAAAGGAGTCCTACCTCCTCTGATGCCAGGAATGATGTACTCACCAAATGCAGTCCCAGGGATAGCCCCCTAACCCTACCAACAGATGCCCCCAATATCACAGTACAGTGCACCAAATCCACAGTGGCCACAATCAATGCCTCAAATGATGGTTCAACCACAACACCAATGGTCCCAACCAATTTCCCCAATGCTAAATCAGCAGCAACAGTGGAACCCTACCAACTAGAGCCAACAGCCAACAGTTCAAACAGGAGCTCTGAATCAGAACCAGAACAGAGACCCCTCTGCACCAGCCCAACCTGTTTATGCAGTGATTACAGAGACTCCTCAAAACCCTACTGCCAGTACCTCAGGAGGAGAAAGCTTGAAGGATTATTTATCCAACTCAGTTGCAAATATAAAAAAGGAGTTGATGGATGTGATTACAGAGCAGCTACAGATGCTGAAAGTGAATACCGCCAGCATATCCAACGTTGCAAGAGAAGGAAGAGATGTGATGTGGTCAAATACTTGGTGTGGTAAGTGTCATCAAGCAGGCCATTTAGCCACTGAATGTACGCGAAAACCAACCATCCCTGGAGCTTTCTGTTCCTACTGTTTGCGGAAGAACCATACAGAGGATATTTGCTCTCTGAAGGAGATGCATGATAGGAGAAGGAATGAAGAAGATGCAAGATTCAACTTGCTGAAATCCAAAATGACAACACAGGATATTGGACCCAAGCCTAGAGAGTTTGGTCCTAATTTCGGTCCAAGGAGGTTTCCATCTCAAAGTTACAAAGGAAGACAGTCTGGCGGTGGTCAGAGATCAGAAGTAGAGTGTTATAGATGCGGAGAAAAGGGACACATCTCACCAAATTGTCCAAATCCCAGAAGGTCAGTGGATTACAAGCCCTTATGCAGTCGATGCAAAGGAGAAGGCCACACTGTAAAAGACTGTCCAAGCCCAGCCCCAGTGAAAAACAATGCTACTGATAGTCCGGCCAAGGCCCAAGAGCCTGCCTCCAATTTAGTGGAATTGGAAGTTGTTGCCATCACGCGTGCAAAGAAGAAGGAACCACCTATCCAGAAAGAAAACAATCCTCCTGCTAGAACAGTGAAGTTCAATCTTCCACCAGAAGAACAGAACAGAACAGAGCCTGGCAGTGCCGTACAGAGCACCACACTGCTACAGAGAGTCACAGAGACAGTTCCAGAGATAAGACCAGAGGTCCAGAAGATAGAAGAGGAGGAAATGCCACAAGTGGCAGAAGAAGTTTCCATGATGCCTCTGTTGGAAGAAAGAGGGAAAATGAAAAAGGGTGTTGCCCCATTCCCTAACCGATTATAGAAGCCAGTGGATCCTATTAAGGAATACGATCTGGTCAGAGATCTAGATACCTTTAAACCAAACCTCACATTCCGACAATTATTGATGTTGTCTCCTAGTTGCCGAAAAAGGTTCAAAAGTATACTGACAAGAAGACGTGGATTAAGGATTGCTCCCTCAACAGCAACAAAGTCCAACAAAGCTCTAGAGCCTGTCAAAGAAGTGGACGTGCCCAACGCCTTTCTAGATCCGGGTACCCCAGAGACTGGCATGTGGATTGAAGGCTACTTTGGATTGAAGGCTGCTTCATTGCAAATGCACTGATTGATGGTGGTTCATCAGTGAACATTATGACGGATGTGACAATGAAGGATCTAGGCCTACAAGGTGTGCAACCAACCCAATGGCTCATCAGACTGGCGGATCAGAGCAGAGTCAAGTCTTTGGACATTCTCCCATATGTGAAGACTACAGTGGCTAGAAAACATTATTGGCTAATCTATCTGGTAGTGAAGCCAAACTCTTATGGTACATCCTATCCTCTGTTACTGGGCAGACCATGGCTTTTTGAAGCTAGAGCAAGGACGGATTGGTTCAAAGGAACCTTGACCTTGGATAGAGGACTTAATAAAGTGGTGTTGAAGCTATATGGTTCTCAAAAAGGACATGGATCCACCTCCTTGGAATTATCTTCTGACTCCCCTAATGAGGCTACAGATGGAACATCAGCAGCAGACGAAGATGCTGTCAAACAAATTCTTCCCAAGAAAACAGTGGCACGTTCCTTAACAGTGGATACTGTAAGCCAACTTCCAAAAGATGCAAAGCCATTATCAATGGGTGAATACTTCCTGCCTGAACCAGGAACTATTTCTGAAATCACTTCTGACAGTGAGATAGAAGCATGGATGTACTGCTCTCCCTGTTACATGGCCATAGCAGAGCCAGAGACAGAGGCAGAAGATGAAATAGAGAACGTGTTCTTCTCTTACAGAGCTCCTACAGAGCCAGAGACAGAGACAGAGACAGAAGAGGAAGGAGATGATATGGAAGAAGAAGGTTATGAAAGCGAGATGGAAGAATCTATCCCACCTACAGAGGATACATTTGAAAAAGAAGTTCCAGAAGCATCAGAAGCAGACAAGCTCATGCTATGGGACAGAATGGCGATGGTACCATTTGGTCTGGTAAATGGATCTTCTCATATGCAAAATCTTTATAAGAAATGGATTAAGAAGACCAGGCCGTCTTTCAACAGTGGCTCTTGCCGTCCTCAACCACCTTTGCCAAGAAAAGATGATGATGATGCACCGTGCCAACAACCACCAGTCCCACGATTCCAATAGGCATCAGAGGGTCCCTGTTATGTGACATTTCTGGACGTGTTATCAGAAGATGATTCTTCAAGCCAAGAGATAACTAATCTTGAAACCAAACCCGAAACGGCTCTAATCCCATTTCAACATCTTAAGAGGCAACCTAAGTCTCCACCAAAAGAAGAAGTTGGTTCTAGTGGAACATCAGAAGAGGACACCACTCCCTTGAAGGAGTCGGATCTGTATCCAGAAGCAGTCCGCAGGACCTTCATCCGTGAAGTAGAAGGTGAAAGGCAGTTAACTTTTGTGGATGCAGATGGTACTGAACGCCATTTGAAGGTGGATAGCAGCCTACCAGAAGAGGAGTTGTCAACCTTGTATAACTTGTTGAAAGAAAATTTGGACGTGTTTGCGTGGTCCTACAAAGACCTAAAGGGGATTGATCCCACAATATGTCAGCATCATATTGACTTGGAGCTTGATGCCAAGCCAGTACGGCAACTACAGAGGCGAATGAACCCGAATTATTTCACATTGGTAAAAGCAGAGCTGCTGAAGCTTCTGGAAGCCGAGTTCATCTATCCAGTGGCAAATAGTGAATGGGTTTCACCCATTGTGGTGGTACCCAAGAAGAATGGCAAGCTTCGTATATGTGTGGATTTCCGCAAGTTGAATTCCAAGACCAAGAAGGATCACTTTCCTATCCCTTTCACAGACCAACTGTTGGACACAGTGGCAGGACATGAGCTTTATTCCCTTATGGATGGATTCAGCGGATATAACCAAGTGCAGATAGCAGAAGAAGACCAATCCAAAACAACCTTCACCACAGAATGGGGGACCTACGCTTACCGAGTGATGCCGTTTGGACTCTGCAATGCCCCTGCTACTTTCCAGCGAGTCATGATGGCCGCATTCCAAAATCATCTGCACGACTTTATTGAGGTATATTTGGATGACTTCTGTGTCTATAGTTTGATCCGTGAACACTGGGGACACCTGGAACAATGCTTTGACCGATGCCGGGAGTATGGGATTTCCCTCAACCCCGATAAATGCATTT
The DNA here is from genome assembly GCF_053477565.2 of Lygodium microphyllum. Taxonomy (NCBI): domain Eukaryota; kingdom Viridiplantae; phylum Streptophyta; class Polypodiopsida; order Schizaeales; family Lygodiaceae; genus Lygodium; species Lygodium microphyllum. The sequence goes on from NC_141161.1 coordinate 98,749,121, forward strand.
TTGGGGTCTCTTTTGGAGTTCTGTTGGGCCACATTGTCTTTGCACAAGGGATATCAACAGACCCTGCAAAGATTGAAAAGATCGTAGCTCTGACAGCACCCACCAACCTCAAACAGTTGAGGGGATTCCTAGGCCATGTGGGTTACTACAGAAGGTTCATAGCCCATTTTGCAATAAAGGCAGCCTCCTTGCACAAGCTTCTGAGGAAAGATGCAGAGTTTGTTTGGACGGAAGAATGTGACAAAGCCTTCACCACTCTGAAGCAGTGTCTGATTGAGGCACCCATTCTGCAACCTCCTGATTGGATGAAGGAGTTCCATGTACACACCGATGCATCCATTGAAGGCTTAGGCGCAATCCTCTGCCAGAAGGGCTCCTCGAAGCTGGATCAACCCATCTATTACGCAAGCCAAAAAGTCATTGATAGGGAACGGAACTATACAGTGACAGAGCTGGAGTGCTTGGAAATGGTGTTTGCCCTAGAGAAGTTTCGCCACTATCTATTATCCATCCACTTTAAATTTTATGTGGATCACGAGGCCCTGTCCTTCCTGATGAACAAAGCAGATGTGAAAGGACGAATGATGAGATGGCTCCTTCTATTTCAGGAGTTCGACTTCGAGGTAATTACCAAACCTGGTCGTTCCCATGTTCTGGCTGATCATCTGTCGCGTATCCCACAAACTATAGACGAGGAGCAGGATGATCCAAACCTCCCTGATGCTTCCCTATTCCTGGTAGAAACTGTAACCCCCTAGTATGCAGACATTGCCAATCTGCTGGCAACCCAACAATACCCTCTTGGTATTTCTAGTTGGGAAAGGAAGAAGCTTATGTTAGAATCAGCCCCCTACACTCTGCTAGGTGGTGCACTATATAAGAAAGGCAAAGATGAAGTTCTCCGAAGATGTGTTGCAGGCGAGAGATTGGGATTGTTCTGAAGGCTTGCCATGATGAGCCATGTGGAGGCCACTTTGCAGGAGAAGCTACAGCCAAGAAGGCTCTACTCGTAGGATATTGGTGGCCTACCATTCATAAGGATGCCTATGATTACTGTAAAAGATGTGATGCTTGTCAGAGAATGGGGAAACCCACGAAGACAAGTGCCATGCCACTGCAACCTATCCTTCCTTTGAAGCCTTTCGAGAAGTGGGGCATTGACTTCGTAGGTCCAATCGATCCTCCCACCAGAAGGAAGCAGAACCGATACATCCTCGTATGTACGGATTATGTCACAAAGTGGTGTGAAGCTAAAGCCCTAAAGCGGGACGATGGTAACAGCGTGGCCCTATTCATGTACGAGAATATCATCACCCGTTTTGGCAGTCCCCTAGAGCTGGTAAGTGACAGAGGCACTCATTTCATTAATAAAGTCATGGAAGAGTTGACAGAGCTGTATAAGATCCGCCATCGCAAGTCCACTCCTTACTACCCCAGAGCCAACGGCCAAGTCGAAGTCACCAATCGCATCGTCTGCTCGATCTTGACAAGAACGATTGCCACACATCGTCGTGATTGGGACGATCGACTTACAGAGGCCCTCTGGGCGTACAGAACCTCCCATAAAGCAGCAACAGGACAGACACCCTTCCAGCTGGTGTATGGTACAGAAGCTGTTTTCCCTATTGAACTGGAATTACCCTCTTTGAGAGTGGCTATCAAAAAGCATTTGGGGGACGATGATTCACTGCAACGCCATCTCTTGCACCTGGAATGTTTGGACGAAACTCACAGGATGGCTCTACAGTGCATGGAAGCCACGCAAGCTCGACGCAAGGCTTACCATAACAGCTTCATCAAGCACAAGGAGTTCAAAGAAGGTGATTTGGTCCTAGCCTATGATTCACGATTTGACAAGTTTCCTGGCAAGCTTCAACAGCGGTGGATGGGCCCATATAAGGTACTTGCTGTCAACCCTAATGGCTCTGTCCAAGTGCAGACCGTTGATGCCTCTGATGATCCCTTCCTGATCAATGGATATTTCCTGAAGAAGTACTTCCCTCCTTGGGGATCTTGACAATCACGGTCATCTCATCCTTTCCCTTGTTGGCATGGCACTGTCATTCTTATGATGCTACTTCTGATAGCCGTTCTTCAGCCACTCCTAATGAGGTGGACGCAACCCTCTGTCCCCTCAGCCCCACCTTCCAGCCTTGATCTCTTATCCTCTATTTTTCACCAGTGACAGTGGCGAGGTGGGTTCTGACAAATGGTATTTCTACCATTCCCTTGCTTAATTCGAAGAGAAAAAAAAAACAGAAAAAAAATATACATATCGGTCATGGGAGAAAAGGACTTCGGTCCCTGTCATGCCGACCTATTCTTCGAGAAAAGGTGGAAACACCCTCAGGAATAGGGGAAAACAAGAAAAAAAAAGAGAAAGAAAAAAAAAACAAAGAAAAGAAAAAAAGAAAAAAAAAATCTGTTATGGGAGAAAAGGAAGCAATTCCCTGTCATAGCAGGCCTCGTTCCAAGAAAATGTGGCAAACACCCTTGGGCGCGAAGCTGGCTGTGGAAAAGGTGGCAACACCCAGCAGTCCAGAAAGTGGATTCCTCAATGGATATCCCCAGGATCCAATTCCGAAGATGCCTCTCTTGGTACGCTGTGTCGTGGGTCTTTCTGCAGAGCGTCTAACTGTCCTCTAGCAGACGACATGACCTATCCAACACAACGTTCGATTTGATGGCTACCTCCCTGGGTACCCCTTTTCAACAATTGACGATGCGATCTTCATCGACAATCCCTTTAGTGATGTGAGCTTTCATCCTAACCGGATGGGGACGTGAGTATGGGTTGCCCTTTGTATCTATCAACAGCAAGTGAGACAAAGGGTTGGCCGAGAGACCAGTCTTTTCCCTTTAAGTCAAATGAGAGGTGAGAAGTGTGAATGAAGTGTTGCACGCACGGGATGGGCCTCTCAATGCACAAAGCACAATTTGTTTCTGTGCACTGCACCATAAGGCTGCCCGGCCTTCCTTCTCGCACCGTATGCCGGCACAGGGCGGGATGCACAGTTGCACCATCAAATGCGCACAAGGCATACAACCTTTGCACAAGTGACTGTGAGGATAACATCAATAGGTTTTAAGAAAGGGCTGCCCTCCTGTATCTATCAACAGAGTGTGAGACAGGGGGTGGACTGAGTGTGACTGGAGTTTCTTCAATCAATTATCGAGAGGTGAGATTGAGGGACGTTACGACACTTGGAGTCAGGTATGTTCCCGTTTTCCTATGCACCCACGGGATGGGTCTTTTCCGTCATCACAGGACACGTCACCCTGTTCTGTACATTGCACTATCAGGCTCCCTTGCCTTCCTCCTTGCACTTATGCCAAACGGGTTGAATGCACTAATGCACCGTCAACTGTGTACCCTGGCATACTCCTTCTGCACCATTCCCCTGTCGATTTCTAAACCGGGTACAAGATATGGGTTTCAATCATTCTTCCTCGAATGATATTAGTCATGGGGCGAGTGACAGTTCTTTCATTCCATTTGAGTGATTGTGAGTTGAGTGCAATATCCCTCGACATCGACTCGATGCGATTCCTTCAACCAGCTACCTCCCTGGGTGCTGCCGCGTGGTCCTTGCCATGACGAATGTGTGCTGTGAAGATGCCTTGGTACCTCCAGCAGCCGACAACAATACAGGACGTGCCATTGACAATCGACCTTGATTCTCGACAATATGGGCCAAGTTTTTCTAACCCTACACCTTCTGTTTCTCAGTGATGTTCATGTTTTAAGTGTGGGGACGTTAGCGGATGGTCTGTTGCATGGTCCTAGGTCCCTGTTGCTCGGTTAACCCTATCTGTTAAGGTCTTAAGTGTGGGGACGCGTCCCTGCGCGTCTACATTGCATACCCCTCTACATATGCCTCAACCTGCTAATGCCTCTATGCCATGACTTGCTTTTACCTTGATGGGGTCCCTTTCCACCCAACCGTTCATTTTCCACCCAGCCTTGGGGTTGTTCCCTTGCAGTTCTCCTTAATTCCCTGATTTTGTTGTCCTGCCATGTGAACACATCCTACGTTCACCAAAGTCCAAATCCAACCTTATAGCCATGTTCCTCCCTCTGAACTGACCATTTTTCCTTTTTATCTACCCCTGTTCTGGTGTACGGTTTTCGAGTTATTAATTTTTGAAGCATTTTATGCAAATTAGGCGGTTTTCCATATGAACACACTTTGCTTGCTTCGGAACCATGATCTGACATCATAGCCCTGACAAAGAATTTCCCCCTGACATTTTTTCTTTTTACTCCGTGTCATTTTGATGCACGGTTTGTCCAATATTAATTTTTCGGTTTTTTAAGACTTTTTCGTGCGTCTTTTTCACATTTTTCCATGTGAACCTGCCCTATTTGCATCGGAATTACAATTTGATCTGACAGTCGTGTCCCGCGTGCCTTCCCCACCTTTTCCTATTTTCCTCCACCCTCTTTTGCCTTCTCGATTTTTAATTATTAATTTTTCACTGTGTTTTCGGACGTCTTTTTGGTGTTTTTTGCATGTGAACCCCTCCTAGTTCAACTGAAACTGCGTTTTAACATGACCACCCTGTGCCACCCCTTCCTGCGGACATTTTTCCTTCTTACTGCATGACATTTGGGTGAGCGGTTTGTCCAATATTAATTTCCGATTCCATTTTCGGGTCTGTTTTTTGGATTTTTCCCACGTGAACGCGTCTTATCTTAGTTGGAACTATGTTTTGATGTGATAGGATTGTCAGGCACGTCTTTCTACACATTTTTCCCTTTTCCTGCACCTCGTTCCGATGCACGGATCTTCCATTATTAATTTTTAATTGCGTTTTTTGATCCGTTTTTCGTGTTTTTTGCACGTGAACGCCCTGTCTTTCCCCTGGAACTCCCGTTGCACATTTTCCTTGTCTTCCCCCTGTCGTCCTACCCACTTTTTGTTTTTACGCCATTTCGTTTTGACGATTGGATTGGGAGTTATTAATTTTTCTTTATTTTTATGTGTTTTTGCACGCCTCGTCCCGCACGTGAACGCGTTCGTTTTCGATTTTACGCGTCTTAACGCGCCCCGGTCACCTTCGCATGCTCCGTCCTGACGTTTCGGTACCCTTTCAATCCCGTCACGGAAAATTTTTTTACCCCGTCCCGCGCACGCGCGCGGGACGGGGGTACGCCTCCTTCTTGGGCCCCTACCCACCCCATGACCTGCTCCCCCTGCCCTACCTCTTGGGCACGCTCCCTGTGGGCCCCTACCCACCCCCACCCTACCCCTACCCCTACCTTTTCCCCTTGGGTACCTCCCGCCCATTACCCCTACCCACCCCAACCCTACCCCTACCCCTACCCTTTCCCCTTGGGCCCCTCCCACCCATTACCCCACCCCCACCTTTCCCTATTCCCCCCTACCCCGACCCCTCCCCACCCTAACCGCCTCCCACCATTCCTCTTCCCTCTCCCTGCGTGTACTCCCCCTCCCTTGCTCCTCCTCCATTCCCTCCTCCTCTGCTCCTTTCTCCCCTCCATCTCCTTCCCTCCCCTCCTCCTCCATTTCCTCCTTCTTCTTCCCCTCCTCCACCTCCCTCTTCTCCCCTCTCCCACGACGCCTGAGCCCGCCTTGCCGCCTGCGTGCCTCCCCCTGGATGCTTGTGGCCACCGCCTGCGCTGAGGTGCCCCTCTCACAGCCCGTGCGCCCTCCCACGTGGCCGTCGTCGTCGCCCCCGCAGCCCATGGCCGTTGCGGTCGCCCTCTGCGCCAACCGCTGTCGCCCGCCGTGCGCCCTCCTCCCAGCCTCTGCAACGCCCTATCCTCCCCGCCATGCCCCCGCAGCCCGTGCAGGCCGCCCGACAGGCCGTTGACTTCCTTCTTCTCCCCTCCGCCATGTGTCACCTGCACCCTCCCACACCCCCCTTACCCCTATCTCAACCCCCCTCCCTAAGCCCCCTTCCCCCCCATTACCCCCCACACACACAACCCCTCCCCCCACCCCCAACCAAGGCCCCCATTCCCCACAAACACACCCTACCCCCTACAAGCCCCCAGTCACACACTCAAACCCTACCCTAACCCACACCCCCGCAGCTCACGCACAAAAACCCCCTACCCCCCCGTAAGCCCCCTGTTCCCTCGCAGGAGCTCACCACACCCCCTCCATCCACCCCCGTCCCACCCGCAGAAACCCTCGCGATGTAGACACACACGCAGATGTGTACGCGCGTGTGGGTGATTGCGATTGTTCGTGCGAGTGTGATTGCTTGTGTGCGGGATCGGGTGCGCGAGCTTGTTAGTTGGTTGTTCCCACGCAGCTGCCACGTAGCCTATTTCTGGTGCGCAGATCGGACGCAGGTAGCTCACGTAGTGAATTCCCAAAGGTCCCCAAGAACAAAGCACTCTACTTTTTAGCACAAAAACCAATGTAAAAACAAGCACGACATGAGACAAGAGACAAATTGGGTTGAATCTCCCCCATGCCTTGTGTGAGCGCTTCACAAAGCATGTATTTAATATATATTTCCAATCTTTTTGCTCAAAAATAGCCCAATTATAAAAATATGACAAGCTTTTAGCTTTTGAGTTTGCTTTCTACCAAAAATAGGAAAATAAAGCTAATGGATGGTGCCCAAAGAGTCTGGCACGCCCAATCTCAATGTCCAAATAAAAATAACATATCCAGGCGCATAAGCGCATACAAAATAATAATAAATAATCGATGTCTCAATAGACATAACAAAATATAGGCGTGGCGCCTATCAAAATCTAGTCCAAGAGTCGAAAACCCGCTAGACTCCAATGCTTTCCTCCGCCACTGCTGCTATCTCTACACATCAACTGAAGCATTCACAATCGTTAGTAAAATAACACAATTAAACCGACAAAAGTGAATACCTAGCAGTCTTCAGCTACATAAATAAATCAACTGGTTAGAAATAAATCCTAACCTTAATTTATTACGAGTGCGCACTCTAAACTCATAAACGTTTATTAATTTAATATGCATTTTGCGGAATCACCCGCTATGGAATCACCCATGTTCACACTAAATTAATGAAACGCCCGAAAAGGACAGGCGTCCCCATCAACTTCTCGCACAAAGAATCCTCTTTGCGTATGAGCCCCGGTCATCTAAGTTTACGGAATCCACCGTAAAACCTCACGGAATCCACCGTGGAATATGCCTCCTGGCATCATACCCCCGGGGTGGGATAGCAATTGACCTCAATTGCTATTAGCTCAATGTGGAGCTAACAGAGTGGGGAAAGCATTTAGGTCTCTAGCGTGCATCCATTGTGCTTCTTCTACAGGATGGTTCTTAAATTTCACTAGATATCTAGAATACCTTCGGCCAGTTCTAGTGGTCATGTAGTCAGTGTCTATGATGGCTTCTGGTTCAAGTATTTCAGTCTCTTCCTCTAGTAAAGGTGGGTTTTCATAGACAGGGTGGATAGGTAATTGTCCTCTAAATGGTCTCAATAAACTAATATGGAAGGTATTATGAATTTTCCAATGTGATGGCAGTTCTAACTTGAATGCATTGTCATTAATCTTATGAATGATTCTAAATGGTCCGTAGAATCTAGGGGCTAATTTGACAACTGGATGTCTATCTACACTTTGCAGTCTACGCTTTTCTATTCTAAGCCAAACATAATCATCAATTTTGAAATTCATGGCTTGTCTTTTCTTGTTGGCTTGTTTGGTATATGATTGTTGGGCTTTAGCAATCATATCCTTTACCTCATCAAAAATAGTGTTATGCATAACAGCAATATCATCGGCACTTTGTATTCTATTAGACAAAGATGCAACAGGTGTAGATAATCTATGTCCATAAATAACTTCAAAAGGTGCTTTCTTTGTAGATGTGTGCGGTGTATTGTTATATGCAAATTGTAATAAATGTAAATGAGTATCCCATGTCTGAGGTTTAGAGATAGTGTATGCACGTAAAAGATCTAAAATAGTGCTATTTGTAGCTTCTGTTTGTCCATTTGTTTCTGGATGAAATGCAGATGAAAAATCAATCTTTGTGCCTAGATTTGAAAACAGTGTAATCCAGAAATTATTACAAAATCTAGAATCTCTATCTGAAATAATCACTTTCGGCAATCCATGGTTAGTAAAAACAGTTTTTAAAAAATAACTGTGCTGCTTGTGATGCTGTTAAAGTTTTCTTACATGCAATGAAATATGCTTGCTTACTAAATCTATCTACAATTGTCCAAATCATGTCATGGTTAGATTTAGTATTTGGTAAGCCAGTAATGAAATCTATAGATATATGTTCCCAAGGTTTAGATGGAATAGATAAAGGCATTAATAACCCATACTGTTTACCATGATGTCTCTTTATTCTTTGACAAATTAGACATTCAGAAACAAAATTAGACACATCTGCATCCATATGCGGCCAATAAAAATCTTCAGTTAACATGCGTAATGTAGAAATGATACCTCTATGACCTTGATATGGGGGACAATGAATTTCATTTAAAACAAAAGATCGGAATGGAATAGTAACACACAGTCTCTTTTCAAAGAACATGAATCCATCATTATATGACAATGAATCAACAGGAATGAAATTATTTTGAACTAATTTTTGCCAATCAGAATGAAAAGTAATATCCTGGTGATATGTGTCTTTCATAGCAATCAAAGAATCAAAAGATATGATAGAAATGTTATGAATTGCAGGTCTTCTACTCAATGCATCGGCAACTACATTTTCTTTTCCAGGTTGGTATTGAATGATAGGATGGAAACTTTGAATGAATGAAGCCCATTTGATATGACGGTCAGAAATTTGGGGTTGGCTAAGTAGATGTCTAATGCTTTGCTGGTCGGTCTTTATCATGAATTCTGAACCCATTAAATAATGCTTCCATTGTTTCAATGCTTGGACAACTGCTAAGAGTTCCTTGTCATAAGTGGAATATTTGAGCTCAGAGGGTTTCAGCTTAGAACTAGAATATGCTATTGGATGATTATCTTGCATTAACACGGCTCCTATTCCTGATCCGCTAGCATCAGTCACAACTAAAAAGAATGGTCTGTTAAAGTCAGGCAATTGTAGGACAGGGGCATTGGTCAATGCACGTTTAAGTAAATCAAAGGATTTCTGTTGGTTTTCAGTCCATTGATAAACAATGCCTTTCTTAAGAAGTTTGGTCAGTGGTAAAGCAAGTAATGAGAAATTACGTACAAACTTCCTATAGAAACTAGCAAGACCAAGGAATGAGCGTAATTCATGTACATTTTTAGGAATAGGCCAATGCAATATTGCGTCAATTTTCTTAGGATCAACTTTTATTCCTTCTTTTGATACAATATGACCTAGATATTCTATTTCTGTCTTAAAGAATTCACTCTTGTCAGGATTTGCAAACAATTGATTTTCTTTCAGTAATTGAAAAACTAATGATAAATGCTCATAATGCTCTTTTTCACTTTGACTGAACACTAAAATATCATCAAAGAAAACAATCACACAATATTGATATTTTAGAAAAATACGGTTCATCATTCTACTGAAAGTGGCAGGTGCATTAGTTAATCCGAATGGCATAACTAAGAATTCGTAATGGCCAAACTGTGTCCTGAATGCAGTCTTAAATATGTCGGATCTATCTAGCCTCACCTGATGATATCCAGATTTAAGGTCAATTTTACTAAATATAGAAGATCCTTGCAGTTTGTCCATAAGGTCATCAACTCTAGGTATAGGATACCTATTCTTTACAGTGATCTTGTTTAATGCTCGGTAGTCAATACACATCCGATAAGTATTATTCTTTTTCTTGACTAAGAGCACAGGTGCACCGAATGGAGAACTGCTAGGTCGAATTAAACCTCTATTTAGTAATTCTTCTACTTGACTCTGGATTTCTTTTTGCTCTATTTGATTGTGCCTATATGGGGCTTTGCAAGGTGGTTGTGTGCCAGGTATTAGGTCAATCTTATGGTCTTCTGGACGTGATGGAGGTAAACCTGGTGGTAGGTCTTCTGCGAAACAGTCCTTAAAATATGCGAGAAATTCCTTATGTCTAGGGTGCATATGAGTTTCTTTTGCGTGCAATTCATTCACCCAAATGAGATATGATTTAGTATTCTTGCGTAGTGCATGTTTTGCTTGAGTATGCGAAAGCAGTGGAAACATATGAGATGCATGCATACCAAATAAGGTAATAGATTTTCCTTGAAAATTTATATTCATTGTGTGTGTGGAATAATCTATATTGGGATTATGTTGGTGTCTCCATGGCATTCCTAGAATAATGTCGCTAGACTGTAATGGGACAACTAAGAAATTTCTTCTTTCAATATATGGACCAATTTGAATTTCTAAATTTTGAACTTCTTGTGTGCCATTGTACCTAGTGCCTAAAAATGCAGCTTTTATGCGATAATGCGTAGGTACTGTATGCAATTTCAATTCCTTTACCAATTTTGCTGAAATAAAATCATGCGTACTACCGTCATCATGCAAGATAGTTCTTTCTTTTCCATGCACCATACATTTCATAGTCAACAATGAATGTAAAGTAGGCATACCTGGTAAAGTGTCGGAAGTAGTAGTAGGATCATCTTCTTCTTCAGTGAAGTCCGGCATATCCTCATGCTCGTCTTCGTCCATAGCTCCAAGGTAGTTGATATGTGCTGATGGCTTCTTTGAATGACAATTTGCTGCGAGATGGCCTGGCTGGTGACACTTGTAGCATACGATGGGCTTGGCTTTGGTCACATTATTTGCAATGGCTGGGAGTCTGGGTATATTTGGATTTGCTTGTTGGATAGGCTTAGGATTTGGATTGATAGTGGATGGTAATGCGGGTGGTTTAGGCCAATTCTTGCGGAAAGATGGTGATGAAAAACGACCTGGATTAAACCTTCTGAAATTTGAATTGAATTGTTTAGATCCATAATTACCGTTTGCTTGGAATGGCTGTGGTCGTCGATCTCTTCCACGTAACTTATCTTCAGTGTCGTGAGCTAAGGAGATGGCATCTTCAAGGGTAGCAGGCTTGAACATATTCACCTCAGCGTAGTAATGTCCAAGAAGTCCAGACATGTACTTCTGCTTATGGGTCGTCTCTGGAATGTCTTCAAGCATGCGTAGCTGTAAAAGTGCATTCCAAAAACGCTCTGTATACTGTGGAATAGGCTCACGGTCGCGTTGTTGGAGTAAATCCCATTGCTTGATAGCCTTCTCATGAAATTGCGGTGGAAGGAAATTTTGCATGAACTTCTTCTTAAAATCTTCCCATGTAGCAAGACATTCTATGCTCTTGCGGACGACAGTCCACCAAAGTGATGCTCTATCTATCAGATGATTAGTAACACACTTGATTTTATCTTTCTCAGGATAAGTTTCCTCATGGAAATAGTCATCAAACTGGCTAATGAATGATAAAACAGTCTTTCCTTCTCTTATGCCATTGAAAGTACGAAACTTGAAACTTCGTTTACTTATCTTGGATTCCTTGCGAATGGTTTGTGCTTCAAGAGTGGCGTCGATGGTACGGCGTATCAAATCTTCAGCTTGAGGTTCTTCTTTATCAGTGGACGCTCCTTGTAGCTTTGTCAATTGCGCTTGCAAGGCTTGCCTAGCTCTTCGCTCTTCGTCCAATTGTAACATGATAAGATCTAGCTTTTGTTCCATGGTAGGCTCGGGTAGATCGTCTTCAGCCATAGGATCATCCATATGTGGGGTAGTCATCCTGTAAAACTCAACAAACCTTTCTCACTCAAAATCAGTTAGCGGGATGAGCGTAGCTCAAATTTGGGGTTACAAGGCTATGTATTTTTGGGTATTTTCTTCTTCAATTTTCAGAAATTCTGAAATATTTCTGTCTCCGTTTGCTGAAAGTACTTCAACGAACTTGTAGATAGGTAGAACAGCTTGCTGCGAACAACTTTCCAGGTCTGAGTTTTTGCAAACGAACAAGTCTTCTAGGAGTTTCGAGCGTTAATCAGTTCTGATTTAGTCTGACTTGCAGAGTTGCAGACTTAGCAGACTTGCAGGGTTGTGAACTTGCTGAACTTAGCCGACTTGCAGAACTTGCAGGACTTGATTAGTGTCGACTTGCGAAACTTGAATTCTGATGCGCAGGACCCGGAGTTTGGTGACTTCTCTGCCTTGTCTGACTTGAGAGTAGCTTAATGACTTAAGCTTAATTAGTTAAGCTTAAGCTAATAAGCTTAAGTAAGTCAGTAAGTCCGCCGTTTTTTGATCGTGAGGGGGGGGGGCCGTTTTTCACAGCGCGGAATTTTCGGAGGCTCTCTTGTTGATCACGATGAGAATTTTGAAGCAAATAAGCTTTTCTAATACCCTTAAGCTTTATGATTAAGCTTTTGATTAATAGGATTAAGAGCTTTTCTCACAGTTTCATCACGACTTGTTCATGGAGTTGAGGGAGTGGTCCTCCGCCGACAAAGAGTGGTCCTTCGCGATCTGAGAGTGGAAACAGGGGTTCTTGATCGCCAGAAGTCTGCCTGTATCGACGATTCGCGACGAGATTGACTGTAGAGGCCGTTTGTTCCTGGAGCTCCGCCTTCGCCCGAGATTGGTAGCGATTGGAAGCCCTTGATCTCTGCTCCGCTCTGATACCACTGGTGCGCAGATCGGACGCAGGTAGCTCACGTAGTGAATTCCCAAAGGTCCCCAAGAACAAAGCACTCTACTTTTTAGCACAAAAACCAATGTAAAAACAAGCACGACATGAGACAAGAGACAAATTGGGTTGAATCTCCCCCATGCCTTGTGTGAGCGCTTCACAAAGCATATATTTAATATATATTTCCAATCTTTTTGCTCAAAAATAGCCCAATTACAAAAATATGACAAGCTTTTAGCTTTTGAGTTTGCTTTCTACCAAAAAAAAGGAAAATAAAGCTAATGGACGGTGCCCAAAGAGTCTGGCACGCCCAATCTCAATGTCCAAATAAAAATAACATATCCAGGCGCATAAGCGCATACAAAATAATAATAAATAATCGATGTCTCAATAGACATAACAAAATATAGGCGTGGCGCCTATCAAAATCTAGTCCAAGAGTCGAAAACCCGCTAGACTCCAATGCTTTCCTCCGCCACTGCTGCTATCTCTACACATCAACTGAAGCATTCACAATCGTTAGTAAAATAACACAATTAAACCGACAAAAGTGAATACCTAGCAGTCTTCAGCTACATAAATAAATCAACTGGTTAGAAATAAATCCTAACCTTAATTTATTACGAGTGCGCACTCTAAACTCATAAACGTTTATTAATTTAATATGCATTTTGCGGAATCACCCGCTATGGAATCACCCATGTACACACTAAATTAATGAAACGCCCGAAAAGGACAGGCGTCCCCATCAACTTCTCGCACAAAGAATCCTCTTTGCGTATGAGCCCCGGTCATCTAAGTTTACGGAATCCACCGTAAAACCTCACGGAATCCACCGTGGAATATGCCTCCTGGCATCAATTTCTGGGTATTTTTCCCAGATTTTTCATTCAAACATCTGAAACCTTTTAAAAAAAACCATTGAAAATTAAACAAAAACCAACATTAACCAACCTTTAAAATTCTGCAAAAAAATTCCAGAAAAATCTAGAAAATTTCCTACTATTTTTGCAACCAATTGCCTATTTTTTCTAACTTGTCAATTTTCAGAAAAAATTCACACCATTTTCAACATTCAAAATTCTTTTAAAACTACTCAAAAACAATGAAAAAATCATTAAAAATGCTAAAAAATTTCAGATTAATTTCTGAAAACTTCCTAAAAATTCCATTAACATTTTTACTTATTTTTGGCATATTTTCTAAGCTGAAAAACTACTTCATGCCACACCTAAATTTCATCCACAATAAAATAATACAATCCTTTTTTATCCAAACACCAACTAAACATCTAGCAAACAAATCCAGATATTTTTTGGATTGAGGAGTGCGCATTCTTTGCATTCACATACACCCACTACCAGGTATTTTTCTTTTATTTTTTATTTTTTTTTCCAGCTACCCCAAACATCATGATTAATTTCTTTTTAAAAAAATGAACCCTAAACACCACCATGGCATGCGCATTCGCACTACACACACCTTTTTTTAAAAATAAAAATAAACCCGCCGTTCACTTAGCATGTGCTAAGTACACTAAAGAGGCACTTTAATATTTTTAATTAAAATGAACCAGCCGTCACAAGAGCACGCGCTGGCAAAAAAGCCGCTCCACATCACCTTAATTTGTAATAAATGAACTTGCATTTAGAGAGCCAGTCTGGGTATCGAAGTCCGTGATTCGAATTAAAGCATCGCTTCACCCTAATAATTGGTAATTACAATTTTAAGAAGGAACCGCCGTTTTCTTATTAAGGTTTATCACTTAATAAAAATTCACCCATTTCTTAATAATTTATTAAAATGAACCTTTCATTAAATTAATTTCCCCCTCACTGCACTTATTTTCCATTTTTAATGAACTCGTTTCGTGGGATGGGTATGCGAAGTCTTTGGAGTTATCTCCATGGTCAAACCCTGATTCTCAAAAGTTGTGGTCTGGATGTGTGTGGATTGTTGTGATGTTTTGGTTTAGTGTCTTTGTTACGGTTAAGGGTACGGTGTGTAGTTTTTTTTCTTTATTGCCTGATACGGGGATTTGGGTGTTTGCATGTTGCATAGCATGAAGCTTTCGGTCGCATAAGTCTAGAGGTCATGTCGAATTTTTTCTAGGCTATGATTTGCTTGGGGATAGTTGGTCGAGTCACGTTTTATCATATTGGTTGCTATCTTATCCTTGGTCTTTGTCTGTTGCTTTGCAGGCATTCTCCTTGATTGTCTGTGTTTGTGGTGTGTGTGTAACTATCTGAATGGCGCCTTCTCACGCTCCTCCCCCTATCTAGTATGTCCCACTAGTCAGTAGGGATTACTCTTTCCTACTCACTTTTGAGCCTCTCACGAAGGCAGGACTCGCTGCTTTTGTGGCTACCTCCTTTCCATTGCTTCCAGAGGATCCATCGATGTGTGATGAGTTTATGGCCTCCTACAACAAAAATTCGGGACTGGTCCAGGGTATTTCTATGACTTTGACACCTCGAGGCCTAGGGAAGGCTCTTTCTCTTCCCTCCAAAGGTGAACCCTTTGTTACCACTCGCCAACTTTTCTCTAATGAAGAGATTTTGAAGCTGTTACAAAAGCAGACACGTGAAATGCTGAATGTTAAGAAGGTGATCAACTCTTCAGGAGTTTCCTTTTCCATGATCACCGATCCTGTGTGGAAGATGGTCTGTCAGTTTCTCCAAGACAGGTTTATGCCTGCAAAAACGCCATCCCATTACTTTTCCAAAGAGCTTTTCACAGCTTCAAGGATGGTGTTAAAAGGAGTAGCTATTGATTGGAGCACTTACCTACTCACTAAAATGGATCAACATTTTGTCAAAGTCACCAGGGGCAATGTCAATGTTACCAATGTCACCTATGGCTCGTACTTGTATGCGTTCTTGACCTACTCAGGTTTACAGATGAGTGTGCCTCCACCTCCTCCATTAGATCCAGTACCTCCTTCTCCACCTTCAGATGAGTCAGAACCCATTGATATAGAGGATGATGATTCTCCGTCTCCCCTGGTCATACAACGCAAACGCTTGAAGCGGGTAGCGGATAAAGCTCCTTCAGTTCTTCCTTCAGTACCCATTCCTGCTACCTCCGGCAGTGATCTCCCTGGTTATCTCACATGTAATAACCTGTTCAGAGCACATCGAGAAGGTTCGTTGGACATATCAGTCCCCTCACTGAACAGTCTACTCTCGGGAGATGCAATTCCTTTCCTATGTAAAGACATTCAGAGTTCCATTGAATTGTCAGTGAGAGCCTGTGTTCAACAGCTGTACGCTTCCTTTTATGAAGAACTGATGCAGTCTAAGGACCAGTTGCATAAGGCAACATCCGAGTTAGCCTCTACTAAGGATACCCTAGCAGATTTGTTTAAGCAGATGGAGCAACAAACCCAACTGGTTGCAACCCAATGAGATGAGATATCTTCTTTGAAGATCCAGTTAACAGAGGCTCAATCAGAGGTTACTAGCCTTTCAGAGGAGAAGGAGAGGATGTCCAAAGACACGTAGGAGTTCCAAACTCTTTTAGATGTCAAACTTTCAGTCTTACAGACTGCTAATGACACAGTGGAATCACAAGCTTCCCAAATCAAGCAGTTGCAAGATCAACTGGCAAAGTCCCGGTCTGTTCCTCCAAGCCCTCATGTTCCCTTGATCCCTTCTCTCTCACAGCAGGACTTGGCTGCTCTTCAGAGACAGGCTACCTTGTGTCCTCTCTTCCAAGATAAAGTGGAAAGATTGCAATCCAGAATGGATTTGCTATGTCTACATTTGAGCAGTTTCAAGAATATGTTCCTCTAGACCATTCTTTCTTTGTCCACTACCAATTACAGAACTTGGCCTTCTACATGAAGCTTTCCACGATGGATTTACCTCTTCCAGAGGATGGATGGAGTGGGGCTTGGTCTGCTGAGTTCCTGACAGAGGTGGTAAGGATGGTGTTTGAAGATTCTGTCACGACAGATACCATGTTGATGTCATACATGTATCTACGAGGAGACTTGTTGATTCCAGATGAAGTGGATATGGCTTGGTATGTGGGAGATGTGGTTTTACAAGCTGTTTTGTATGTCAACCATTTGGAGTTGTGAATAGCTGACATGTTTCAGAGTTACTCCTCCAAAGTGGTTAATTACCCTGATAATTCATGGCATATCATGATTGATTCTGTGGTCCTGAATCAAAGATAGAACACAGCCCCTACCTATGCTCAGAGTACTAATCAACTGAGGGTGGATCTCTTAGCTTATCTTTCAAAATATAATCCGTTTGATTCTCCCTTTTTTTATGCCTATCATAGAAGATCTCTCTTAGGACCTTCTGTTCCTACCCTCCTGTATTACCAAGAAATGGCTCACCGATATGATATATATCTTTCCCTCTGTCAAACTAATTCCACAACTATCTTACCCCTTCTTTTCCAACCTTCATCTTTTCCTCAAATTCCCATTTTTACATATTGTTCTTTTATTGAGGATCGAGTATTTTCCCCTTCTCTACCATGTCCTTCCCCATCCATTCATGTACCTTCTACCTTTCCTATTTATCAGTTAATACCCTTCTTAAGTGATTCCCTACAAATTTCAGCCACTCCTTTAAATCATTCTTCCTTTTATGATTTTGCCTACCCCTCTCTTCATATACTTTTCCTTATTCCACTTCCCTCTCCTGCCACTTCTATATCTTAACCATCTCAGTTGGTTAGTGACTATGACGGGTTTGATCATCAGATTTCTAGAAGAAGGGGATGGAGCTCGAATGATTCCCTTACAGGACCTCAGATAAACTGGCCAGTAATTCCAGGAGAATGGACAGCTGCTAGTCAAGCATATCAGAACTATATTCATTTTGCTCAGCAGTATTCACAGTCTGCAGATCCTTCAGTGAGATTAACTGCTCATTTTGCTTGGTATCTGGCGTATATGCATAGGCATTCTCATAATGATTCAAGGCCTATTCCAAAGTTGTGCATGAATGTCAATGTGAGCATTGATTCACAGCAGCTAGATATATTGTATTTTCATGCCCTTTGTTTGCCTAGTAGATACCTTGTCTTGTTGGAAAGGATGTGTTGTCTTCAGTTTTTTCAGAATCCTCCCAAAATATTTGTAGATGAATCCTTGTCTATGGATCGTTTCCGAAATCACCAATCTTTTAAGAGGGATCATCTTCATTGATACATTTTCCAATGTATGGTGGATGCTTTTTAATGATAAAATCTCTCTTTTTGGAGGAGTCATTCAGATGGTTGTGTAGTGTGTAGTGTCTGTGTTGTGGGTTAATTGATGTAATAAGATCGTGGTGATTGCCTATTGGATTGGCTTTCGTGTGAGCTACATTTTGGAGAATTGTGGTGATAGGGTCGTGGTTGGAAAGTTGAAGATGCTGATGCAGAAGACGAAGAAGAAACCTCTTATATCCTTAACAAGTTTGTTGTGATTTCTAGTTTGATAAGAAGTGTTAATGTATAAAGTGTTTTCCTTTCGTTGTATTTTTATATCAGATACAGGTTATAAGTTGGGGTCATGGTTGGATGGACTGTTTTTGAAGAGATATTGAAGATCAAAGTTGAGCTTTTGGATTGAACTTGTATTCCCTTTTTCCTGGGTCGCGAGGACGCTTCCTTATTAAGTGTGGGGATATGTTGAGTGTTGAAATGATCTGTTTTTTGGCTGATTTTTGTTGTTTTTGAGAGCTGAATGGTTGATTTTATGAGATTATTGATTGGCTTGGAAGTGGTTTGAGAGTGTTTTGGATGATATTGATTGTGTTTTGGAAGTTCATTATGTTTATTAGTGGAGATATGAGGTTCTGAGATGTTCTGATTGGTTCTGTATACCTTCTGTTTTGTTCTGTTTTGTTCTGATTGTTTTCTGTAAGGAGGGATGGATTCATGATTGATGAAGATTGAGATCTTGTGAAAGCTTATTGAATAGTTTTTGAGAGTTTGGAATGGTTTGAGTATGAGTTATGAGGTTTTGATGACCTTCTGTAGGTCTTCTGTAGAGATTATGTCTCTGTTCTCTAACTGTATTGTAGCTGTTCTGGTACTGTACTATGACTATTTTGTATGCTTCTGTATGTGTTCTGTTGAATGTATGTGTAGCTTGGGAAAGTTTTCTAGCCTTGGAAAGAGGTGAATTATCTGTCTTCAGTGCTTTCGCTTCCACCCACTTTGAAATATAGTCAGTATAGACCAAAATATAACGATTTGATCAATATCTCATAGGCAGATCAATTGGGCCCACAAAATCAATTCTCCACTTCTCAAAAGGTGCTAAGGCTAATGTGGGTGTCAAAGGCGTTGCAAAACTCTTAGAAGGACGACCAGCCCTTTGACATACATCACATTTTCGGCAATTATAATAAGCATCTTTAAATAGGGTAGGCCACCAATAACCAGCTAATAGAACTTTCCTTGCAGTCAATTCACCAGCAAAATGGCCACCACACGGCTCATCATGCAATGCCTTAAGAACCACTAGGACTTCATCTTCCCTTACACATCGTCGATAGATACCCTCGCGTGGAAAACATTTATAAAGGTAACCCCCTAATAATCCATAGGAGCGTGCTTGTATTAATATCTGACGTTTTCGACGCTTATCAGCACCAGGTGGATATCGAGCAATACTCAAAAAATTTGCAATATCAGCATACCATGGAGCTTGTGTCTCCACAGTAAAAAGTGATGCATCCGACAAATCATCTTCCACACCTTCCTCCTTGTCTGATGTTAATAATCATGATAGATGATTTGCTAAGACATGAGCTCTACCAGGACGAGTAACTATTTGAAAATCAAATTCTTGGAATAACAGCATCCAACGAATCACACGTCCTGAAATGTTTGCTTTATTAAGCAAGCACTTTAACGCCTCATGATCAACATATATGGTAAATTTATTCCCTAATAAATAATGACGAAATTTTTCCACCGCAAATACCATTGATAGGCATTCTTTCTCAATGGTGGTATAATTCCTTTCTGCATCACTTAAATTCCAACTCGCATAATAAATTGGATGATCCACCTTATTATCATCTGCTTGGCACAAAACAACCCCTACAGCATACATAGATGCATCGGCATGAATATGGAATTCTTTTGCCCAATGTGGGGGTGCTAATATTGGTCCTTCAATTAACTTCTGTTTAAGAAATTCAAATGCTTTTTGACAGACATCGTCCCAAGTAAAAGGAGTATCCTTTCGTAGCAGATTTGTCAAAGGTGATGCCACCTTTGCGAAATCTGAAATAAATCTACGATAATAATTTAGATGTTCCAAAAAACCACGCAATTGCTTAAGATTTGTTCGAGGTGGAAGTGCAGAAATCTTTGCAATTTTAGCTGGATCCATAGCAATGCCCTCCTTAGAAACGATATGCCCCAATAAGGTTCCTTTTGACACTCCAAAAACACATTTATCAGGGTTCAAGGAGATACCTACGTCATCACTATGCTCAAACACTTGCGTTAGTAGCTCAGGCATTTCTTTTCCTGTCCCATAGACACAAAAATCATCAAGAAAGACTTTCATCCATTGACGCAGAAAATCTTGATAGGCTGCAATCATAACCCTTTGAAATGTTGTGGGCGCATTGCACAAACCAAAAGGCATTTCTTTATAAGTAAATGTACCCCATTCAGTAGTAAATGTAGTTTTGGATTGATCTTTAGGATGAATTAGTACTTGGTTGTAACCACTAAACCCATCCATGAAAGAATACAGCTCATGACCAGCAACCTTATCAAGTACCTGATGAGTAAATGGCAAAGGAAAATGATCCTTACGTGTTTTGCTATTCAACTTTCTATAATTGACACAAATACAAATCTTCTTACTATTTTTCTTGGGTACTACCACAATAGGGGACACCCATTCACTATATGCAACAGGATATATAAACCCAACATCTAAAAGTTTAGTGATTTCAGCCTTCACTAACTCTGCATATACAGGGTTTGTCCGTCGTTGACGTTGACATACGGGTTTCGTGCCTGGCTCCAAATCAATATAATGTTGACATAATTCAGCTTTGATACCCTTAAGGTCCTTATATGACCAAGAAAAAGCGTCAACGTGCGCTCGTAAGACTTCTTCAAATATTTCACGATGTGGCAATTTCAATTGGTCTCCTAAATTTAAATATTTTCCTTCTATCATTTTAAGTTTAACTACTTCAATTTCAGGCTCTTCAATAAATAGAGAAGCTATTCTTCATGGCTTAATTGTGGCACATCTTCGGATATCTGCATCGATACATTTTCAAGCAGACTATGCCTAGTACTTGATTCTGGTGCTTCTTCCCTCACATTCACAGAATGTACTAAGGGTAAAGCCCTATAAGGAATAATAGTCAGGTTATCTTGAGTAGCACCATCAACTTCTACTCCGTAGACATTTGTTGTCTCAAGAAAGGATTTTTCAGTATATCCCTTCAAATATTTATCTAAACAGCCATTATTGGCATTTAAGTCTTTATGAGATTTCATAATAAATGAAGTTTCTACAGAGTCAATTACGCTAGGTATCTGCTCTGAATTACATGGATATTGAGCATGTAACCTACGGAGATATCGACGTAAGATTTTGTTATTCTTTTCTAAACATTCTTGATCATCTACACTCCAAGAACATTGATTATCTTTAAGCTTGAGAATTAGCGAATGTAGATTCTCATCCTCCTCGCCCTGAATTCAATAGCCCAAATAATGTATGACTTTTTTCAGTTCCACAAAATTCCTAGGTGTTGTAGGTTTAAACCATCTAAGTTGTGGCTCCTGGCCAACCCCATAAATAGTAAAATCCATTACTCTTTCTTTTGGATGAGGCAACACCACCTCTTGCATATTTTGCAATTTGACCTTGGTGGATTTGGATTGGACTCGTCGATAACCAACTAGTGGTCTCCTAGAATAGCGATACATCTTCTGCATAATTCCGTTGGAATGCTTAAGAGAATGACACAACCAAGGAACACTCGTAGGGTTTTTCTCGAGTCTCTGGCTCAAAAGTACCCTTAGATTTATCTTTTTCCAAAAACCTATTAGTTTTTTCATATTCTTCCCAATAATTCATATCCATAGGTAAAGCTTGTTCCATTTGTAACTCCCCGCCACTAAATTTAGACTTCTGTTCTTCTAAATAAAATTCTAAAAGCGATATCTCATCTAGATATCGCCTTTCTCTAAACTGAAATTCTGCCTTTTCCTTTTGCAACTCAGTAATCTTCTTCATTGCTTCATTTACAGCAGTCAACGCTGCCTCACGCTCTACTTCCAATGCCTCGTTCAATTCTCTAATAATCCTAACGTAATTACCATGATGTTCATGAGAAGTCTGTGAAAACCTATTAAAAGCCGAAGATGAATCATCCTCATTCTCACGAGATAGTGGTCTTCGTAAGGGTTTGCACCCATGCTTACTTCTCCTTTCTTTTTCCTGTCTTTCTAGCTAGTAATAATAAATCCTTTTGGCTCTATCTGGGAGTTGTACAAATCCAAAGGGTAAAGCATTTTCCCCATAAGGAAGAGCTGCTAAGATCCTACTCTCAGGCATACTATTATTATTATCAATAACATCATCTTCTTCCATACTTTCTGAAGAGGTTATTGAGATGTCAGCCACATCAAATGTAAGGCTTGTTTACCTTTGTCAGTAATTTTGTTATCCTCTCTCTTAGCGCAATTCTCCTCATAATGTCCTTCACCATTGCACTTCCTGCAAAGAGGAGTATAGTCTTGATTTTTACGTGCATTTGGACAATACGGAGCTATGTGACCTTCTTGTTGACATCGATAACAAATTACTGGTCCCCTAGGATGCTGTTGTCCACCCTATCCCATTGGATTACGAAAATTTCCATTGTTTCTTCTAAAATGAGAATTTCTCCCTCGATTGGTATCACTATTATAATTGTTTCGGGGTACTGGAGGTCTACCCTGGGTTGGCAGTCCTCGTGGCCTAAAAGGTTGATTGGGTTGTCCAATCTCATAAGTTGTATTATTACGATCCATATAATTATAATTCGTTTGCATTGAACGAGCTTGTTATTGCTCTTGCCCTATCTTATGCCAGCAATTGGTATCCAAATGCCCTATTTTAAGGCAAAAAGTACAAAACGGTGGATGATCAGGTATTAATCTTGAAGGTGTCGGGCACTCTGTAGCCACATGGCCGTAACCATGACACTTACCACACCATATATTTGATCTAGGTGGGTTCGAAGTTGAATTTCCCGATGATTGTTGTGCACTTGGACCTTGTGTTGTTACCGAATAAATTTCCTTCAAAGGTGCTTGTACTGCACTCATAATTTCCTCCTTCAATTTTCCTAGGGATTTCGCAATAATATCTATTACTTTTGCTTCATCAAGAGGAGATTGAGGTTGCGGCATAGAAGGCATTCCTGTTTGCATCATATAGGCCGGGATCGAAGTGTACGGATTTAAAGGTACACTTGACACATTTGAATTTGCAGTTACCGATGGATTTAAAGGCATGGTCACATAAGACACGTTCTTAGGTACCCCGCCTGAAGTGTTGGTAGGGTATTCCATCCGAGGTTCCTTGAAGAGATCTCTCCATCGTTGTTGACTAAGCTGCACTTCTTCCCACCATCTAGCATGTGTTTTAGCATCTGCCAGCGTAGATGGTCGTTGTAAACTAACATGTTGATGAACTTCAGGATTAAGCCCATCAATAAACTTACTTTTTTGTGTGGGATCATCAGGAGCGGGATTCATCTTGCGAATGATTGTCTCCATACGCTCAATGTAATGTTCAACGCTTTCAATTGCTCCTTGAGATAAATAATCTAATTGAAGAGCCAATCTATCTTGAAAACCTTGTCGCCTAAATTTTTCGAGAAAAGCCCTTGATAAGGCAACATAGGTTCCTTTATGTTGAGCATCCAGGTTCCTGTACCACCTCGCTGCTTCATCTTTTAATGTTGCAGGGAAGATATGAAGCTTTTGGTCGTCCTCTATTATCTCATTGGTGACACAAGTAACCTCAAATCGTTGCGAATGGGCATCGGGATCTTCGTCCCACAATCCCCCGAATTGCGTAAAGTCAGCTAATCTAACTGGGTTTCGAGCCATTGTTTCCCTAAATAGTGTTCCTAGTCCAAAATCTGAAGTAGAGTTAGACCACACTGGTTCCTTGGCTTCTCTGAATAAGGATCTTAATCCAAAGTCATATACGGCTCTTGATTGCTCTCTTTGATGGGGAATACGAAACAAAGAACGTAATCCCAAATCTGTCACTCTATCTATCCAGAAGGGTTCTTTTGGTGCTTTAAATAAGTAGTTTAACCCAAAACTAGATTCTAAATTCGAACTAAATGTAGATTCGTTACTCCCTATAGTGGCATTAGCTTCACTTTCCATGCTCTCACTTTGCGTGCTCTTTACCTCAATACGATTATCAGTGCTTGAAACCACTTGATCCCACTGGTATGAAGCTGTTTCACTTTCCTTTGATGGCGTTCTATTGAATGATATGTTAGGCTCTAAGGATTCTACGTTTGAGTTAGACACAGCGTCTATCCCCAAGTTCAGTAATGCGTTGGGATCCTCTCAAGCCTTTCTAATAACCAAGCCTCCTGTCGCGCCGCTCATTCTCTAGCTCGCTGATCTCTAGCCTAGTTTTGCTGCCTTTGTCTTTCTGAATTCATCCACGATTACGAAACTAGCTCTTACTGCCATACTCCAAAATTACGCACGTTTTATTTGAAGCTATAAAATTAGGTTTTCGCTTGTATGCGCGCTTAGAAGGTTCAAAATAGTCGGCAACTCTGGGTCTATTTCCCCATAAGGCAACTTTTCTTCTTGCTCGGGGATTAAGTCTAAGATTTCAGGAACCTCTCTAACATCTTTTGTGTCAAAAGTAATTTTTAGACCTCCGGATACACGTATCCAGGGTAGCACATCATCCCAAACCACTCTTCTAAAGGTTCGATAAGAGCTATGATAATACCAATCGAAGTGGTACGATACACTAATTGTATTTATCTCTACTGCGTCTATTAGCCCAAAGTGTGTTGCTAGTAGAACTATGGTTTGTGCACAATTGTTATAACCCCAACTCCAAGAGGATAATTGCTCTACGTCCACAGTTAATTTAGGGCTAAAATATTCGCCTCCCTCTACTAACTCTGTATCTCTCGCCCAATCTAGCACTCTTCTTTGGCACTCTTGGGGCAAATTAGGAAAGTAGTCCTTTAGAAAAGAGACTGCATATTCACTCATAAATAACACCTAGGATTTAAATACCCTAGGAAAATTGAGCACCCGTTCGAGCACACTTGGCTCCTGGCAGACGCACCAAAAAATGAATGGCCAAAGACCAAGCCACTTTTCACTCGGTTGTCAAGCCAAGTCCTAAGAGTTGTTGCACTAAACAGGTGATCTTGATAACTAATTCTTGCAATTTAGTCTAGCCTTCCTTTTTATTCGTGACACTTATTAGTAGTAGTCCAACTAATCACCTGAACAAAACTTTGTAAGCTTATTCAATCTCATATTTCATTTCTTTAAACAGCTAGGTCTCTATGTTGGGTCCTAGAATACTAACCTAGGAAAACTACAGCTTCTCCCCATCTCTCAGGGCAGCTCCTCATAATTTGCTCCTACCAAACTAGTGGCGGTTTATCCAGGAAGTTTTGATGTTTGACTTTAAGAATTTTGTTTCAAAGTATAGATCCCTTGGATCTATTTGAATATCCCCATTTAAATTCCTTTTTATATTTCTCTTTTCCAACTCATTAAAATTAATTCATTTTATTTATTTGATTAACAACAATCATTCAAATCAAAACATCTAACATTCTAAAAACCCATAATTTTAATTCCTTGTAACGTTTCCCAACTCCGTATTGTAATTTCGTCATTGCTTTTTAGTGTTTAAATACTTAATTCGTTTTGCGAGTATAATGTCATTTCTTTCTTTTTCTTTACTAAATACAAAACAGGATAAAAACAGGTACTCTCTACACTCTAACGTAAACACATACATAGTTCATTTTGAATTTCCATATTTTCCTTTAATTTATCAGTTAGTCCTAGTGACCCTCCACTCTTCCTTGTAATCATCAAATAATCATTTTTTAAAATTCAAACAAAATATATATCCTAAATATGGATGCTGAGGCTTTCCCTCATGCCATCAAAATCATTATCTTATTAAGTTTCTTGATATTTGTAATTTAATTTAAGGTTATAATTTTCTTATCATCAGCAAACATCATAAAATACTATTGTATCTCTCATTCTTACCCATCCCTGTGTTATTGAATAGTACATCATGTATCATTTTATTTCCTCAAAATAAAAACACCATGTTTATATGAAAATGTTTCTTTCAGTAGAATATATTTAAACTGTTGTTTCTTTTTTTTATAAAATCTTACAAAACTTCATCAGAAACAAAGAATTATCTTCTTAGCTTTTCATGTAAAAATCCATATTTTTATTGATAAATAAAATATTTTACTCAAATGAAAACTATGATTTTTTTAAAAAAATAAAATTTTTTAAGATTTTAAATATATCAAATAATCTTTAAATATTATGAAAAAAATTCAATAAATTTATAAAGACATAGTCTTTATAAAAAAATATCATAGGTCATATTGGATCGACCACAAATTTTATAAAAATTCATATGTGTCAATTTTGAACCATTTTGGAACATTTTTTACTATTTTTGATTTTTAGGAAATGATTTCAAGTGCACATAAATATAGACAATCATTCAGCTCCAAAAAACAGGTTTCAAGCATTTTTTAAAAATATTAAATTGAACATTTACTCATGCTATATCATTTATTTTAGATAAACAGTTCGGCACGTACTTGCAAATCCCGTGGGTCGTTGTCACGTCCTTGAAGACCGTGTCCTCCTGCAGTCCAACGAATGGTATTCTCCATCCAATCGTATCAAATGTGAGCTCATCATTTTGTTTTGCTTTCCCACAGTTTCCCCAAATGCATAGCTTCTCATTTTTTTCTCTTTGATCAATTTCTTGGCTGTGTTAGTGTTTTGCAAACCTCCTCCCTCTCTTCAACATGGCACACAGCAAGAGAATGTTTCCTCTCTTTATAATTTGTTCCACAACCTCATTCGTAGCACCTCCTACTCCGGCGAGAGAAAGCCTCTCCAACGTCTTCATTGATGATAGAGAGGAGATGAGCACTCCGGGATCCAGCATGATGTAGAACCATCAAGTATGAGTCATTCCAAGGTATCTCCTCTCTAATATCACTAAGGACATTGAAGAATCTCTCTCCTCCTGGAGTAGCAGGTGTGCTTAAAAATCAAGTGGTGGGATTAGCAAATCCGAAGGAGCAGCTGGCACTGGCAAATCATTGATGATCACGTTCACTTCATGACGTTGTAGCTTCACGATCTGCGTCCCAATGGAGAGAAAGAAAAGAGGATCGGTCTCTCTCTCTCTCTGCTGCTGCTGCCACTGCTAGAGGTCTGATAATCTTGTTCCGAGATAGGGAGAGGGGGAGAAGAAGGGGAAGGGGAGAGAGAGAGAATGTGTGTGTGTTATTTTAATTTATCTGCAGGCCCGCAGGGAAGGATGGGAGGAGATGTAAAGGATTGAATAGTGAGAGAGGGCATGGAAGATATAAGATAATATTATCAATGGATCTCGTCTACGGAGGGAGAGCTATAATCTAATAAAATGCTGAGAAGGATCCTCCCGTCATGTCCTGCACGTACATGCGCCTCTCTCTCTTTCTCTCTCTCTCTCTCTCTCTGTGTCAAATGATTGGCCTTTTCTAATGCAGCGCGGGAAATCCATGAATATGTCTGACGTTTTGTCATTGATTCCCTCCTGAGTAATCTCTCTCTCTCTCTCTCTCAAATGAGAGAAGAGATGGCGCCAGCCTTCATCTTCCTCATACCAGGAGCGCAGAGTGCTACTATCATGACAAGAAGGAGCACAAACCGTTGCATATTCATAGCTGGATGCAGGGGAAAATTCAATGCCTAGGGTGCTTGGCATGCGATGTATCCATAGACCGATTAGCCCAAGTTCTTGTAGAACAAGTTGAACACATGCAGGAATTAACCCCATATCTTCTCCGCATTCATCATCATTAGCAAGCACGCCATTCGAAATCTGAGGTCCCCCAAATCTTTTTTCGCAGTTTTCTCAGAGATAGAGAGAGAGATGCCACGAGAATGTAATTGCCCCTACAATGAGGAAGCCTACATAAGGTAATATAGGCACATTTGCACCCTTTGAAATGTCAATTTGTGAGGTATTACTACTAGTTGACGACCTCATTAACACAAGGACAACTCTTTCTCGTCTAGACCAACCAACTTTACCATATGCATGGTAGCCAACTCCTCTTCCATAACAAACTTTTATATTTCCACGAAGGTTGCCACAAAAGTCATTGACATGGTCATGTCCATTAAAGACCACAGGAACATCTCTTGCTTCATGTAAGGTGGACATGAAGCCTGAGTTCACTTGAGCACAACCAATTCCGTCTTGCTTAACTCCAGTTATTGAGCAAAGACTTGCGATCCGTGTTTCAACTAGAGGAATGTGAAAGTAAGCCAAAGCAGGAATCTATTCCATAAGTGTAAATGCATTAATTTTGTTTCGTTCCTGCAGTTCGATAGATAGCTCTTTAAACCATTTCTTTTGACTTTATTGAATCCACCCATAACCATGTATCCTCTTCACCTTGGAGTAGTCCCCACTATCAAGCATGTAAAGATTTAAGACACTTCTTCTTTCATGCTCTAATCCTAATGGGCCTTGCACTTCTAAGTGGTAGTTACCAAATCCATCTATGTCAGTGACGAGTTTGTTGCTTGAATTCTCCATCCCCCTACCACCCTGTGCATCATGGTGTTTAACTTCTTTTGGATATACTTCTGACAAGGTGTAGTCCATGGTGGTGATGTATTTTCTGTTAAGCAAAAGAAGGATCATTGAAATATGAAGAGACCACCACATGTGTTGTATAAGAGTGTTAGTTGATGAGGACCACAATACTTGGTAATCAATCGTAGACAGATCATGATCATCAAGCCATTTCCAAGTAGAAATCTGCCCTACTCCTAACCACTGCATATCTTGGATTGATGTTGCAAAATTTCCTCTGGCACCCTTTGGCACCACACAAGGATGAATGCACATATGACAAAGTGTGTCCTTATAACCTTTAACACATTTTGGAATAATGAACATCAAACATGAAAATATTGCTTTGGCATTAATTCACCAAAAGACTCCTCCATGAGCTTGTCCAAGATTGTGCTTCTTATAGGCTCCATGTCTGTGGGTGGTACATCCAATCTTCCTTTTGCTGGTAAGTCCCCTTTGGATTACTTCGTCCTTGCCAAGTCTGATATTCAACACCTCCCCAAAGAAATCTCCATAATAATCACCAATGACCTAATGATCACCCCTTTAATCATCACTGTAGTATTACTGTAGACAATAATCATAATCATGATGCTGTGTATTTTTCATAAAGAATTTAATCCTTAGGAGGTAGGAGGTAGCATAACTAGTGAAATCCCCCATCCCTTAGATTAATACTAATATATCCTATCAACTTGTCAAGACCTTAGTCTAAAATTCCCCTGAAAACTCCTATACAAGGTTTAAACTTCTTGGACCTACACTTAATTTAGAGGTATCTAGCATAATGCTAGAAGAAATGGAAGACCATGTCAAGAAAATATATCACAATTTCAAAGCTTCCCAAGATCATTAGAATATGTAGATATAAAGAGCTCTAAGCATTCCTCTAAGGAAGGAGATATGGTTTTCCTAGGGGCATTATCCAAGAGAAGCTTTTTATTAGGGGAGTTCAAGAATCTTAGCCTAGTACCTAATCTTAAGCTTGTACTTGATGTTAGCAAAGTCCTACCTCGGCAAGGAATTGTTGATGTGAAAATTGAGAAGACACCTAATGAAGACCCATTAGATATCAATATCCTTTGTAAAGATCGCCCCCAAAATTTCTCGAGATGAGGACATGCTGATTTTTCCAAGGAGGAAAGGATGTAGTGAAGTTAAAATTTAAAGTAATAGAAATACTTCAAATTCTTACTGTGTACACAACCTAGGTTGAGAAAATTTGGACCTTAAATAACTATAATAGCAAATCACACACTAGGTAAAATGATTATCATGAAAATCATAATGACAATATAGTAGTGTCAAGTGACCGTAGCATAGGAAATTGGAAGTAAAACCCAATATCTTTGAGAATGAATAGTGTAGAGCAATGTCCATGTAATCAATTATAGGATTGTGAAAACCATCATGTTGGTAATCATGTTGAGAAATGTATAGGTAATTGAATTCTTAAATGCACTCATATAGGACTTCTATTTTCTTTAAATAAGCTTCTATTGTGTTGCTTGTCTCTAAACATGTAGAAAATGGAAAATTTATTTGTGTAGATAATCATATAAATAAGCATGCAAATAATAACGTATATATTATCATAGGTAATAAGCCATGCCAAACTCTTTTTACTTCTCTTGCTCTTTACTTTTGCTTTTTGATGGGACCTAAAACGGGCCGGCACTGGATCATGCACTAGCCGGACCTCTATCATGCGCTCAACAACCCCACGGCCTCGCGGCCAGGAGCGTGGATGACACATACATCATCTTCCTAAACATCTTGCATTTGTATCACGTCTCGTAGTCCAACTCTAACCCAATTAACACTCCTTAGAGGGAGTCCCAACACATTGCCAAATAGCACGAAGTACAAACATAGGAGGTCCTCCCACTGCTGACTGCTGCTACCTCACTGCAACTCTCCTACACCTTAGGGATTGGCCCCTCGATGCGTTGCTAAACATATACAACACATACGAACACAAACTTCTCTCTTTTATGATTCGCGCATTTCCAGGAGATATACCATGCTTCCTCACTTTACTTTCCCCCTTAGACCCAACGCCTAGCCTATAGCTTGGGACAACCTTACTCACTCAACGTTGGTCATATTCCTCTAGAAAGCAATTACCATGCATCCAGGAGGTATTGTCTGATACCTTTTATCATTTTATGCTTCATGCAAATTGTGAATGTCCACGTGCTCAAACAATCAAGAAAATCAGCATTGGTGCACATGTGGAAAACATTTCTTTCAATGATTTCGACTATCGCTCGTATTCAGCGTTGCAAACCTAGCACCGAGAAACCCTTGTGCTCCTAGGTTCTTAATTTTTAATTATCGATCAACCTAAATGGTATGCATAAAAACCAGCAAGATTTTCATCATTTCATGCAGCATTTAAACAACTTTCATACACTCTACCCCCTCACCCGTTTAGGTTGTGCATGGTGCATAGGTTTAGGGTTCATTTTTCACATTTTTATTGTATGAAAAGCCATAAAAACTCACTAAAACATAAAGGTAGGGCTGAACTGAGGCTAAACCTCATACTTCAGACCCCCTATACATCCACAAACATGAATCTTATTTTTCCTTTATTTTTAGCACTCAAAATCTATTTTTCCCTTATTTTTTTCCATTTTTCCTATTTTCTTGTATTTTTTGCAATATTAAATGACTAAAAATTCAAAATGAGTTGTGGGCTGTGGCCCTTAGGTTCATTTTCAGCAAAACCATAAGTTTAGTTGGTGTGTCTTGTTATATTTTCCATTGATATATCAAAAACACCCAATTTTCCCATATTTCGCTTGCTTTACGGGTTTTACACTATTAATTTCATCCACAACACTTATGATTCTCTGATTTTCTGATTTCAAACAGTTGGAAGACATTGCAAACAACATTATAATGCATAATCATCCCATGGGAACAAATATTCATGAAGCAAATTGCATAAAACATCAAATTCCTTTGTAAAAATGAGATTACCGTTCTTTGCGGGTTGCGGGTTTTTATTTGCCATATCTCGGGACTGATTTCCAGCCACCATCAATGCTCATGACAGTCCACAATCAGCAATCTTCCTTCCTCTTGAACCACAGAGCAATCCGGTCTTCATTGGACAAGCATCCGTCATCCATCCTTCTTCTTCTTCTTCACCACATGAATCTGCCTTTAGGGGAGAGAGAGGGAGGAGAGAGAAAGACTGAAATCAGAATTCTTCACAGAGACCACCATTTCTCGGGTGAAAGGTGGCGATATGATTGGCATCCAGGAGGGAAGTAAGGGCAATGATCAGTGATGAGGGTTGTTTACAGGCTGGAAGAAGCATCCCATCATCCATGGCGTGATTTTCGGCGCCTGTTGTTGGCGCCCTCTTCTCCTCTCTCCTCACGATTTTTTGCATGCATTTTGGTTGGGGGGATAAATTTTCCCCAAAGGGCACCCCCCCTTTGGTCCATATTGTGGCCACTCTTTCAAATCTTGACCATCTCTTGGCCTTTTCCCCGTCCGGACTCCGAATTGAGCTCTGAAAAATCGTGGGCGTCCGGCTCGGCATCCCACATTGGCTGGTAACTCTTGTCAACCCGCACGACATTCTGAAAAATTATGAAAAATCAACAAGTGTCACTCGGGTGCATTTAAAGCACTTTGACGCTTAAAATCGTCCTAGATCGAGCCGCCACCTTCGACGTTGAATTATTTTCCCTTGATATTCATCATTTTTAGCTATTTTTAAGCACTTCTCGACACCAAAATTTCACTCTCACTTTTTGATCTTTATTGTGACTGACCTTGAAAAGGGTTATGAAGTGAGATAAATGTATTCAAGGCATAGGTGGGATATTGATCACAACAATGGAGTGGATGGATGCATTGGAGCTTAATATAAATAGGGAAAGAGGATGTATTTTTGCTCCATCATTAAACATTTAGCATACAAATCTAAATTCAACATGCAAGGAGGCATGTTATGTATTCTCTACTACTAATATTTATTTTGTTTTATTTTTTCTTCCTATCGCTTTTTTCCCCTCTCTCTCCACATGCCAAGTCATGATTATGTAGTCCACATATTTTTAGAGTAGAAGCCATATTACTTGGGTTCACTAGGACTTAACTTATATTTGTGAAAACACCACAATTCTTCCCTAACTTCCCAAACTTGTTTTTTAGCCTAAGCCTAGGGATTTTAGTAAAAGGGACAAAAAATATAATATTTAGTGTATTTATATGCATGTTTGTTGATGCACATATTGTGTATAATATGTGTTTAAGACACCAATAAATTTGCAAGCTAAGCATGTTTATTAGGGCATAAAATATTGCACTTATATTACATAAAAGTGCAATTTTGGACAGGGATCTTTTGACAGATTTCCAATCGCAACTATAGATGCATTCATAACCTTTTTGGTGTAGTTCAAAAGATGTGTCAATTGGGCCACCTATCACTTGATCCTTTGTAGTGAAGGATCAAAATTTTCTTGTAGAATATGGAAAAATGTGCTACCTAGATCTAGATCAATTTGAGCAATGAAGAAATAATCATTAAAAAACTAGAGGATGAAACTAGGCCATCTTCAATGAGGCGATGAATAGAGGAATGAGCTTGACAATAGAATTGTCAAGGTACTCAAAAATAGGTTTTTTCAAAGAAATGAGAAGTATTTTATTCGATAAAGTTCTTTACCAAACAAGTTGTTCATTGTCACAAGATTTCTATGGAACCTTATCAAGTATTTCATTGTGTATAGGCTTGTAAGATACAATGTCCAAGCCTTTCCTTATCTTTGTGTGGTTCTCACCACATAGCATATTTAATTTTTGCATGAGGGTTTTTCCAAGTTCGTATTTGTTTCTCCACACATTGCATTTCTTTGTCAATTTTATATGTTCTTATTACTTCTTTCTCATTAGCTCTATGGATAAGCCTTTTGTAGATGCATTAGTGTAATCATTCCAAAGTTTTAGCTTTCTTTGCTCCTTCCCCATGTCTTTTATGCCTAAAATAACCTATATGGGCTTCAAAATGGGTTTTCTCCATTTCTTGAGTTAACCACATTGACATAATTACCAAGGAAATGATTACACATAATGTGCTATCAAAGTGTTAAAAATGTATATTAATAAAGAATTTGCCATAAAAACTAGTCTTGTAATTCCCCATAAAAATGATTGCAAGCCACTTAAGTTGCTCAAGTCCTCTTCGACTACATTTGAAATAACTTATGCATATGATACAAAAATGAAATAGGACCCTACTAATATTGTTAGGTATTAGAATAAAATCTTTAGAGCAAGTTTCAAATGAGATTTAATATTTTTAAACATTATATTTTTCAAAAGTACATGAAAATTGGTCAAAAAAGCACTCAACAACACTATTTGGAGATATTAGAGTTCTAATTTAATTGTAATTTTCTTGATTGAAGTATAAGTTACATATATAAAAGTATATTTCATGATTGGTTTATCATGATAATTTTTTTAAATATGATTGTCATTAAATCACTATTTTTTTTTTATTTTCTTTAAAAATTATCTCAAAGGTGGATTGAAAAACTAACACTTTATAGCTTATTTTGACCCATCAAATTTTTTAACTACTATCTTTTGTTGGTCACATTTTTTGAATTACCAAATATAATTTTTTGTAGAGCACATGTTTGTTGTTGAGGATAATTTTTGGTAGAGCATCCAAATTGCCACAAAAGTAAATTTTCTGCTACAAGACGAGTATTAAATTATTGAACTTTATTAAAATTTATATCAAGGAAAAAGTACCATGTCATGGGTACCATCTAGTATTAAATGCATACTAAAGTCTCTTTTTATAGTAATATCAATCTATTTTCACTTTTTTGGAGAACAAAAAAAAAAGGTTACATGTCATGTCACCCCCCTTATTGAGCCCATCTAATGTTGTTTCAAAGGATTGATAGTTATATACATTCCACATATCATGAAACTTGCCAAGTTATGAGAGGAGCTTTGCGTTCGAAAATTTGGGATGGTAGAGATATCTTCCTTGTTGTTCAAAGGGAATCCATTGGTTATGTTTGAGCATCTTGGAAGTTTTATTGTTCGGGTTATGGAATTACTGATGCCAGGAGGCATATTTCACGGTGGATTCCGTAAACTTTGTTGACCGGGGCTCATACACAAAGTGGATTCTTTGTGCGAGAAGTTGATGGGGACGCCTATCCTTTTCAGGTGTTTCATTAATTTAGTGTGTACATGGGTGATTCCATAGTGGATGATTCTGCAAAATACATATTAAATTAATAAAAGTTTATGAGTTTAGAGTGCGCACTCGTGATAAATTAAGGTTAGGATTGATTTCTAACCAGTTGATTTATTTATGTAGCTGAAGACTGCTAGGTATTCACTTTTGTCGGTTTAATTGTATTATTTTACTAACGATTGTGAATGCTTCAGTTGATGTGTAGAGATAGCAGCAGTGGCGGAGGAAAGCATTGAAGGATAGCGAGTATTCGAGTTATCACTTATATTTTGAGGGGCGTATACCTTAGGCATGGCGCCTATATTTTGTCGCGCCTATTTATTAAGGCATTGGATATTTATTTATTATTTTGTATGCGCATGGACGCACGATTATGACATTTGTATTTGGACATTGTATTGGGTATGCTGACTCTTTGGGCGTTCGCCCATTAGCTTTATTTCTATTTTGTGCTAAAGAAAACTCAAAAGCCAAAAGTATGCTATGTTGTAATTTGGGCTATTATTTGAGCTTGAAGATTATGAATACATAAAATACATGCTTTGTGGAGCACTCACACAAGGCATGAGGGGAGATTGCACCCAATTGGTCTCTTGTTCATGTTGTCATGCTTTCTACCTTGAGTTTTGTGTAAAAAGTAGAGTTCTTTTGTTCTTGGGGACCTTCCGATGTTCACTACGCAAGCATACAGCATCCGATCTGTGCACCAGTGGTATCAGAGTGAAGCTGAGATCGAGAGCTTCCAATCGCTACCCATCTTGCATGAAGGCGGAGCTCCTAGAACGATCGAGCTCTACAGTCAGTCTCATTGTGAACGGTCGATACGAGTGGATTCCTGGTGGTTAAGAACCTCTGTGTACAGCCTCTGATCGCAAAGGACCGGCCTGAGGAAGCGGAGGACCACAAGGAAAGTTCTTTGTATAAGTCGTTTTCTTCTCAAGAGTTTGATAGTAACTCCATAGCCAAAAGATTAAAAGCTTATTTGATAGTTTGAAAAAGCTTAATAGTAAGCTTAAAAAGCTTACTTAATCTACATTTTTCAAATCTGTGCATCAAGAGGTATTCAGCGTGAATTTCGGTGTGAAAAAACGCCCCCCCTAAAATTCGACGTGGCAGTTAGCTTAAGCTTTAAGCTTAATCCCATAAGTCTCAAGACACACAAATCTTCAAAGTTGAACAAGTACATTACGTTTTGTTACTCTGCAAGTGAGTCAAGTCACCAGAAGTCAGAACTGACTTATGCCAAAAACTCCCATAAGGACTGTTCCTGCGCAGAAGCACTGAACTGCAAAGTTGTTCCCTGGAAGACTCTGTTCGCATACGCAGACTTGCTGAACCAGTTTCAGCACATGCAGAAGGTCATACACAGATTTTACGAAGATTTTAAACCCCGCAACCGCAAAAGTCGAAGACCGTGAAAGCCAAACAAAAATCTATAAGCCTTGTACACTCGACTTTGAGCTACGCTCATCCCGCTAATTGGATTTTGAGAGTGTGAGGTCTTTTGAATATTTACAGGATGATGGAACAAAATATGGATGATTTAATGGCTGAAGGGGATCTTCGTGAACCTACGATGGAACGAAAGTTGGATTTAATTATGATGCAGTTGGATGAAGAACGAAGAGCCCAGCAAGCCTTGCAAGTTCAATTGGCCAATTTACAAAGATCGACTACCGATAAAGATGAACCACAACCCGAAGATTGAACGAAGAGCCCAACAAGCCTTGCAAGTTCAATCTTCGAGAGCCCAGCAAAGAAATAAAGATAAGTAAAAGAAATTTTAAATTTCGTACTTTCAATGGCACTCGAGATGGAAAAACTGTTCTTGCATTCATCAGTCAGTTTGATGATTACTTTCATGAGGAGAGAGACGCTGAAAAAGATAAAATCAAGTGTGTCACTAATCATTTAGTGGATAGAGCATCTCTTTGGTGGACCGTGGTTTGTAAGAGCATAGATTGTCCCACTACCTGGGAGAGTTTCAAGAACAAGTTTATGCAGAATTTTCTTCCTCCACAATTCCATGAAAAAGCCATAAAGCAATGAGACCTTCTTCTTCAAAGAGATCGTGAGCCTATTTCTTAGTACACCGAACCCTTTTGGAATGCCTTACTTCAACTACACATGCTTGAAGATGTACCTGAAGCGACTCATAAGCACAAGTATATGTCGGGATTACTTGGGCATTACTACGCTAAAGTCAATATGTTCAAGCCTACAACTCTTGAAGATGCAATTTCTTTAGCTCATGACACTGAAGACAAGCTTCGAGGAAGAGACAAGCGTCCACAACAATTTCAAGCAAATAGTAACTATGGTTCTTAGCAATTCAATTCAAATTTTAGAAGATTCAATCAAAGTCGGTCTCCTTCATCATCTTTCCATAAGTCTTGGACAAAACCACTTTCTTTGCCATCAAATACCAATCAAAACCCTAAGCCATCCTCACAGCCAAATCCAAATATTCCTAAACTTCCTGCCATTTCCAACAATGTATCTAAAGCCAAACCTATAGTGTGTTACAAATGCCATCAACTTGGACATCTAGCAGCCAATTGCCAATCGAAGAAACCACCTGTCCATATCAACTATCTTGGAGCAATGGAAGATGAAGAACATGAGGAAATGCATGACTTTATGAAAGATGAGGATGACATTATTACTCCTTCGGATACTTTACCAGGTATGCCAACCCCACATTCTTTGTTGACAATGAAATGTTTAGTGCATGGAAAAGAAAAGATTATTTTGCATGATGATGGTAGTACACATGATTTTATTTCTGTAAAGTTAGTGAAAGAATTGAAATTACAAACTGTTTCTATGCATTATCGCATTAAAGCAACATTCTTAGGCACAAGGTTTAATGGAACACAAGAGGTGCATGATTTGGAAATTCAAATTGGTGAATACACTGAAAGAAGGAATAATCTAGTTGTATCATTACAGTCCAGTGATATTATCCTAGGTATACCTTGGCGTCATCAGCATAATCCTGACATAGATTATTCCACACATTCAATTAACATTCATTTTCAAGGAAAAAACATTACATTGTATGGTATGCACGTATCTAATGCTTTTCCACTGCTTACTCATACTCAAGCTAAACGTGCATTACGTAAAAGTAGTAAATCTTATCTAATTTGAGTGAATGAACTTCAAGCTAAAGAAAAACATATGCACCCTAGGCATAAAGAATTCCTTGCACAATTTAAACATTGTTTTGCTGAAGATCTACCACCTAGACTACCTCCTTCACGTCCTGAAGACCAGAAAATAGATTTAATTCCTGGTATACAACCACCTTGTAAAGCACCATATAGGCATAACCAGATAGAGCAGAAAGAAATTCAAAATCAAGTTGAGGAATTATTAAACAGAGGATTAATTAGACCTAGTAGTTCTCCATTTGGCGCACTTGTTTTGTTGGTAAAGAAGAAGAAGAATACTTATCGTATGTGCATTGATTATCGTGCCCTAAATAAGATTACTATAAAGAATAGATATCCAATTCCTAGGGTAGATGATCTTATGGATAAACTACAAGGTTCTGCCATATTTAGTAAAATAGATCTTAAATCTGGTTATCATCAAGTAAGATTAAATAAATCCGATATATTCAAGACTGCATTTAGAACACAATTTGGTCATTATGAATTTCTAGTGATGCCTTTTGGATTGCCTAACGCACCTGCTACATTTAGTAGAATGATGAATCACGTATTTTTGAAATATCAGCATTGTGTTATAGTATTCTTTGATGATATCTTGGTATTCAGTAAAAATTAGAAAGAGCATTATGAACATCTGTCTTTGGTTTTCAAGTTGTTGAAAGATAATCAATTGTATGCTAATCCAAAAAAGAGTGAGTTCTTTCAAACAGAAATTGAATATCTAGGTCATATTGTGTCATTAGAATGTATTAAGGTTGATCCTAAGAAGATAGAAGCAATATTGAAATGGCCTATACCTAAAAATGTGCATGAGTTACGTTCTTTTCTAGGTCTTGCTAGTTTTTACAAGAAGTTTGTGCGAAATTTTTCATTACTTGCTTTACCTTTGACTAAACTTTTAAAGAAAGGTATTGTTTATCATTGGTCTGATAATCAACAGAAATCTTTTGATTTATTGAAACATGCATTAAC
Organism: Lygodium microphyllum; assembly: GCF_053477565.2. Classification (NCBI taxonomy): domain Eukaryota; kingdom Viridiplantae; phylum Streptophyta; class Polypodiopsida; order Schizaeales; family Lygodiaceae; genus Lygodium; species Lygodium microphyllum. The sequence goes on from NC_141161.1 coordinate 98,788,011, forward strand.
CCATGCTCCTGTATTACAACTACCTGATTTCAATAGACCATTCTTTTTAGTAGTTAATGATGCTAGCGGATCTGGAATAGGAGCCGTACTTATGCAAGATAATCATCCCATATCCTATTCTAGTTGTAAACTGAAACCATCTGAACTTAAATATTTCACATATGATAAAGAATTGTTAGCTGTTGTACAAGCTTTAAGACAATGGAAACATTACTTAGTGGGTTCCGAGTTTATGATTAAGACTGACCAACAAAGTATAAGACATTTACTTAGTCAACCTCAAATATCTAAGCGACATATCAAATGGGTTGCTTTTATTCAGAGTTTTCATCCCCTTATCCAATATCAACCAGGTAAAGAAAATGTAGTGGCCGATGCATTAAGTAGAAGACCGACCATTCATAATATTTATATTATATCATTTGATTCTTTAAATTCTATGAAAGATACTTATCATCAGGACATTACTTTTCATGCTGATTGGAATAAATTAGTTGAAAATAACTGGATTCATATTGATTCACTGTCTTACAATTATGGATTCATGTTTTATGAAAAGAGATTATGTGTTACAGTACCATTTAGATCTTTTGTTTTGAATGAGATTCATTGTCCTCCATATCAAGGTCATAGAGGTATCATATCTACTTTACGTACATTGACTGAAGATTTTTATTGGCCACATATGGACACTAATGTATCTAACTTTGTTTTTGAATGTTTGGTTTGTCAAAGAGTTAAGAGAAATCATGGTAAACAGTATGGTTTACTTATGCCTTTACCTATTCCATCAAGACCATGGGAACATATTTCTATATTGGATTTTATTACTGGTTTACCTAATACTAAAGCTAACCATGATATGATTTGTACTGTAGTAGACATGTTTAGTAAACAAGGATATTTCATTCCATGTAAGAAAACTTTAACAGCATCTCAGGCAGCACAATTGTTTTTGAAAACTGTTTTCACTAATCATGGATTACCAAAATTTATTATTTCTGACCGTGATTCTAGATTTTGTAATAATTTTTGGATTACTTTGTTTGCTAACCTAGGAACAAAGATTGATTTCTCATCTGCATTTCATCCTGAAACTAATGGACAAACAGAAGCCACTAACAGTACTATTTTAGATCTTTTACGTGCTTACACTTTTTCTAAACCACAGACATGGGACATACATTTGCATTTACTTCAGTTTGCATATAACAATACACCACACACAGCTACAAAGAAAGCACTGTTTGAAGTGATTTATGGTTATAGATTGTCTACACCTGTTGCATCTTTATCAAATAGAATTCAGAGTGCTGATGATATTGCTAACATGCATGCTACTATTTTTGATGAGGTTAAAGACATGATTGCCAAAGCCTAGCAATCATATACAAAACAAGCCAATAAGAAAAGATAGGCCATGAATTTCAAACTTGATGACTATGTTTGGTTGAGAATAGAAAAACGTAGATTACAAAGTGTAGATAAACACCCAGTTGTGAAATTAGCACCTGGATTCTATGGACCATTTAAGATCATTCACAAAATCAATGACAATGCATTCAAGTTAGAACTACCACCTCACTTGAAAATTCACAACACCTTTCACATTAGTTTATTACGACTCTTTAGAGGCCAATTACCTGTACACCCTGTTTATAAAAACCCACCTTTGCTACATGAAGAGACTGAAATACTTGAATCTGAAGCTATCATAGATACTGATTTTATGACCACAAAAACTGGCCGTAGATATTCTAGATATTTGGTCAAATTTAAAAACCATCATGTTGAGGAAGCCCAATGGATGCACACTAGAGACCTAAATGCTTTCCCCACTCTGTTAGCTCTACATTGAGCTAATAGCAATTGAGGACAATTGCTATCCCACCCTGGAGATATGATGCCAGGAGGCATATTTCACGGTGGATTTCGTGCCACGGTGGATTCTGTGAGGTTTTATGGTGGATTCCGTAAACTTTGTGACCGGGGCTCATACACAAAGTGGATTCTTTGTGAGAGAAGTTGATGGGGACGCCTTTCCTTTTCAGGCGTTTCATTAATTTAGTGTGTACATGGGTGATTCCATAGCGGGCGATTCCGCAAAATACATATTAAATTGATAAACGTTTATGAGTTTAGAGTGCACACTCATGATAAATTAAGGTTAGGATTGATTTCTAACCAGTTGATTTATTTATGTAGCTGAAGATTGTTGGATATTCACTTTTGTCAGTTTAATTGTATTATTTTACTAACAATTGTGAATGCTTCAGTTGATGTGTAGAGATAGCAGCAGTGGCAGAGGAAAGCATTGGAGGATAGCGTGTGTTTGAGTTATCACTTATATTTTGAGGGGCGCATACCTTAGGCATGGTGCCTATATTTTGTCACGCCTATTTATTAAGGCGTTGGATATTTATTTATTATTTTGTATGCGCATGGACGCACGATTATGATATTTGTATTTGGATATTGTATTGGGTATGCTGACTCTTTGGGTGCCCGCCCATTAGATTTATTTCTATTTTGTGCTAAAGCAAACTCAAAAGCCAAAAGCGTGCTATTTTGTAATTTGGGCTATTATTTGAGCTTGAAGATGATGAATACATAAAATACATGCTTTGTGGAGCGCTCACACAAGGCATGGGGGAAGATCACACCCAATTGGTCTCTTGTTCATGTCGTGTATGCTTTCTACCTTGAGTTTTGTGCAAAAAGTAGAGTTCTTTTGTTCTTGGGGACCTTCCGGCGTTCACTATGCGAGCATATAGCATCCGATCTGTGTACCAATTACAAAGAGTAAGGGCTAAAGAAATTAGTTGAAAAGTTGTTATTGGTATGCTTCAAAGATCCCTTAGAACTTGTTTCTCTCTCTAAGATTGTCTATTTTACTTGTTAAATAGAAACCAAGTTTGTATTTCAAAGAAAAGAAGTTATTGAATGTTATTCTCTTAAAAAGCATTTATTTTACTAAAGTGTAATATAGTAGCTTTCTAGATAAGGAATCAAAACCCCTCTTGTAAAGATCTCAAGTGAAATTTAGTAATTTAAAAATTTAGATTTTCAAAAGTACGTGAAAATTGGTTTAAAAAACACTCAACAACACTATTTGGATATATTAAAAATTTTGAGAGTTTTAATAAAAGATGATTGTCGTTAGAATCACTCAAAGCGTTTTATTTTGGTAAGAAATTGTCTCAAAAGTGGATTAAAAAATGGACACTTTATGGCTTGTTTTGACCCATCTATTTTTTTAAACTACTATATTTTGTTGGTCACATTTTTTGAATTGCAAAGGATAATTTTTTGTAGAGCGTAGGTTTATTATTAAGCATAATTTTTTGTAGAGCATCCAAATTTCCACAATAGTACATTTTTTGCTACAAGACTAGTATCAAATGATTGAAATTTATTTAACTTTATGTCAAGGACAAAGAACCATGCCATGGGTACCATCTAGTATTAAATGCTTACTAAATTCTCTTTTTATAGTAATATCAATCTATTTTCACATTTTGGAGGAGAACATAAAACAAATTTCCTTGCCATGTCACCTTTATTGAGCTCATCTAATGTTGTTTCAAAGGATTGATAGTTATATACATTCCATATATCATGAAACTTGGCAAGTTATGAGAGGAGCTTTGCTTGTGAAAATTTGGGAAGGTAGAGATTCCTTGTTGTTCAAAGGGAATCCATTGGTTATGTTTCATCCTTTGCAGCATCTTGGAAATTTTAGCATATGGGTTTTCAAATTACAAAGAGTAAGGGCTAAATACGTTAGTTGGAAAGTTGTTATTTCTAAGCTTCAAAGATCCCTTAGAACTTGTTTCTTTCTCTAAGGTTATCTATTTTACTTGTTTAATAGAAACCAAGTTTGCATTTCAAAGATTTAATGTTATTCTCTTGAAAAGCATTTCTTTTACCATTATGTAATATAGCAGCCTTCTAGACAAGGAATCAAAGCCCCTCTTATACAGGTTTCAAGTGAAATTTAGCATTTCTAAACAAATTAGTCAAAAGTACATGAAAATTCATGGAAAAAGCACTCAAAAACACTATTTGGAGATATTAAAAATTTTGAGAGTTTTAATTACATTGTACTTTTCTTGATGGAAATATAAGTTATATATATTAATGTATATTTTTTGACTGATTTATCATGATATTTTTGAGATGATTGTCATTAGAACCACTCAAAGTTTTTTATTTTCGTTAAAATTTGTCTCAAAGGTGGATTAAAAAATGGACACTTTATTTTTGATACATTTGTATTCGTAAAGCTTTAGCATCTACATTTCAATTCTTTCTAACTTTTTAGAAGTGCATGCACGTACACTTTTTTGTATACCATTTATTAATGATGGATGTGGATGTGGCCCCTCCTCCTCATGTGTAAGAGTGTATTTTAGTGATTTTGGAACAATGTAAATGTTATCCCCTTTACGAAAGATGAAATTGTAATATATGCATGGATATTTTTGTGCACTATTTTTGTGTGTCTTTTGGTGTCATCGCCTTTTCAAGGCGTCGACTCCCTATCAAATTCTACTACTTCTTAAGGAAATTAACATCAATAGCTATTTGCCTATATTGTATGGTGATTATGTTAGTATAGTGCTTCATCATATCCATAATTTTGCTAAGTACATTCAAGTCACTTGACTCATTGCCGCAATTGTCTACCTATCATTCCATTGGCCTAACCACTTGATTAGGAATTAGCTATTGATTTCATAGAACAATATTAGGATTTATTGTTTGGCATCCAATACTTGGTGAAGCCATCTGACTAGCCATAGGCATGGTCACACTGGGAGGAGCTGGCAACATGGGCACATTTTGAATCATGCTTCCTCTCTCATTGGAAGTACTCATGGACATCCCTTGACCTCCATTTGTTAATGCCAAAGTATTCCCAACCCCTAGACTTGGATTTCAGTTTACCCTAGAGGTATAGGCCACTTGTAATAGCGACTCTACCTCCTCTACTCGTGTAATATCTATATCAATTTCAACAAGAGTAACACTTCTCAATTGCACCTGAATATTAAAGTCTAGCCCATGCAAAAAGTATTGTATTGAAATGGGAATATAGATTTTCAACTTACGAAATACTTCCTTCAATTTCTTGGTATACCCTCGAACATTCTCATTAGGTTCATGAGGTGTTATATTGAGAACACGTACCCAATACTACTGACCTCCCTTTTTAGGGGGAAGCTCTCTCCAAAACGTGGTGAAAAATATATCAATCATAGTTATCGTTCCAACCACTAGACAATGATACCATACTATAGCTTGTCCTTTTAGAGTCATATTACAGAACATCATCAAGTGTCCTTCATCTTGGATTCAACAGTTAAATATTAACATTTGGAATTCATTGATATGAAGTTCTACATCTTCCTCTGCTAATCCATTGAAAATGGGTAGAGAAAATCCTAAGACTGGCAAGTTTGACATTCTTACTAGGATTGCAATGGATTGCACCATGATAACAATTGGATTTGCCAAAGGATTTTAAACAATGAAAACTATTACTCCACTCCAAGTGGGGTGACTAATTGGAAGAGGGGAAGTACTAGAACATCCTCCTCCTCCTCTAAATAGGCTATCCATGGGGATAGGGTTGCTAAGATCCCTCCCTTGTAAGGATATCAAACCATTCCTGTCAGAGAGAGAACTAGGGAGAGAGAAAGAGGAGAGAGAAAGACTACAGAGGAGAGAGAAAGACTCCAGGAAGAGAGAGAAATAGAGTGACGAGGAGAGAGAAAGACTAGAATTGGAGAGAGAAAGACAGGAAAGATGAAGAAGCCATGGAAGCTTGGAGCAAGAAGGGAGAGAAAGTTTGTAAATGTATTGATATGTCCAAAAGATGTGAAAAATTACAACTTCTCTCCTTATATACCAGTGTCAGTGTGACATGGCATATTATTAGCATTCTAAGTATTCCCAGCTTCTTACAATCCATCCCTTCCCAAAAGTTTTTGTCCCCAAAAACAAAACTAGAAAGAGCTAAAGAAAAGATGGATGGAACAGAGTACTACTCTGTTTTACAGCTTTACAAATAGGGAATGAGTGAAGAATTTATCATTACAAGGGCTGAATTTGAAGTACGGAAAGTGGACCCTGCTATATACATGGTTTGAAGAACTTTAGAAGCCATTGGAGCTATAGAATCTTCAACAAATAGTTCCAGAAGAAAGTAGACAGCTTGCTGGAATAACAGTCCCTGCTAGACCAAATCAGCCATAACTTTTGATAGAAGTGTCCAAATGAAGTGTACCACATATCAAAACGAAGCTCTTGAAGAGTACTTTAAGCTCATGTAGATAGCTCAATTCTGAAAATGAAGTACGACAAAAACTGTTCTAAAACAGCGTGCTGTCCTGAACCAGTCTGCACCAATACTAGCTCGAAAAGCAGTAGGCTTCAGCCACCAATGTATCCTTCAAGTATGGATACTCATCCAATATTGAATCAGGTCTCCAAGAAGCCTCTTCAAAGGGTAAACCTCTCCATTTAATCAAATATTCCACAATAGAACGTGATCGAAGCTTCTTTTCACGCTGACCTATAACAGCCTCTGGGATGTACTGAACAATACCATCTTCATCAATAGGTGGCAGCTCATCAACTAAATCCACTGGATCACCATAATAGGGCTTGAGCTGACTAACATGGAAGACGTTATGAATTTTTGTAGAAGAGGGAAGCTCTAGTCTATATGCCAAATCTCCAATCCGCTTAAGGATCCTGTAAGGGCCATAGAATCTGTGGGCAAGCTTATTACTGGATCCATCTTTCAATGTAGAATACTTGGATTTGGGCACCTTCAACAAAACCAGCTCTCCTTCCTGGAACTCTAAAGGCCTCCTCTTCTCATCAGCATACATCTTCATCTGATCTTGAGCCTTCCTTAGATTCACCTTGCATTGCTGAAGAAGGGTCTGCATTCTATCCAACTCTTCCTTCCCATGAGGGTTGATCTTTTCGTTAAAAATGACTGTGGGTAGGGGCACCTTGTAACCATACAAAGCCTCAAAGGATGAAACTCCTATGCTCGCATGAGTGGAATTATTATAAGCAAACTCAGCCAGGTGTAACCAAGAATCCCATGAGGTTTGGATATCATAGCAAAAATGGCGAAGATAAGTCTCCAACCATTTATTAACTCTCTCTGTCTGTCCATCAGTTTGGGGATGATAAGCCGTAGATGGAGCCAACTTGGTACCCATAGATGTAAATACCGCTTGCCAAAAGTTACTCATAAACTTTGAGTCCCTATCATGGACAATCACCTGCGGTAATCCATGCAATCTGAAAATATGCTGCATAAACTGGTTGGCCACCTGAGAAGCAGTAAACTGAATTTTTGTTGGGATAAAATGAGCTGCTTTGGTGAGTCTGTCAACCACCACATAGACTTAACAACCAAATACATTCATTTTCAACCAAAATTTATCATAAAACAATTATATTTATGACTTACTCATAAAATCGCACCTTATATCGTATGTACCTTGTGATTGGGGCTAGTTGGCGCTTCCCAATAGCCATTTGGCGATCCTTCCAACCTCGATCTATGATCCTTCACTTTAGCATCATCCCACAATCAAAATCTCTCATCTCTACCCACCCCCTTCTCTCATAGAATCAACCATGGAAACACACACAACAAGAGGAGAAAGGAGAGAGAAGAGAGAAAGTCTGAAAATTAGCATTTCGATTCCTTGCATGATAATTTGCATATCCATAATCCAATTGAAGCCCTTGATGAGTAGATTATATGCCATTATTCCTTGATGATCCCAATCCTTGAAGAGTCATGATGTCATGGTTTTTTTGGTCGCAAATTTTTCCCTGCTTGTCAAGCGTATTTCTCATTATTTTTTGAGTTTCTTTACAATTTCATTTCATTGATAAAATATCTAACTCATGATCCTCATGTTCACACTGCAAGCGAAGTGGATTTTTCCATTTTGGAGGGGTAGACGGACTCTAATTCACGATTCGATGGACAAACAACTTCGTAGCATCGAAATCTATCAAACAGGCCTCTGTCACACACTTTTTTGCTCTTAGATCACATAGCTGCTTTGTAATGTGAAACCTTGCGGGGATTAAATGGGGGGTCAAACGCACTCTAATAAAGAAACCGAGACTTGTGTTGCGTTCTGGCATCCAACTCTATCTAAAAAAAATCGAGTTCATTGATCTGGAATTCTTTCATTTTCCTTAAAAGATTGGTCTTTTACGCATCTTTCTGCTTTAAAAACAAATCCCAAAAATCCGCTCTCATAAAGAAACTAAAATCTCCTCCAAATCTGTGGATGCAATCATCCTCAGCAAATATCACAAGTGATACCATATGTCCCTATATGGGTGATGTAACATGGAGAATGCAGGAATCTAAATATATCATGAAATGTAAGAGAATTTTCAAAAAACATGTAGAAATACTATAAAATATGCTAACTAACCTACAAGAATACTTGGAATGGCAATGGCTCCTACTCTTAGGGTAGTCTAAAAGAAAAAGCTTACCTTATAGATGTGGGGGATCTCCCTAGGTGCTCTCTCTTGGATGAAGTGGTAGCATCAAGGTGAACAACCTCTCAATTATACAAAGCACAGTAATATAAATCATTTTTAAAAAATCCCTCTTAAAATGCATATCTTATGTACCTTTATAAGAGATCTAAACAACGAATTGAGTAAGTGGATGCTCCAAGTATAAAGTATCCTATGGTCCCATGTTAATCTCCTGACACAACTCCGCATACACTGGAAGGTCGATAGACATGTCACCACAAAAGAATGAGTCCGCCTTGTTCTCAAAAAAATCTTGGACTCCTGTATTTTCATCATTGTTAGCGGATGCAGGCTCCAAGCTTTCGACGGCCTCCACCCCTTGTAATATCGACCCCTCTATTTGCATATTATCTTCATCTATGCTCGAAACATCGCTTTGATCATATACTCTAGCACTTCGGGGAGTTGAAGGTATAACATACCACCATCGAGGTTGTCGGGGGTTTGGATAGAAGATTACTTGTTCACAAACACATACAAAGCGAGTTGAAACCATTGTGACATAAACCATGTCGTATTACAATTAGCAAGCAAATGACTCCATGCACCTATTCACAATGGGCCGGCAACACAAAGGTGTCACGCAAATCCGTTTATTTTTTTTCGAAATCTATTTCAAGAAATCCCGATGGACCTCGTCGAACTGTTGCTCCAGCTCCTCCAAGTACCACTTTGAACCACTGCACATCAAATAGTATCATGGAGAAGCTATGGTAATCCACTATAATAATACTTTGCAAGTTCCCAAAATACTCCATCTCATCCACAACCGTGTTCGGATCCGTCGCTTGTCGTCGGCTCTCTTGCTCGAACCTTGCCATGACAGCACAGTCCATTGTGGATCGCATTTTTTCAATACGCTCCACGCGAAAATGCTGTCCGTGTGACCACGCTGCACTATATATTTTGTACTGTACATTAAAACACTCAAATTAGATGTCACATATAAAATTTAGATACTCTAAATCCCTCATCACCTTTGGATTACATCCCCTCGAGAATTCCCACTCCTCCATTGAGACCTCTGTCCCTTCGCTGGATGCTGCGGGCAAGGCTCCATGCAACCATCGTGTTGACATAAACCGCGGCATCTCCTCCATGCCTTCGGTAGGACAAACTGCCACAAATGAGAAAGCATTATGAATAATGGCCACTTTTCAAATTACAAAATGCCCATGCTAATTACAATCCATTCGTAGCACAAACCTGACATATCTTATGCCAATCATGGGATTTTAGCTACGACAATTGGTCATCTTTAGAAAATGCGGACCTGAGAGAACGCATCATACCCGTCGAAGTGCTGATAGACTTGATTACTTGCTTCACAATGCGCTCTTCTTTAGTGGACAAAACCCAAGGAGTGCGAGGAAGCTGCACGTGACCATCAGCACTCGACTGTGGCCAAGGTGCCTCCATCTTACCTACCTCCTTCAAATCCATTCGTGCCCCTATAATGTCTCTCTTTCCTTTGATGTGGTTCCATAGCAAGCTTCCCACATTCTTGAAAATATGCATGGGATCCAACAAGTGGTTGACCTGTAAGTGGGTCCAATATGGCAACTCGTAGAAAACTGAGAACTGTCGCATTCCATTTGGATGTGATTTCGGGGTTGACCATTTTCAGCTCGTACCAACTTGCGGGTTCATACATGTTGGAGGTCGTCCAAGGAAACCTTCCCTCAGTTCATGATCCTTCGGCAAGAAAGCGGCGTGTCCTTGATATACCATCTTCTTCATGGTTCGTGACCTTCGGGAGTCTAACTGTGGCCCACACAATGGACATGCATGATAACCTGAGGTAACCAGACCTGTAAGGCGAGCCATGACCTAGTGAATACTTGATTGAATGAGATAAAATATAGATATTACCAGCGAAGAACGGAGGTCTGCTCACCTGAGCACTCTCCCAATCCCGGAAAGTCATGCATCATCCACATGAGAATGGCTCGAATGTTGGCTGACCGCCGACCATCGCGCCTGCTCATATCTTGCACAGTGACCCCCTCCTCCCACAAAATCTTAAGCTCATCGACTAATTCTACGAACGCTTCGTTGATTTATTTTTGGCACCATTATTAAAACTAATTGTGCTTTTTCAAGGCGTTTTATGATATTTTTTTCAAGTCACTAAAGTATTATATATTACCACTTACAAATACCACGCCTAAATCTCGTGATGATGGCAAAATATTTTACGAAAGCTTGGCATGGACTACAACACCATCCATGCATGTGTCAACGATTGTGTGCTTTTTCGAGGAGAGGATGAGGCAATGGATACATGTCCAAAGTTTGGTGCTCATACATATCGATAGGACTTGCAAGGGAAAACCATCCCTCAGAAAGTTCTTAGACACTTTCGATTTATCCCTCGTATACATCACATGTTTCTACATCGGGCTTGGCAAGCTTGACCAACGTGGCATGCATAGAACATATCCATAGATGGAGTCCACAGATTCACGCACATGGAGCCACATTAACTCTACCTTTCCAAGCTTTGCATGAGAGCCTTCGACTTGATCTAGCTATGGATGGCATGAACCCATTTAGTCTCCACTCAACTTCTTACAATATGTGACCTATAGTCCTTGTTAACTACAACATCCCGCCATGGCTTTCTATGAAGAAAGAACACCTGATCCTTTGCTTGATCGTTCCTGACTGCTATAAGGTCAATAATATGAACGTCTATCTCCATCCATTAGTCTATGAGCTTGAGATCTTGTGGAAGGAGAGGGTTGCTGTGGAAGATATGAGCAAGCACGATGGCTGACGGTTTGCACCAGTATACGAGCCATTCTCATGTGGAACATGCATGACTTTTCGGGATTCGAGGAGTACTCAGGTAAGTAGGCTTCCGTTCTCATTGGTGATGCCTATCATAGCTCGTTCAAGTTTGTATTCACAGGATAGAGGTATCAGGACAGGTTTGGTTACCTCAAGTTATCATGCATGTCCATTGTGTTATCAAGGACATGCCACTTTCTTGTCGGAGGGTCATGAATTGAGGGAAGGTTTTCTTGGACGATCTCCAGCATGAATGAATGCACAAAGCTGATACGAGTTGAAAATGATCCACACAGAGTCGCATCCAAACGGAGTGCGACAGTTTTAAGTTTTCTACGAGTTGCCTTATTGGAACCACTTATAGATCAACCACTTGTTGAATCCCATGCATATTTTCAAGAATGTGGAGAGCTTACTATGGGAACACATCACAGGAAAGAGAGACATTGTAGGGGCACGAATGGATTTGAAGGAGATAGGCAAGATGAAGGTACTTTGGCTGCAATCAAGTGCTGATGGTCCCTTGCAACTACCTCGCATTCCTTGGGTTTGGTCCAAAAAAGAAGACTGCTTTGCGAAGAAAATTATTAGGTCTATCCACACTCCGACGGATATGATATGTTCTCTCAGATTTGCAATTTTCTAAATATGACCAATTATCAGGGCTAAAATCCAATGATTGACATAAGATATATCAATTTTATACTACAAATGGATGGTAAGTGACTTGTGTATTTTTCTATTTAGAGTGTAGTCGTTCGTAATATTTTTTCATTTGTGGTAGTTTGTACTAGCAATCGCGATCACATGATGTCTCACTCTAAAAATACACAAGAAAATTTAGACGTCAAATTTAGTGCAATGGATCTCACAAAAGGAGATCAAGACATCCTCTATTGAGTCCACAAGGCAAAGAGCAGTGGAGATGGTCTGTCTCTTTGAAAAGTATGTGCCCACGAGCATGCTCACGATACAAACCCACCTCTTGGTGCATATTGTTTGTAGATGAAGTGGAGATTCTAGGACCTATCCATACACGATGGATGTTATTTTTAGAGCACTTTATGAAAACCCTAAAAGGCTTTGTGCAACAACAAGCTCGGCCAGAAGGTAGCATGGTTGAATGTTAGTTGATGTCTGAGGCGTTAGTGCATATCTCACGATGGCTACCAACGGTGGATTCAAACAACAGTATGCTATGGTCGCTAAAGGATGATGGTAGACTTACCAGACATGTGGTGGTTGGAAATGGGGTAGAAAAAAGGATGGATGCTATAATGGAGACAAGAGTGAATCATCTTTTTATGCTGCACCACGCCTCCATGGAGATGTGGCTCACTAGGTATGAGCAAGCCTGGAAAAATCGAAAAGAAGCGCGATCATAATTTTGACATAATTGATCGATTCGATATCCCAAGGGCATAGAGGAGATGCTATGGTTTATGTCTGTGCAATGGTTGCATGGAGCTTTGAACCTGTCATATCTAGATTTTATATGTGACAACTAATTAGTCGTTTCAATGTATAGTACAAAATATACAGTGCGACATAGTCGCGCAGATGACATTTTAGCATGGAGTGTATCGACAAAATGTACTCCACAATGGATTGTGGTGTCATGGCAAAGTTCAAGCAAGAGAGCCGACAGCGAGCCACGGATCCAAATACTGTTATAGAAAAGATGGAGTATTCTAGAAACTTGCAAAGTATTATCACATTGGATTACCGTAGCTTCTCCATGATCCTATTAGATGTGCAATGGTTCAAAGTGGTACTGGAAAGAGCCAAAGCAAATGTTTGACAATATCTATCTAGATTTCTCAAAATAGATTCCGAAAATATATGGGAGAATTTGCATGACACGTTTGCATTGCTAGCCCATTGTGAACAAGTGCATGAACTCATGTTTTTTAAAATTTTATCACGACATGGTATATGTCACAAATGTTAAATCTCTATTGTATGATATTTTAAATATGTAGTTTTCTATCCAAACCGTAGACAACCTTGATGGTGGTATGTTGTACCTTTAGCTCCCCGAAGTGCGAGAGTATATGATGAAAGCAATGTTTCTAGCGTAGATGAGAACAATATACAGATAGAGGGATTGAAATTGCAAGGGGTGAAGGCCAAGAATTCTTTGAGGAATGAGGTGGACTCATCCTTTTTTGGTGACATTTCTATCGACCTTCTAGAGTATGCGAAGTTGTGTGAGGATATTGACATCAAACCATAGGCTACATCATATTTTGAGCATCCACCTACTCAACTCGTTGATGATTCGCTTATAATGATACTCTAGAATATACATTTTAAGTCAGATCATTTTTGTAAGAGTTATATTACCATACTTTGCTTGAATATTTATATTGATTATGCTAATATCAATTTTTATATGTGCACATGACCTTTGTGGATATTTGGACTGCATAATTGGGATACCATCATCCCATTTCGTTAGATCTACTTTTGCACACTCTGATGCTTCGGTTTCCAGTAGATGAGGTCAATGCTCTGGATAAAGGTATTGGTTCTAGGGGATGTTGAGGAGATGTAGATGTAATGAGCCCATGGTCGGCTCAAGATATAGGTGGTACTCCTCGCTCTCATACAGGTTCGAGAGAGAGTATCTCACGTGATTGTTGTGGGGGTACTAACACAGTATCTCTATCTCATTGTAACATTGAAATTGCGTCACTTGTGGAAATTTTCACACCTGTGGGGACATCTACTTCAGCCACTCGAGCCTTTACTCAACCGTCCGCAGGTGGCCATCTGCAGGTGGCACCCCTATGGGTGCTACTCTGAGAGAGACCACCCCCATCGATACACTAGATGTATAAGGATCTCTTGGATATTCCTAGGAGCATGGTCACGGGTGGGAGATGACGCATCTTAGACATACCCCAAAGGGTATAAATACCTTGTAGATGATAGGACATGAACCATCATCATGAATGATGAGGGGAGGAGAGTGATGGCTCGTATGAGAGAGTTATGCCAACAAGTTTTTTGACACATGTTGGATAAGTGGAAGAACATACCAAAGGGGAGCAAGGACTACATAGTAGCATCCGTACATGAGTTTCCAGTACCCACCACAGCAGATAGGTTCTCCATAGGCTAGATAATGGAGTGTATGCATGCATACATGTCGCATAGACAATCAGATGCACGCAAGGCACTTAAAAGTGGGGCCTCAAAGCCTGAGTGGCTAGATGCAAATGACTGGCATCGACTCAAGGAGGAGGCTATAGATTCTCCAAGACTTTGGAGATAACAACGGGAGGCAGCAAAGGCACGTCTGGAGATAGGAGTGGTCTATCATGTTGGGAGCAGGGGCCAGAGAACTCATCTGGAAAACTTTGTAAGTTTTTCTTTTATTCTTCTCGCTTATTTTTTTGCAATATCGCTTGTACTTGCAATCTTGTTTCTAACAATTGTATTTTGTTTTCTCTGTAGCACTCCATTACAAACCACGATCCCACCAGTCTAAAGACTCGATATGTAGAGAGACACGGTCTCACTGCATTGATTGATAGATTGTATGTACATGGCAATCCAGTAAGTCACTTATCTTTCTTGTCCATAGTTGCTAAATTTAATTAAAATACATTATTGTATGGTGGACTGATAAGTAGTTGTTTCTTTTTTTGCAAAGTCCGTTCGATGCTCCTTTTTCCGACGGGACAAGCTTTCAGATGGCGAGGACATATAGCTCGCGCTAGGATCCATGGAGGGCATCCTCTTCTTTTTTGGTCGTGTGATTTATGTATGCATTTTCTATGCACTATGGTATATCGTCCTTTATATCTTGCCATGATTCCATGAGCGCTTTCATTAAGCAATCTTATATTTATTTTATATATCAGTCTTGTACATTCAATTACACTTTACCTTTATTTTGACGACCATTGTACACCTTATTGTAACCCTTTTGTATGGCCCAAATACAGCGCATAGTGCTACAAGCTGTCCTTCCACAAATTTTCTCTATAGCCATCGCTATTAGCGTCACATTTTTTTTACATGCATCATTATTAGCATCGTAGTTTGCATCGCAAAACGTTGCTAGAGACATCGTTAATGATGGTTCTATGGCATCGCTAACAACAATGTTTTTAGCGATGATGGGAACAAATTTTTTTGTGAACATTTTCGTCACTTTGAACGTCAGTATGAGGCCTATATCTTATAGTGGTTGCCTCCTTATTTTCCTCACCACACTCTTCCTTCATGGAAGTGTCTCTTACTTGGAATATAGCCACCATCAAACAAAAACAACCAGCTATGGCCACTATCTACCATGCCCTACATTTGGCATATAAAAAGGTGCTTCATAAAAAGAGCCCCCTCTTGAATCAAAGAACAATAAGGTATGGAATTAAAGACATATCCTCATAGGAACGAACCGGGAGAAAACGAAAGGAAACTAAGTCCATAATAATGAGAAAGTTTTGCATTTGATTTGGGAGTCTGCATGTCTCAAACTCCCTTCATTTTCCCTTATCATTTTCAATCGTTACACAAGGCTATTAGGGAAAAGAAACCTACTTCTAGAGTCTCCCACTTTGTTTGGGGGGGAGGGAGCATTGTCTTTCACCCAAAAGCCCAAGGCATTGCTGACTTGCTAAAGTCTCTCTAGAACACTCTAGGCGTAGGGTAGTATGAAAATATTAAAATATTTACCTTCCCACAAGCCAAACCTGCAATATCGAGCTCCTCTTCTATCACACTCGAAAGGCGTTATCTTAACATGGAAAAGCTACATATATAGCCCTAATCGATGTTTAAAAATCTCATACATGAAATGGACAAGCCTAAGTCGATGATGTTCTTCTAATACCTCAACGTATATGGACTTTGTAGCTACAAGTCAATATGTTCTCATTTCTCTATCTTTTTTATAAGTTTAACATGTATGAAATAGTAATTGATCTCTATCTTTTTTATAAGTTTAACATGTAGTCTCAAATGATAACCATTGGAAGTTGTGGCAAATGTCATTTTGCAGTATCAAACATATGTCATTTTGCACTATCGCGTTATAAACCATCCAATTAGGAGATCTCTAGCTCTTTCATAAGCGAAACATATAATATCACAAAAGTTGGACAAAGTGGCACACATTATTTTGAGGTATCATTTCAAAGCCTACAAGGCTATGCCTTGCTCGCTTCACATTTTTGTGAGAAAAAGGAAGCAATAGCATAACACAGTTATATCCGTATGCTTGCAAAATATATAATAAATAACACACTTCATGTCCAACAAATGGCACACTTCATGCATAATAATGCACATTTTAAAGCTAGTTTAATATATGTCACAAAATTTTAAACTTTAAATATAAGTTGTGTGTTAGTCAAACAATTACTATTTTCTACATCTTCACTTTTGTAAAAATCTTCAAACAATGCATCCTTTAGTGTCACTCTATTCACCCCTCATTGTCAATTGAGATTTGGGTAAAAATGCATTATTGTGATGCTAGTCATGCCTTCATTATGAAATTTTGGGTAGTGCAAAATCTTTGCTTTGCTATAAAAACATGTAAATAGCTCTGCATCACATTGCACTAGTATACATCTTGCCACATTTGAGTAAAGCACAAGCACTCTCGGTTTTGGAAAGTATCTAAGAAGGTGTTTAGAACAATAAGCACAATCACACTCAAATCCTCCAAATGTGATTGGTTTTGTACTCAATTGCCCTATTTTCTAAATCCATTATGGACGTGCTTGAGGACAAAAAATGTTCCAAGAGAGTATGTACCAGTAACTCAATAAATAAATATTTGACGAAGGAAGAAAGGAGAATAATTCTCCAAATATCCACCCAATATTTATGAAAAATTGGAGATCAAGTATCAATTCTCCTTGCATAAGCCCATCATCACTAAATATACAACAAATGAAGAGAATATTGTACAGGTAAAGCCAACATATCTTTAGATTTACATTATGGTAGGTTCAACCTTACCATTCCCAATTGGCGCGCATGTCCATCTATAGGTTGATCACATCACTAGCTTCATTTTAACCACAATGTTACTGTGCAATGATCCATGACTAGATTGTAAGAATTGCATCGCACAAAAAACAAAATCTAACTAAGGATTAGAGAATACAAAGTAAATATGAGAGGAACAAAAATTTCTTTAATTCCAAATAAATTGATACAAAGATGATCCTCCCCACTAGTGTGCTTCCATTGTGAAGCTTAGGCTAGTTCTAAGATCATTTGGATAGAAGGAACTCTCTAAAGAGTAATTATTTTCTTTCCCTTTAAAGAATATTGGGAGGCTCTTATTGTATCTAGGGTACAATGGTTGTAAGGGGTCTTTGTCGTAGCATACTCCTCATCCTAATCAAGGATGTTTCAAAGGTACTTGGAGCCTTAAAGTCTTCAACTAATGAGCTCAAAAAGTAGACAGCTTGCTATATAAATAGACCGTGCTGAACCAAATTTGCCATAACTTTTGGTAGAAGTGTCCAAATGAGTCGTGCCACATGTCAAAACGTAGCTCTTGAAGAGTACTTTGACTTATGTAGGTGGCATAATTCTAAAAATTAGGTAGAATAAAAACTATTCTAAAATAGTCTACTGTCAAGTCCCTATCTACACCATAACTGGCTCCATAGTCAGTAAGCTTCAGCCACCACCAATGTGTCCCTTAGGAAAGGAAACTCATCTAACATGGCATGAATATGAAAATCCACTTTTCCCTTACACTGGCTTATATCCCTATGGAGTTCTGTTAGGAAATGTAAGATAGAAAAGGAGCTTGTATAGAATGATTTTCTTGGCATAATATTTTTTTTGAAGGATTGGAGGCCAAAATACAATATAAAACACACTTGGATAAACATACAATGTAGTCAGACACATTTAGAGTTGAATATATAATATGGTTAGGTACCTTTAGAGTTGAATATATAATGTGGTTAGGTACCTTTAGAGATGGAAAACACTACTTTGGGGATAGAGGGTCCAACTTTTGGGCCAAAATTAGAGCACTCTACTAATGTGGCACTTGGGAGAAGTAGTGGAAATAAAGTGGTTATATAACTACCTCTATAGGATCTGAGGCACCACATTATGGGGTTCTACAAAGCTAGATTAATTTGAAGGCATTTTAATACAAAATAGAGTATAAAAAATGGGTATTTGAACTTACAATGTGATTGGCTACCTTTTGAGATAAATGAATTTTATTGTATAAAATTAAAAAAATCATTTTGGGCCAAAATAAAATGCAACTTATTGATATCAAACTTTTTGAGGAGTGGTGGATCCCACCTTGGAGGATAAAAGGACTTGTTACCAAGGTGACAACAAAGGGAGATCTCTTTCTTTTGGGTTGGGTTCCACCACAAAAAGTAGGGTGGAACCTTGGAATGTAAGGGGTCCAAGGAACAAAAGGGAACTCAATGATGACTATACTCAATGGACTAATCCAAGTCTAAGGTTTCCTAATCAATTCCTTATGAGACCCTTTGGGAGTCCATCTTAACCCTTCTAACCTAGACTAGGTAGCACCAAGGATATAGTTGGATTTTTGAGGTTACATGGTAAATTTTTGGTTAATGTTGGAAACAAGGACTACTATGATTCCCACCTAGAAGTAACATTGAGAACTTTCTTTTGATTACTCTATGGTTAGTGTGTGCATGGATCTTGGTATGCAATCATCATTGAAGGGTTTGAGGAGAAAATGTCTAGGTAATGTCTAATATGGGAGGTCTTAGAATGGTTGTGTGTGTTAAAGGAGAAGTGGGAGTGGATATGTTGCGCCTATGTGGGATTCTAAAAATAGGTTTGAAGAGAGCAATTGAAAAGGCCATATGCATATGGAAGACACCACCTTATAGTTAAGTAGGCGGCTGCAATTTTTTTAGTGATGAGGGGTAATCCATTTGTTGACATTAAGTACTAGCCAAGGGGGTGGCCTATGGGAAGCTACCACTATAGCTACATCCCACTACCAACAACACCCTCCTATTGCAGTCCACAACCCATGTGTAGGCAAGATTTGACAAGGATGCATTGCATTTGCTAGTTGAAGATGTCCCATGGAACTAGAAAATATATATATCAATTTGAGTACGCTTGTGGCTAAATATTGCAAATACAAATCCCTTGCCAAAGCAATCTTGGTGTTAGAAGGGATGCTCTAGTGAATAATAATGAAGGGAAGATATGTAGTTTTTTTGTAGGACTAGCTAAATGCCACCTACCTATATTTCTCTTAGCACACTTGGTAGCTCTATTGTAGTGTCATCTCCTTCCACTCAAAAACTTTCCTAGCTTTCCTATTTGTACCATTTTTACAATCACAAAGGTTTGATTAAATTGCAACCTCTTCAAACTCCATGCCTACCTTAGGAGGAGATATATAAAAACTTTATGTGATTGCTAGTATAATTCAAAACTAGCATGCATGAGTCTAAAAATGGTAATACACCTATGAAAAATATTGTAAACCAATTAAAATCACTATTTATTTGCAATTTTGATTTACTATGTTTATTTTATGTCAAAATACATTTATACTATGTAAGAATGGAGATCTTAATTAATAGATTATAATGGATCATGGATAGAAAATGATTGTGGTGATATAATGAGTAGTTATGGAGGTTTTAGGAACGCAATGTTAAATGGTTACCAAAAATAGGCACATATGTACATGCCATGGATTAGATGCTAGCAAGTAGATACTCTAGATCCCGCTATAGGACAACAATATGCTTGAGATCCATATCTATAATAATTCAAAATATGCTTTTGTGGATGCAAGACTTCTTTATTGGGTCTGGCTATATCTTCCTCTTGATTTAGTGGAGCTAGTGGTGGCTAGTGCGATCTATTCTTGTACTAACTAGAGAACAACAATTTTTGTGCAACAAATGCTACACGAGGTTTTGATATCATGGTGAGGCTATGACACACAAACTTGGCATTAGATCCTCATCGTAGATGCCATGAGGCAAGATGCACAAATTGCACATCAATGCCAAGTTATCCAATAGAACAAGAGATTAGGAGAGCTAGATGTATTCCTTTTTCTTATGAACATACATGAAGTGATATTTGTACATATGGCTCATGGCACTTTTATTCAAATTGGTTGCTGCAACAATAGAGGCAGCCAACAAAAATGTTAGAGATATAGAGGTAGTTATTGTCACTGTCACAACTATTGACAATAGGGCATACCAGGCCCACAAACTACTAAGATGGCCAAGTGAGTAGTGGTTGACTTGGTGGAATCAAATACTGATGGGGCATGCCGATGTAGGCACAATTAAAGTGGGAAAAGAGGTAACCATGTGAGTGGATGATGTGGCACAAGGATCACTTGAGTTGATAGCTATAACCAACACATCTTGTTGAAGATTTTTCCATTGTTTTGGATAGAGATATCACATAAGAACTTGAATGTTGATATGGAACTTTCAAATCTTGGTATTGACATGAACATATCTAGCAATAGACTAGAATCGCCTATGACTTTGAGAAGAAGGGCTCCAATGGAAGTCTTAGACAACAATCGCTAACATGTTGAGGATATACTCTATTACAAAAGTAACATGCTAGAGGAATTTCATATTAGATGGATGGAATTTTCTAGGTATCACATAGATTCTTGACTTCTTAATGTCTAGTTGTCTTTGTTATGATATTGCTTCTCAATACATTAGAAAATATGAGTATATGCACAACTTAAGGAAAACATAGAGGCTACATGACATTTCTAAGTCATCATAGGTTTAGAAAATAGCAAAAATAGTTCATTCTCTCACTAAAGGGAGAGACCTATACAAACTGCAACACATCTTTCATGTCTATGATCTTCCCTCCGAATAGAATAGGAAAATGTCCTTAGAATCTAGTCAAGGTTTTCTAAAGTAATTTGACCATTACGCCATATAAGAAGGATCTATTACAATCTATGAAACGTGGAAATGTACTAGTGAGGTACTCTCTATGTTCAAGTTTTTTATACCTTCCCAAGATGTAAAGAAGAAAGCAAGTTCTTATTGGGTCCAAGATAGTTACTCTTCTCTTAGAGAGTAAATCCTTAGAATGACTTAAGCTAAACACTAAGTATTATGGCATCCCTCTGATCATGGTAAGTTTGTCTAGCCCTTCCATGTTCTTAGCTCCTAAGCCTATGAGACAACCATTGTAGCCAACATGACTCCTCAACTTCCAAGTTTAGAACAATTGAATCTTTCATACAGAAAAATGCAATTAGATACTTTAACATAGAGATAATGAGACTAATTTAATGTGCTCTTCAAAGCAAGCATTTATTAGGTGTTTCACATAGCCTCTATTATTCCTAGTGTATCACTTATATTCATTAACACTAGAACATCATGATGACCATCTAATCTATATGCTTAACAATGGTTATTATGATGACCAAGTATTTTCATGTAAATACTAATATGATTATTATGATGAATGTTTGATGTGCATGCTCAACAATATATACCAAAATATTAATAAATGGCACCAAATCAAAGCTCTAAAAACCATCCATAATTGAGGAGAAGGTGGACATGTATTCATATCTTATAATATTGACTTGAAATGGATTATATGGAAAAGATTTGTAAAGAATGGGATTAGAGGGTCTTACACGGGGTTCAGATGGGGTTAGCACATGTGAATACCCAATTACACTGATGGGGTATTTAAGGTGTACAAGGACCTGATTAGGGTACCATTTGTTATACAAATCTATCTCCTCACCTTCACCTTCAGCTCTCATGGCTTCCCCTCTCTCTCTCCCCTCTTTCTCTCTCTTTCTCTCTCTCTTCATGTCTTTCTCTCTCTTTCCCTAGTCTTTCTCTCTCCTCTACTCTCTTCTTCCCTCTTCTTTTGCAGTCTTTCTCTCTCTTCTCTCTCTTAGTTAGATTAGTTAGGTCTCCTTCATTACAGTTGATATCAGAGCTTAGTTCTTGATCCTTCCTTTCTCTCTCATTTCTCTCAAATCTAGTATCATTTTCAAACAATAAACCCTACTTTTCAGGTACAGAGGCAGAGATGGCAGCTTTCTTGGAAGACACACAGGAGCTATGGTAGGAGGTTTGTCCAAGTCTGGAGGCAAGGAGACAAAAATGGCAACTCTTTTTCAACTTTGAGACTTTCAGGGTGATGAAGAAGGATGCTATGAAGTGGATATGTAGGGAGATGAGCTTTCATCATGGTGTATTAACTTTAGATGCCGTCTGCATAAGAATTCCTCTAGAGTCACGAACAGAACTATTGTGTATGGGCCTTGCCTCATTACCGTGTCAGTGTTGAGATATCGAGCTCCACTCGTGATATGCTAGGGTGACCATTGTGCATTTATGTCACCTACTTGTCAGTTGCAGATGCGGTTGGTACACCGCCCATGAATAATAGCTACATGACAGCTATCCTTATCTACTCTAGTTCGTGGCTCAGTTAGTATGCCACCTTAGTTAGTTGAGTTTGGTTTGAGACCCATATATAGGGTTCTTCTATTTCTATGTACTAGAGTTCTTTTGGCTTACACAACTAAGAAGAGGAAAACTGTTTTCAGCCTCCACCTCTGTGTGTATTCCCCCATTGTGCAAGCAAGAAAGCTACAAGTGAGACTCCTTCCTTCTCTCCCACAATCTTTGTTGAGAGAGAGAGAGAGTACGAGAGAGATACACAAGACATGCTCCCAAAGAATGATTCATATTGATGTAGAGTTAGTATATATAGGTGAGACCCAAGTCAAGTGAGAGATGATATATATAGTTGTAACATCCCCACTCAAACAAAGGTCTCTAGTTGCGAGTGAAAAAACCCTTAGGGAGAACAAGGGAAAAACCCGAGCCCCTACACATACCTACGATACAAAAATGATTTACTATAAAGTTTTCTTGAATACAATGATACATGCCTCAATCAGTGAGACAAGAACTTGGAACAATACCAAGTTCATGTCTTAATGAGCTAAAGCGAGCTTCACTAAGAGCTTTTGTGAAGATGTCTGCAACCATTTGATCATTGGGACAATGCTCCACCATAATGGAACCTTTCTTGACTTCATGTCGAACATAATGATAATGAATAGAAATATGCTTTGATTTACTATGTTGTATATAGTCTTTGGTAAGACTAATAGCACTTTGGTTATGGCATCGAAGAGGTGTACTAGATGATGAAGGATGTCCCAAATCTGCAAGTAGTTGTCGAAGCCAAACTAGCTCGCGAGCTGCTAATGATGTAGCAACATATTCGGCTTCAGTTGTAGAAACCGCAACACATTGTTGTTTCTTGCTGGACCAAGAAACCAAACATCCATTTACAAAGAAACAATTCCCACTTGTAGATCACATGGATAAGTGTGAACTTGCCCAATCAGCGTCTGTATATCCAATAAGGTCAAGAGAAGTTGAAGAAGATAAAGAAGAATCCTCTCGACGACGATAAATAAGACCAAATTCCTTAGTACCCTTGAGGTACTTAAGAATACGTTTTGCAGCACTCCAATGAATAGTGGAAGGGGAAGAAAGATACTGTCCCAAAAAGTTAGCTGCAAATAAAATATCTGGTCTTGTGTTTAAACCAATAAATTGAAGACAACCAACAAGATTAGCAAAAGGTTGATGAATGGCTGATTCTTCATTGTGTGTTGTAGATGTACCCTTGGTAGAGCTTGAAAGAATGGGAGTGTTAGCAGAGTGCGCATTTGTCAACCCAAACTTCTTAACAATATCATTAATAAACTTTGTCTGGCGAAGAAGAAGAATGCCTTGTTGTCGGTGTCATTGAACTTGAATACCCAAACAAGAATGTATCTCACCAAGATCCACCATTTCAAATGCAGTCGATAAAAGCTTCTTCATAGCATCCAAGAAAGCAATATTATTTGACACAAGAATAGTATCATCAACATATAGAGCAAGAATAATAAAATATTTGTCCTCCCTTTTGATGTAAAGATTTGGGTCAGCAAAACATGCAACAAAACCTTTAGATGTGAGGAACTAATCAATCTTAATATACCAAGCACGAGAGGCTTGCTTCAATCCATATAATGCACGATGAAGCTGATATACAAGATGCTCCTTTCTTGCAATCATAAAACCTTCAGGTTGCTCCATATAGATTTCTTCTTCAAGATCTCCATTGAGAAAAGCCTTTTTAACATCCATTTGGTGAATTTCTAGATCAAATAGTGTTGCAAAAGCCAAAATCATACGAACAGTTGTGGAGCGCACAACGGGAGAAAATGTTTCTTGATAATCTATTCCTGCAATCTATGAGTAACCTTTTGCAACAAGTCGTGCTTTGAACTTATCAAACGATCCATCAGCTTTGGTCTTGGTTTTATAAACCCATTTACATTTGATAGGAACACGATTTCGGGGAGTTCAGTAAGAATCCATGTACCTTTGGAGATTAAAGAATCGTACTCAGCTTGCATAGCTTCTTGCCATTGATCCCTTTGAGACGAATTGATAGCTTCCATATACGATATTGGATCCTCTTGGACAGACATAACATCATCAAAGACATCATATTCAATAGAATAGAATCCATGCTCTATCTCAATAGGAAGTTCAACATAAATCTCCAAATTTTCATCAATCTTCTTTGGAGGTGAAGGAGGTTTATGATCATCAGAATTAGTAGAATCACAAAGCAAGTAAGGAAATGCACTAAGCAAAGATTGTGTATCATCTGAAACATCTGACGACCACGTGCCACCCATAGTCTTCTCATCAAATATAGCATCACAACTAATGATAACCTTTTGAGAAGAAGGATCATAAAATTTGTAACCTTTGGAATGATCTGAATAACCAAGAAAAATAACCTTCAAACCTGGAGGATCCAACTTATGTCGAGTGTCCTTGGGCACATGAATATAAGCAATGCAGCCAAATGTGCGAAAGTGAGAGACTGAAGGTGTCTTCCCTGTCCAAATTGTTATAGGAATTTTACCAGCAGGTGCAGTAGTTGGAAGATGATTTTGAATAAAAACAGCTGTTAGAAGTGCTTCAGTCCAAAACTTTCAAGACAAACCAGAGTGTATAAGCATGCAACGTATAGCATTAAGAATCGTGCGATTTTTGCGCTCAGCAACACCATTTTGCTGAGGAGAATAAGGAACTGTAAACTCATGATGAATACCTTGATCCTTACAGAAGTCATCAAATAGATTGGATACATATTCACCGCCGTTGTCACTGCGAAGCGTCTTTATAGAGAATCCAGTTTGAAGCTCCACACTTATCTTGTATTGTTTAAATATAGATAAAGCCTTAGACTTATGTCGAAGAAGATAGACATGTGTGTACCGTGAGAAATCATCAATGAAAGTTATAAAATATCGATATTGAGACTTTGAGGCAGGAAAAGGACCACAAATATCGGTATGAACCAAATCCAAGAGAGCACAGGAATGTGATAAAGTAGAAGTGTGGAAAGGCGAACAATGGTGTTTTCCAAGTGCACAGTACTCACATATTCCCATACGTGGATGAGATTTAAGATCCATACCTTGCACAAGACCATGACGATGAAGATCAAGAATTTTGGCAAAATCGGAGTGTGCAAATCATTGATGCCATAATTTGCAATCTGCATCTCCAAGGGCAGTAACAACATTTGCAACTGTATCATTCAATGATAGCTCAAATAGATTACCATGTCGAGGAGCCACTGCTATAGTATGCCTGTCTTTCTCTATACGACATTGATTATGATCAAAGCCAACAAACAAACCAAGATCAACCAGACGAGCAACAGAAAGAAGATTTCTTTGCAAATCTGGAACATGAAGAACTCCTCTTAATATTCTAGTGGATGAAACAGTCCCCAGATATAAATCACCCACTCCTTTGACTTGACAAGTCGTATCATTCGCAAGGTAAACAAACTTCTTGACAGGAAGAGAATGATAATTGTGAAGCCACTGCGATTGATATGTCATGTTTCCAGTGGAACCTGAATCAACGATGAATAGAGAACCATCATGAACATGAAGTACCTTTTCTGGAGAGATATCATAATGGACGAAATTGAGCTCCTGATGAGTATGATCATCATCAGTTGTAGTTTGTTGAACAATATAAGCTCGAGAACGTTCTTCATCATATCTGCATTTATAACAACGACGAGATGGATGATCTGTATGTGCACAATAATCACAAGGAGGAAAACTTTTGGACGAGCGAGGTTGCTTTGTAGTAACTCCATGCTCCTCATCATATTGACGTGCCCAGCAATCAGAAGCCACATGACCTTTCTTATCACAATAAGAACAATCTTTGTTAGGATAAGCAAGACGAGAAGATTTACTACCTAGATTAGGGCATCCACCCTGCTGAAAACGTGAAGCAGGACGCTTGCGAGCAACAAAAGCAGCATCAAAATCCCTTTGTTCCCGAGTGACCAAAATAGTATCAGATTTTTCCAAATGATGCTCATGATGTTGAGAATATTCAATAAGAGATATACATGCTTTGTCAAAGTGGATATCATCCTTGTTAGACAAAATAGTGATGATATTGTCATATAAAGGATCTTTGATGGTATGAAGAAGTTGAGTAACAATCTGATTTTTAGCAATAGGAGCGCCGGCAGCACCAAGCTGATTGATAGTGTCTTTAAAAGCCTCGATATGAGAGTGCATAGAGGTACCAACCTTATATTGGAGATTCTTCAAACAAGTTTGGAGATATAAAATTTCGGTGACCGATTTCTTCTCAAACGTTCAGATAAGATACTCCCAAATAGCATGAGAGGTTTCCAGATGAAAGACATCCAATATAAGTGAGTCAGGAAGTGCAGACAATATATAACGACGAGCCGCTTTGTCACAACGAATCCAATCAGTATGATCAATTTTCCATTGTTCAAATAATGGACCATCAGTAATCACAGAATTGTTATTCATCACATCAATAGGTTGAACTGGGCAAGACAAGTCGCCCAAAACAATATCAAATAATTGATCACCTTCAAGAATTAGCATCATCTTTGCTTTCCACCCAGGAAAGCCTTGTCCTTGGAATAAGGAAACCGAACGTTGGCCAGACGGATATCCATTAACAATTACGCAATTGGCCATGCCTGTATGTCGAGAGAAAACAAATAAGATGAGATCGCAGAATCTGCAAACCATGATCAGGACGAGCGTATTTGAGACGCATGACAATCAAAATAGGGATATGCACGTAAGAACAACGAAAAGTATTGAGTGACTAAAAAGAAAGCCCAAAATAGAGAGGCGTAACGTGCAAGACAAGATGACGCATATAAGAAAAGTGCTATTTCGATCAAGCAAAGAACGTGAACAATAATAAAACATCGCTAAAAATAGCAAGATGTTTGCTTGTCGTAATCAACATCATTAACGAAGACGAGCGATTAATAAACTGTAATTGGGGATTAACGAACTGTAATTAGAAATACAGTTTTAAATAAAGAATCGCAGATTCGAGCAGAATTGCTATCTTGAATCCTGAACTGTTATAACTTTTGATCCAGAACTCCGATTGACAAGTGGTTTTGACAGGATTCGAGAGCACGACGAGAGCTACGCACCTGGATTGGTTTTGTTTTTAAAGACAAAATTAACTAATACTTCTAATTTGAACAAGTTCATGTATCAAATCATCACTTGTGCAAAGAATTCAATCAAGTATAAACAATGAAACAACTTATCTTCCTTGTTGTTGCTATGCATCCATAGCTCTGATACCATGTTGAGAGAGAGAGAGAGTATGAGAGAGATACACAAGACATGCTCCCAAAGAATGATTCATATTGATGTAGAGTTAGTATATATAGGTGAGACCCAAGTCAAGTGAGAGATGATATATATAGTTGTAACAATATTGACATGGTATCAGAGCCTTGTTCGTGGTAAGGAGCTCAAGAAAGCAAGCCAAGCTCGCGGTGTTCTGGTAAGAGGAGTAGTGTTGCTTTCATTTTCTATTTTGGGAGCAGATCTCTGCAGGTAGCACAACCGAAAATTGCAAGAGTGCATTGTCTCAGGTTGAGATGCCCTTCGCGGTGAAGCAAGAGGGCAGTATATGCTACGGGAGTGGGCTTTAGCTCTTAGCAACCCTGTTTTTTTGATTTGAGGCCATTTCGAGGCCTGTTTTGGAGGCGAAGGTTTTCTGCACGCACTCAAGAAAAGGCCGAGTTTTATGCTGTGCAGCCACTCTTCTACAGGTCGGTGAAAAGTTACTGTAGAAATTGCATCGTATGCCTGTGCACAGAGACATTGGGAGTTACAGAATCATCCATGTTGCCTGTTGATGCAAAATCGTCACTAGGAAGTGACTGTGTGGTCAAATACCACTTTCGTCAATTTTGCAAATTTGCCCTTGTGAGGCTGAAGTTGTGTTCTTTGTAGTGACAGAATTTTTTGCAGTGTTCTGTAATGGCGTCTGATTCTCTTTCACAAAATTGTCACTGAAAAGCTTGACAAGAACAACTTCCAAGCATGGAAGTTTACAATGATGAATTTCCTTATGGGAAAAGGATATTGGGAATTTGTTACAGGAAATGAAGAAGAACCAATTCTTCCTGATGTTCCCAATCAACAGCAAATGCAGGCATTTAAAGCATGGCATGAGAGAGCCAGGAAAGTTATGTACTGGCTGTCTATCAGCATTTCAGACTCTATGATTGTGCATATTCAGGATGCAAGTACGCCAAAGGAGGCATGGGATACTCTGTAAAAAATGTATAGCACAAATAAGCAAGCAAGGAAAATGCAGCTCAAGCAAGAGTTGCACAATGTGCAAAGAGAAGGTATGAGCATCAATGACTACCACATGAAGGTGAAGAAGATTGCAGATGCACTTGCTTCCATTGGGTCGCCAGTGGAAGATGATGATTTAGTTTCTGTGACCTTGAATGGTCTAAGAAAGGATTATGCACAGTTTCGGACATCCATTTCAGTTCGTGAAAGATTTCCTGATTTTGAGG
Organism: Lygodium microphyllum; assembly: GCF_053477565.2. Lineage (NCBI taxonomy): Eukaryota > Viridiplantae > Streptophyta > Polypodiopsida > Schizaeales > Lygodiaceae > Lygodium > Lygodium microphyllum. The sequence continues at coordinate 98,817,390 of NC_141161.1, forward strand.
AGTTGATTGCTCTTCTAATTTCTGAGGAGCAGAGAAATGGTGGTGCATCTTCTTCAGGAGGAACTTCAAAGGAAGCTGTCTTCTACTCAAATGCTGGAAGAGGTAGAGGTAGAGGTAGAGGAGGCCGATTTGGAGGCCATGGTAGAAATCAGAATATGCAGCAAACTCAAGAAAACCAGTCCTATGGAGGAGGACGTGGTAACTCTAGAGGCAAGGGGAGCCAAAGGGGTCGTGGTGGATGGCAAAGAGGCCAAAATGCAAACAGTAATATTGAATGCTACTACTGTGGTGAAATGGGTCATATGGCTAAAGACTGCTATAAAAAGCAGAATGACATCATAAATGGAAAACTGCAACAAGGGAATTATGCATCTTCTAGTAGACAGCGTGATGACAGAAATGAGCATTTGTTTATTGTGCAGCACATGAATAATTCTGTGACAAGTGCAGAAGAAAGCAATTATGTATGGTATGTTGACTCAGGTGCATCAAACCACATGACAGGTCATGCAGAATGGATGGAGGATGCAAGGAAAATGGAAAAACGAGGATTTGTGGAGACTGGTGATGATACTACACATCCTATTGTGCAGATTGGAAAAATTCCTTTGTCTATGCAGGATGGGAAAAAGAAATACATGTCCGATGTATTTCATGTCCCCAATATAACCAAGAATCTAGTTTCTGTTGGTCAAATGGTTGAGCAGGGCTTGCAGGTCAGATTTAATCCTCATGGATGCTTTGTTGAGGATATGAAAAATAAAGGTCGCTTGATAGCAAAAGGAAAGAAGAAGGGCAGAATGTTTACGTTGGATGCAGATATGCCTAAATTGAGTGCAGCAATGTTTGCACATGGGACCGGTGTAGTTGCAGATATTGATATCTGGCATAAACGCATTGGTCATGTTAATGTACAGCGACTTAAATCAATGCAGGCCCAAAATATTGTTGCAGGATTGCCTAAATTCAAGGTTGCATAAATGCATAAGGTATGTGAAGCCTGTCAATTTGGAAAACAGACAAGGAAACCATTTCTTAGACATGTTCAAGAGAGTAAGAAGCCATTGGAATTAATCCACTCTGATGTGTAGACTACTAAAGCTGCATCTCTTGGAGGCTGTCATTATTTTGTCACTTTTATTGATGACTATAGTAGAAAAGTTTGGGTGTATTTTATGAAAAAGAAAAGTGAAGTTTTTGGGCATTTCAAAACTCTTAAAGCTATGGCTGAAAAAGAAACAGGTCTGAAAATAAAATGCCTAAGGTCAAATGGAGGGGGAGAGTACCTCTCAAATGAGTTTGCAAGGTTCCTGCAGGAGCATGGCATAAAGCAGCAATATTCATGCAGTCATACCCCACAACAAAATGGAATTGCAGAAAGGAAAAATAGGCATATTGGAGAGGTATCTCGTGCCATGCTCAATGAAAAAGACCTACCAGATTTTTATTGGGTTGAAGCAGTTGCTACAGCAGTCTATATAATGAACAGGACTCCCACTGCAGCAATACATGGGATGACTCCAGAGGAGAGGTATACTTGTAGGAAACCAGATATTTCTCATTTGAAAATCTTTGGTTGCATTGCCTATGTTCATGTGCCAGATGACTTGAGATCCAAGTTGGATCCAAAAGCTGAGAAGTGCATCTTTATTGGTTATTCTCTGCAGCAAAAAGGGTATAGATGCTATAACCCTTCTACTCGTAAGTTTATAGTGAGCAGAGATGTTATTTTTTATGAGATGAGTAGCTGGTATAAACCAGTAAATGTGATTGATGATGTAGATGCACAAAATGGTAATGCTGCACAGAATTCACAGCAGCAATCACAAAATATTAATGGACCTGGAGCGTCCTCTAGCAGTGGTTCACATTCTTCGCCATGGATAGGCAGATTGAGATCAGAAGAATCTTCTCAAAGCAATGCAGATAGTGGTATGCAGGTATCACGAAAATGAAAAGAGAAGGTTGATCAGCCCATTTTTGATGTGAATGCAGGTCACTCCTATGTGGATGGTGAATCCAGTGGCTCAGAACAGAGCATTAATGATGAGTTGGGTATTACTTCTATTGTTACACCTGGAGTAAGGAAGACCAGGGATGTTTTGAGAGCACCTGGGAGTAAACCTACTTTGCGCAGGTCTACCAGAGCTAGGTATCCTGTGGATAGGCTGAAATATGATGGATTTACAGCCATTCATTATGCATATATGGTTAAAGTGATACAGGAACCAGAACCCACTTCTTTTGAGGAAGCCATGGGAAAAGAAAAATGGGAGAAAGCCATGGATGAAGAAATGGATGCCTTGGAAGCAAATGCTACATGGGAATTGGTACCTTTGCCTAAAGGTAAGAATGCAATTGGCTGTAAGTGGGTTTATAAGGTGAAGCACAATGTAGATGGTTCAGTGAACAGATACAAGGCAAGATTAGTAGTCAAGGGGTATGCACAAACATATGGCATTGACTATGAAGAAACATTCAGTTCGGTTGCAAGGATGGCAACCGTAAGAGCAGTCATTGCTATGGCTGCATCAAAGGGATGGTATTTACATCAAATGGATGTAAAGAATGCCTTCTTGCATGGTGATTTGCAAGAAGAGGTCTATATGGAGCAGCCACCAGGTTATGTGCATGCTGTTCATCCTAAGTTTGTTTGCAGGTTGAAGAAAGCCTTGTATGGCTTGAAGCAAGCACCTAGAGCATGGTCTGACAAGATAGGACAGTATCTTGTCACTATTGGCTTTCAGATTTCCAAGGCAGATTTCTCACTTTATGTGAGAAAAACAGAGAAAGGTATTATGCTACTTGTCATTTATGTTGATGATTTGATTATGACAGGTGACAATGATGAAGATATCCTTCATGTGAAAATGCTATTGAAGCAGAAGTTTGAGATGAAGGATTTGGGAGAGCTGCATTATTTCTTGGGCATTGAGGTGATTAGATCACCAAGTGGGATACAGCTCTTGCAGAGGCAGTATGGATTGGACATGCTGTCCAAATATGGGATGACAGGCTGTAAGCCTATTTCAGTTCCTTTGGAGCAGAATGTGAAGCTGAGCGTGGATGCAGGTGAGCTTCTGGAAGACCCTACTATGTACAGATGCATAGTAGGAAGCTTGATTTATATGACTATTACCAGGCCAAATTTGAGCTATGCTGTTGGATTGGTAAGTCAGTTTATGCAGGCTCCAAGGAAACCGCATTTGGATGCAGCTAGACGCATACTTAGGTATGTGAAGTCCACATTGCAGTATGGACTATTTTATGAGACTAGGGTTCAGATACAGCTGCATGGATACACTGATGCTGATTGGGATGGTAGTATTTCTGATAGACGATCTACCAGTGGATATGTGTTCTCTTTTGGGAGTGCTGCAGTCACTTGGAGCAGCAAGAAACAACCCACAGTTGCCTTATCCAGCACAGAGGCTGAGTACAGGGGTGCAGCAATGGCTGCATGTGAGGTAGCTTGGTTGCATAAGCTACTTTATGATATGCATGAGCCTATAGATGGGCCAGTTGTCATTTATTTTGACAACATGAGTAGTATACACTTGGCAAATAACCCAGTCTATCATGCCAGAACAAAGCACATTGAGGTGCATTATCACTATGTGCGGGAGAGGGTTTTACTAGGTCTTATTGATCTAGTTTATGTCAGTACAGAGGATCAGGTAGCTGACATATTCACAAAGGCATTGGGCGCAGAGAAGCTGCGCAAGTTCAGAGACCTGCTTGGTGTGCACGAATTGGGATTGAGATCGAGGGGGAGTGTTGAGATATCGAGCTCCACTCGTGATATGCCAGGGTGACTGTTGTGCATTTATGTCACTGACTTGTCAGTTGCAGATGCGGTTGGTACACCGCCCATGAATAATAGCTACATGACAGCTATCCTTATCTACTCTAGTTTGTGGCTCAGTTAGTATGCCACCTTAGTTAGTTGAGTTTGGTTTGAGACCCATATATAGGGTTCTTCTATTTCTATGTACTAGAGTTCTTTTGGCTTACACAACTAAGAAGAGGAAAACTGTTTTCAGCCTCCACCTCTGTGTGTATTCCCCCATTGTGCAAGCAAGAAAGCTACAAGTGCGACTCCTTCCTTCTCTCCCACAATCTTGACAGTTAGTACAAAGCCCTTGTACATTGCCATGGGACCCTCTTCCTTCACTCTTTTGATGGCACAATCCAATGCACCAGAGTATGTATAGATCTTGCGAGGCTACATTTTCATCTGAGGACAGAAAGGATTTGATGATTTCAATGTACATTGTAATTCCTTTTAGATACTCTTTTTTTGTTCAGAAACTCATTGTGGTCATGCAGTAGAATAGGTGTATTAGCCATGGGAGAGAACTTGAAACATGGAATTCCTTTCTCCCTCACAAACCAGCTATCAATGTTAGTAGGAAAAATCTCGGGCTCCCACAATTCACCTCCAGCCCTTAGAATAGCCTCTTTCAACAAGTGCCACCATGGATTTGACTCATTTGCAGCAGTGATGAGAGGGATACCCTGGCTGGATAGTAACGACTTCTTCTGAGTGAATCTGTAAACCAAGTTTCTCCAGGCAGGTGCCCATTCATACTCCATCCTCACATGACAGGCTGCTAGATCAGCAAAAGGAGAGACTCACATATCAAATCCTGCCTTTGCTTCAGATGGTTGCATGTTCATGACAAATCCAGTGGGAGAAGGTGTGTTGGCCTTCAGGTACACACAATTGATGGATGTAACCTCTCCTTCTGCAGCATGGCCATTGTTTACAATGTCAAACTATGCCTGCTTGAAGCGGGTGATGGATTCAAAACTCTTCATCAAGTTTTCAAGGGAACTGCTACCATAGAGCTTGGATCCATGGCTTGGAGCTATTGTTGCTTTGATGATGAACCACCAGGGCATTCACTCGCCATTGAAGACGTGGTAATGTGATTGAGGCAATGCTAAGCCTTCATCAAGCATGACATCGACATTGTGATCAGACAAGACCGATGACTGAATGAAGCTACCCGTGCCAGCTTTGTCAAGATGGTGTAATCTTCTGGGATGTTGAGGAGGGATCTAAGGGCGGATTTAGCATTCTGAATTTCATGCTCTCTGATCTTGAGAGAGTCATCCAGGTTTGCCACATGCCATGCATCATCCAAAGTGTTAATTTCACAACTAGGTAACTCATGGGATGCATCCATGACTTTGAACTCAGATTCAATCTGACTCAGCAGTATTTTCTGATAAACCTTCATATGATTCTATTTTCATCATTTCCCTAGGTCTATCACATTGATACAGGATCTCTGCACCTTTATGGATTGATGTAAGAAATCATCCAAATGCTCATTAGTGCATGTTTTGAATGATCTCACTACACCTACTATCTTTTTTTCTAGACTTTGCCTCCAAAGACCTCCCAAATCTTTTCTAGCCACAATATCGTCATCCAGTAAGACAACCTTTTCAAGATGGAAAAATAAAGAGGCTAGGACATTGAGTAGAGTCTCATTTTTCATATTGAATAAACCCAAAGTAGGTAGGCTTAATTGTAGATCCTTTGTTTGCTTCTGTATATTCAGATAAGAGACATGTCCAGAACCCATGGCATAAATGTTCTTCACTTCAAAAACCATATTAGTAGGTGTATTCTCCCTAAACCACATCTTCATTGCTGGATAGTTCAGGGTATCTGTTAATATATGAAAAACATGCTTATGAGGTTCCTTAGCATAGAACACATTAGAGTTTACAACAACAGAGGCTGTGAGCACATTTTCTGAGTAGACCACATAATGAGAAAGTTCTAGATCCTGAAGCTTCCATTCATCACCATTGACTTGGTCAATCAACTGATTAAAATCCTGAATAGTTAGTTGCAGTGAAAGACAATGGAGACCCCTTGGCATGGTTCTTGCTGCAAGTCTGTTAAGGGAGGCAACCTCCTCTTTCAGTGCTATGACCTCCTCTTCACTAGCTAATAGCGAAGCTTTCAACCTCTTCATTAAAGCCTCACATGTACTTTGTTGGCCCTTAGCTTTGGACAGAAGTCGTCGAAAAACTTTGATCTTCTCTATCAACTTGTTTGGCCAATCAGCATTTGTCCTAGATTTAAGAAGCACTTCTTCGACATTTCTGTGTGACTGCAAATTCACTGGGCTAGACTGGTATTGCATAGTTTGAACAAGAAAGCTTATTTTTTCAAGCTCATTCTGCAAATTAACAGTGGAAGACTTTCCTGTAAGCAATGTCCCTACAAATACTCCATCATCTTTGACAAAGACTGGGCTGCAAGAAGAAGGGCAACCACAAATTTATTGGAGAGGCCAACCATTAACTCTTCCCCGAGCTTGAATAAGGTACGTCAATCCGTTCTTGGTATCTCTTTTACATCCAATTTTTGAGCTCAACCACTTGATGAGAGAGATGGAAGAATTGCATGCTTCTTGAAGCTTGAGAGTGCCAATTGAATTCCCATACCCATCCCACACTCTTGAAATGCATGCATGGCTAAATGCTCTTTAAATTTATTTCCCCATTGATCAAGATTTTACTCTAATCCTTAAGCATACTCTTGTCTTGATTCTTGACCAATAAGAAAGAAATTTGTAAGAAGGGTAAGTCATGCAATCAGTGAGTCACTGATTGCAGAGGTAACCCTTCCCCTATCCCATTTCCTTATTGGTCATGCATCTCATGAAAAGCCCAACTCTTCAATTGAAATTGCATAGCATGCTGATTTCTTGAATTGAAAATCCCTACCATGTATACATAGACCATGCGAGTCAGGAGCAAAAGAGGGAACCTTGAAGCCCCCTCCCGATTAAGACCCTGAAGGGGTGCAAAACCCGACCTGGGGGGAACTTTGCCCACCTCGTGGTGATCCAGAGCCTAAAATTCCTTGTAGGTGTAGGTACACTTGAATGAATAGCCCGAGCTTGATCATTTACATTCCACAACCTTGTAGATGTATTGGTAATGAGATGTATTGGTAATGAGATATTGCCATTTCTGTAATAGGGGATCTAGTGGACTGCACTTAGGATGGCAGGCCACAAGGGAAAAGCAAAGGCCTAAGAGGATTTCCAACATAAAATAAGGGACTCCCATGCTTGAATGAATTATCCTAGCTAAGCCCAAGAAGATTTTGAAGACAAGTTTGAAGATGGTGCCCCCGACATGGACCGCTTGGCTATGCTTAACCATACTCTATGCCAACATGAGACCCGTCATGCCGACCGGCATCAAGAGTTGGAACAACGCCATAGGGAGATGGAAACCTACCAAGATCAGCATCACTCTGAGATGATGGCCAAGATGGACTTGCTCATCGAGCACATGGGCGCCCTCATCCCCGCCATCGCACCCTCCTTGGCTCAGCCCAAGGAGCATGTTCCTCCACGTGAGGCCAGCTGCCCTCCTCCCTTGGAGACCGGGCATAGACCACAAGGTTTTGGTGGCACCCATGGCTTTCCCCATAGCACTTATGAGACGGGAAAGCTCTCCACTTGATATGATAAACCCATCCTTCCCTCCCCTGTTACGAACCCTTCAAGCCCATCCTTGGGACAACAGCTCCCCCGTAATGGAAGCTATATGCATACTCATGGGAATGGCTAGCAAGGGCCTAATGCAAATTTTGGGGAGCATGGAATACAAGGTGTACATGGGCAGCATGCACATGGCAGTTTTGGGCAGCAAGGCCCCAATGTTCAGTTTGGTTCGCATGTATTGCATGGGCAGCATGGAAATTTTGGGCAGCAAGGCCCTAATGTAGGTGCACATGGGTAGCATGCACATGGCAGTTTTGGGTAGCAAGGCCCCAATGTTCAGTTCTGTTCACATGTACTATATGGGCAGCATGTTTATAGGCAACAATATGCCCAAAGTTTTGGTAATAGTTAGGAGCATGCATATGGAGATTCTTATGCAAGGCAAGAGCAGCAAGCCCATGATTATGACCCACATCATGCCGATACCTATGCTCATGGAGTCACCACTCATCATATTTATGGTTAGCCTAGGATGCAAGGACACCATTATAGTCATGTTGAATAGTCATCATGCAACCTTGGGCAGCATGTTTATGGGCAACAATATGGACAAAGTTTTGGTAATAGTCAGCAGCAAATAGATGTACATGAGCAGCAGGGCTATTATCACCATATGCAGTATGGACATCATGAGTATCATTATGAGCAGCAGCCACATTGGTATGACCCTCCATATGGATAACATGAGCATTGTGGTCATGGAGAGCTATCTGTTGTACATGAGCAACAAGATGACTACGACTAGCATGTTAGAACTACTACTGAGCTAACCAATGGTGATGAGCATGTGTGTAGATTTCTAGCTAAGGCTAAATGCATTAGACATCTTACTAGTGATACGATATGGGAACTGCATGCTACAGGCTTATGCTATCGATGTGCTAAGCCGATATCTTGTGATCATCAAGACAAATGTAGAGCACAGAATGCAAAACTCCTATTTGTATTCGAATATCATTATGCCAAGGATAGGACAGATCTTGTTGAAGACCATTTTGATGTGGGTCCAAAGCAAGACGAACTTTCATTCAAGAAAGAAGATCATGTAGATCTTAAAGATCATGCTCATATTACGGATCAAGAAAAAATGTCCTTTCAGGAGACCCTTCAGTCTATACACATGTCACATATAAGGGTTGATGGATTACACTTTTCAGCTTATGCAACCCCATGTCTTATTGACAGCATCCAAGCATAGACTGAGCTTAATCATATGATGCTTATGGGAGACTCGATGTAACAACTAGTGGTACTCACCATTCTAGCTTTACTTGTGGATGGTAACCCAATGCATGAAAAAGATAACCACTTTCCATTTGACCCCGGTGGTAGTGCAGAGACCTACGCTTGCATGGATGACCTGTATGTTGGTGATGCTTACCATAAAGGTTATCCATTTGATCCTAGGGGTTGTAAAAAAGCTCTATCTATATCAGCACTCCCCCGATGCAGTCCCCTCACCTTGAGGCAACGCCTTTGGCTGAAGGACAACTCAATTTGGGCCTGTTTTACAGTAGACAACCATATGTTTTTGAACATTTTTGGGCCTACATTAATTGCACCCATGCATGATCTACCTGGGCTGAAAGTACGCTCAAAAACCTCCGTTTTGACATGCGAAACATCTTGTTTGGAGTTGCCCAAGGCAAGTTATGATAAGTTTTCCACTACAGGCATGTTCGGGACAGCATGTTGCTTAGTGTTGTCTAGCCCTTCTTGTTTGTAATTGGTGCCTGTCCTTGTACTGAGTTACCTTCTTCACTCATGCTCACACTGCATACATGCTCATAGGCCACCATTCCACAAGATTTCACCCCCCCTCCTCCTCCCACCCAGCCATACCAATACATCCTCTTTTTGTTTTTCAGGGCAAAAACCTTTGGGGTCGGGATGGAATGTAAAGAATGGGATTAGAGGGTCTTATAATGGGGTTAACAGAAGGTTAGCACATGCAAATACCTAGTTACACTGATGGGGTATTTAAGGTGTACAAGGACCTGATTAGGGTACCATTTGATATCCAAATCTGTCTCCTCACCTTCACCTTTAGCTCTCATGGCTTCCCCTCTCTCTCCCCTCTTTCTCTCTCTTTCTCTCTCTCTTCTTGTCTTTCTCTCTCTTCCCCTAATATTTCTCTCTCCTCTACTCTCTTCTTCCCTCTTCTTCTACAGTATTTCTCTCTCTTATCTCTCTTAGTTAGATTAGTTAGGTCTCCTTCATTACAAGATTATGGTCATGTCCATATGTGAGATTTTGCTTGTCATTCCATTCAAATTGTAGTTCATGGTGGTGTTCTTCTTTGTTTTATTCTAAATGAGCATAAAGAAATTCTAGCTCGCATGAAGAGTCTTAAAAGGAGATGTGGATATTGCTAGCCTTCATCGTGAAATAGACAAATATTGAAAGAATATAAGAAGAGAACAAGTTGTAAGAAGAGGAGAGAAATAGACGAAGCTTGCATGACACAAGAGCATTGGGTACAATCTCCCACATACATAGGTGAGAAACTTCTCCATATAGGTATTTATAAAATTGTATTAAGATTTTTTGTTTAAAATAAATTTATGAAGCAAGGAAAATAGGGTGAAGAATATTGGAAAAGGAAAAGGTCTAAGGACGAGTTCGTTTTCACCATTTACAAGTAACTTTCTTACTTCATCTCTCTCCTCCAGCTTTCATTTTTGACTTCTCTTTCCTATTCTTGTGTCTCTCCCTCTTTTTCTAGTATTTCTCTCACCTCTTCCCTCTTTCTCTCTCCTTCTATAGTATTCTCTCTCCTATCTTTCTTTCTCTTAGTTCACTTCGTGACTAGTAGCATCAAAGCATTAGTCTTTCTTTCTCTTAGTCCACTTCCTGACTAGTGGTATTAGAGCATTGGTCTTTGATCCATTCTCCTCCCCCCTTTTTCTTCATATCTAGGCTCAATTTTCATAATAAAATCCTCTCTCAAACAAGTACTTTAGGTATAGGACGGGGATTTTGAGTAGCTGTGACTTGCACATCTGCTACAACTAGAAGACCTCATAACTAGAGGCATCTATAGGAGCTTGTGGCAAAAGTGGTAGCATCCATGCTATTTTAGTGAGTCATGGATAAACTTTGAGTTACTTTGATAGGGAATTTGGAAAAATAGCCTTCAATGGACCTCGATGACATTAAAAGTCTTGCTACTTTTCAAAGGAGGATTTCCCCTTTGCTCTCAAACCTTCTTTCTAAAGCTTCCATGGAAGTTCTACCCTAAAATCCTCCCATTAGTCTTTTGCATGCATGAATCTTGTACATAAAACCCAACCATGAGCTTTGTTGCTTCATAAGCTTGCCAAAGAGCACCTAATAGGGAGGGAAATGGCCATGTGTGTTGATCTAGTTGTAAAAACAATCCAGATTGTCCAACCATATCTCCCGATAATTTCTAATACATATAGCCAAAAAAAAAACACTTTTTCCACATTGAGATCAAAATGGCATCTGGTGTTTCATGTCTGATTAGAGTATTGGAGATTTCTTAACTTACTTAAAAAGTTAAAAAAATCAACTATACTAAAGCAAAGATGTACTATGGCCATGGTGAATTCAATTAACAATTGATGGGTTTGGAGTAATTTTTTATTTACAACAAAGATTGCTATGGTGTTGTTTGTATTAGCTAAAAGAATAGGTTCTTGTTAATTGCAAGCATCCAAAGATTTTTATTATACAAGAATCTTAGTATTGTTCATGGAGATCTTCCATCTAAATGTGTGTGTTGATTCTTAATTTCATAGATAGCAGCATGGCATTGGTTGAACTATGTGAAATGCACTCATGACGGTGTAGACAGTAGCATGGCATGCTCTAAACTGCATAGATAGCAGTATCGCATGCCGTAAATTTCATGGGAAAGAGGGTGGACTAAACTATGTGTACAGTAAGTAGCTTCTTCTCAGTCTTATGGACATCACATAGTTTCTTCAAGCTTTGATGTGAAGATATTGGATAGCAAGTAGCTTCAACTCATGATTCAAGCTTATGGTGTGGATAGCAATTAGCTTTCTCAAGCTTATGATTCAAGTTTATGGTGTGGATAGCAAGTAACCTCTTCAAGCTCATGATAATTTTAATGCCTCTCTTAACCATGGCCATTGATGGCTTATATGTTGAAGATTGAAGGCTATTCATCTACATTAAAGCAATATACATTTCCATTACTACTGTGATACATAGGGCATGCATAAATATTTTCATTCTTTCCTAGATTTGGAGCAAATAGGAGAGACATTATTCTTCTCAAGGGTAAGTATTTCTCTTATTTTGAAGCTTTGGAAAACCTAGATATGGTGAATTTTGGACAATATGGATATTTGACTTAAATTTCATTGATTAGAAGATTTTAATCAAATCTAAACACCTATGGGGTCTACTACAACCTTCATTCTACCATGCAAGCGAGGGTATGTCTCATTTCACCCCTCATTAAGCCTTAATCTCCAATGGTTAAGAATGGGTATTAGGGGCCTCTAATTTCTCAACAAGAGTGCATCAAGATAGAGAGAATCTTCCTTTTGGAGGCTAAGAAGCTGGTCTACAACATGGACTATAAAGATCCTGCAAGCATGGCTACATTAGAGGTCTCTTGAGCATTATTAGGTTGGATTTGGGGAATCCATCAACAACCTTACAATTTCCCATTTTTGAAGGCTAAAGGTAGTTGAATGCATTCTTACTTCAAGGATTATTCATCAATAATTCAAGCTTTGGAGTCATGGATTTCATGGGGATCTATGTGAATCATGGGAGCTAATACAAGCCAAAATTGGATCCTCCAACCTACATAAAAAAGTAACAGGGTATTTCCAAGACTAAAGGTGGGTGATACATGTCTTTAATTGTTCTTCACATATCATATATAGGTTTCTTAGTATCCTACAGAGTCCCTCAGCTCAGTCTACAAGGATAAATAGGGTGAAAGTTGGATTTACAGGTCTCTCGCATATTTATTCCGACAAAAAATTATGACTAATTTAGTGACAATAGGTACAATAGAACTACACTCTAAAATGGCAAGTAACTCGAGTATTATGACCATTATTAAAGAGATTGATTCCAACAAGTTAGATGTTCATATGGGTAACATGATGGATACTTTAGCACATGCATCTATAACTTTTGATGACTCCAAGATGGCATGAGAGGTGATAGATGTGGGTATGATAGATCAATCACTTGTTCATCAACTAAACCCTCATGTTTCTCAGTTGATACATCAAAGTATTATGTAGTCCCTCATCAATCTTTATGACAACATTGTTTTCCAAGGATATATAGATATTGTGGAAGCCAAAAGAATGTGGGTTGCATTGAGATGGCAAGCTCATTTGTGCTGACATTGATGATGAAGCCCCTAGTTAGATAGGTCTCCACCTTTGTACTTAGCATGTGAGTGATCATTATGATCCTCACATGGGTACTAACATATCAGTTATTATATTTGATATATTACACCTACCTACAACTGGCATAGCTAAAGCACTAGTTTATTAGTATAGTTAGTTATGCACCGCCTGACTTAATAGGTCACTTTCCTTTATATTGTATCTTATATATTCTTTGTGTACATTGTATTGTGTGAAAAAGAAGAAAAAAAAACCAAAAAGAAAATGTATTGGTCTCCATCTCTCTTCTTATGTTCTTCAGTGAACTATTTCTTGTGTATATTATGTGTCTTTGATGCAGTAGCTCAAGCAAGTGTCCCCACCATGCAATTCCTGACCTATGATCAAAGTGACACCATTGAGGAAAGCTAGTTTTAGAATTGAAGTAAATGAGAAGAAGCAAGGATAAAAATAATCAAGTAATTAGTAAGAAGCTCTCCCATTCTCTCTCTTTTTCCCTAGAGGAGAGCATTTGATATTGGTTGGAGTAAGAGCATAAAGTTAGATGCACAAGAGGGAGAGAAAGCTTAAATAAAAAAAGGAAATCTTGCTTAATAAATTGTTCAAGTACAACTAAGGTATACTCTCTCTACACTTGCGAGTGACCTCAAGGCTATTTATATAGCCTCAATGTGGGATAGGGTTAGGGTTTCCCTTCCTTTGCAGTTCATTCACACCTCATCTTCCCTCATGCACCCTTGCTTACTCAGGCTTCACATGTTAGAATTCTAACACCCCCTCTAAATTCTAAGGTGGCATTAGATTACATAGCATGTAAATGGTTCTCCCTCGATGAATGAACGGAATGGTTTTATAAAATAGGCTACAAGGATGTGTATGGACAAATGATACAATAGATACTAGAAAACCTGTTGGTTATCAATAGCTTTGGAGATATAGTTGGCCTCCAATTCTTTGGGTACTTCAAGGGAGTGTTGACATTTATGTAACGTGTCCACCTGTTCCCTTCAGGACACGTCTTAGCAGTCCATCGGAAAGGAGGTCTAGAAAGCTCCGCCCGGCACTCCCATGGAATGTTACGGGGTTTGCGATCTAGGACTTTTTGTGTTTTGCTACATAGTGGAAGTATTCTGGCCGTTCCCACTTGGACCGACCTAAATCAGGATTTCCCCTAATGGTCATTTTCTAAACAGTGACTAGCGTCGAACCCCAAGTGAACTACTTTATGCAGAAACGCCAGGGCTGAAGCGGATTCACGCTGCACTTGGTTCAAGGAGAATGGGATTATTATAACCTAGATTCTAGGTCTAGAAAACTGGGATGATTATAACCTAGATTCTAGGTCAGCGCCCTTGCTATTCATTTCCTTTGAGAAGCTCTCCTTGCTGCCCATTAAGATTGAGAAAAGTTCCCGGCCAACCGGGACCATCTGTAGGATGGACGGCCACATCCACCACACTTTCCTGAGGTTGTTTTAGTTGTTTAATTACCTACCACATTTAGTTGGACAGGCATCAAGAAGCTTTCTTAATTAGCCCGTTAGACACTAGTTCCTTTGCATAATATTAGCACTTGACATAGAAAAGTAGTGTCAAACAAGTTCCTTTTCAATAGGTCATCATATTATCTTTGGAATACATTCATAAAGTCCAGCCTGTAGGCTTATCCATAATCTACTCGAAGGCTATCCAGTAATCCATAGGGATTACTAATCCAAGATTCCACCCATAGACTAGTATGTGGGGCCTCGAGATCCAATCTCGAGTCACGTTGGCCTCTTGTGGAGGGCCTAGAAGGCGAGGGATTTACATCTAGAGCCCCCCCGGCACCCAAGCGTCCTCCTGCTCCAAGTAGCACTCAACGGAGAAACTTCAAGCGGTGGGTTCGGTCCACCTTCTTGGCGCGGCTAACAATCCCCTTGGTTAGGGTCATGAAGATAGTCGGGGGTAATTGAGGCTGCCTCTCCCTTCAGGCCTTCAACCTGAAGCATTAGATATCTTTTCATCCTTTAGTTCCTTGAACAAACAAATCAAACAATGCTCTCTAAACTATTACAAGCACAATCATTTCCAGTGGTCGTTATTTGGCCAACTACTAAGGAGTGAATCCTTCTCTCCGAATGCATCCAGCATTCAATCCGGGATCAATTGCGACTTGGCAAGATCCCCAAGGGTTTTTTTATTAACCCTTATGTCTTTGGATTAGGGCCGTACCCTATTATCCCAACTTAACCAATATCTTAGGTTTTATTAATGGTAAATCATGGCGTTTGTCACACAAAATGATTGATTTTTCCTTTGCTTCCAAGCAAAAACCTAATTCCCTTAACTTGGCAACTTTTCCCAAGAAATGCGCTATATCAGGACGACTACTCATCCTCTTGCAAGATAAACTTGTGCAAGAATCGACCAATCTCATTCCAAGGAATTGGTCATTCTCTTGTGATCAACCCACAAAATCATGCGGCATTGCAACTTGTTGCACAAGTGTCGCATCTATTCCATGGAATCATTTCACCCATCGAACGGCGTCTTCTGGTCACGGAATCATGATTAGATAAGAAGCATGGTTTAGGGTGTCTTCTTATCCAACCCATTCCCAATTGCACTAGGCCGACAAGTCCTAGGGGTTCCAACTCAATCTGAGTTTCAACATCTGAGTGATCCTTAGGGTAGAAACCCTAGATCATTTCTTGCAAGTACATCCAATTGTCCCTACATTCTGTGAATGTGGGCAGAACCTTTGGGTGTAAGGGTTTCGACTTGGCAACAAGTGCGAAACTAGGTCAAGTCCTTAACGTGCTAAACCCTAGTTAGCAGTTGGAGTATATTGTATCGATTTAACCATCCTATGCGAATCCTTTGCGGTTTAGGTATTTTGGGTAATCCAGTTTACTTGTCTTATGACAAGGACAAACCATTCCAAAAGATGTTGCCTTGATCTAAAAGGTGAAAAACTAGTTACATTACGATACAATTCTCATAAGCACACGATTCATTGCCTCTACGTATAATTAGATTCAAGCGTATGTTAAATTTTGGCATAACTTCCATTGATCCTGCTAGGACATGCATTCGTGATTCATGCCACTAAGCTTTTAAGATTTTTCGCTTAAATGAAACATGCAACCTTTCCCTAACTACATCTTTGAAGGAAATTATTCGTACGATGAATGTGCATTATGCAACCTTTCCTAACTACTACGCAGCTAAATGAGATTCATGCCAATTGAAGCTAGAGTTAGCCTATTTCATGCAGCCCTTAGAATCTTTTCCATGTCGCAAATTCCTACGATTGATAACGACTTCCTTAATGAATCATTGCGAAGAAGATTTGTCTAAAAATGCGACATGCGATTTAATCTTTCCATGCATAATAAAAGGTGTTCTACAATAAATTTAACCTCGTAATGGTAGTCATTATTTGTTCTAGACTTGTTACTTTGCAATGCACAAGAGCCACTTTCTAAAAATTCATAGACACCTTATGTTCTCTTTTGTTCATTCCCTTGAAAGTACAAATGACCAATCTTCAATCGTGAGTTACTTCTAAAAAATTTAAAATAGCCAATTTATTTCAATCGTATCTAACTAGGTGGATTTGACAAGCATAAGTGCATCCTAATTCCATGAAATAACAATGCATAACTCCAATAC
Source organism: Lygodium microphyllum (assembly GCF_053477565.2). Taxonomy (NCBI): domain Eukaryota; kingdom Viridiplantae; phylum Streptophyta; class Polypodiopsida; order Schizaeales; family Lygodiaceae; genus Lygodium; species Lygodium microphyllum. The sequence goes on from NC_141161.1 coordinate 98,833,962, forward strand.
TTCTATGTAATTCAAAAATAGGAAGAAAACCTAGACTTGTGGGCTCGGTGAGATATCCACATGAATGTTAGGAGATGATCCTCCTACAGGTGCGCCTTATGACTTTTTAGGGGCCATCTTGAATTTGGCTTCTGGTTTGCCTTCGTGGATTCGAACTTCTTGCCTTGGCTCGCAGTCTTATGATCTTTGGCCGTCTCCCTCATACGCACAAATCCCTTTGAGGTACGGCTCCTTGACAGAAGTACCGACTTGCAGAATTTGGCTTTGGAAGGCCTTAGGGTTCGGAGCTTAGGCCTTCTTTCTTTTGGAAAAAGAGGGGATTCGTTGAAAAGGTTCTTGTGAAGGCCTTGTGGAAATGGAGGCTTGAGAGTTATTCTTCTCCTTGAAATTACGGGCTAGGAATGGTTTTAAGGGCCTTGCGGAAATGGGGACTTATGAACTTCTCCTTCCTCTCATTAAAAATCCGGGGTTAAAGATTTTGTGGAAAGGGAGTTTATGGAAATCCTCTTCTTCTCTACAAGACCCAGGGGAAAAAAATAGGGATGGGCTTATGGAGGAAATCGAGTGGGAAGGGGGCTTAGAGAAACCCCTCTTCGTCTTTACAAAGAAAGCGTGGTGGAAGATTTGGTAGGAAGGCCTTATAGGCTTCCTCTTCGAAGCCCGAGAGAAAAATAGCTTTTTGGAGGATTCAATGGGAAGGGGGCTTTAAAATCGGGGCTAGGAAATGGCTTGTAGTGGATCCAATGGGAAGGGGGCTTAGAGAAGCCCCCTTAGAAGCTTCTAAGAAGCTTCTGGGAGCTATGTATGGGCGTGGAGATAGATGACTTGGAAGGCTTGATGGCGACTGTGAGCTCCACGACAGCAGGCGTCATCAACATAACTAGCCCGACTGTTGGCGTAGTGAAGGCGACAATCTCCACGGCTAGCGTCATCAGCGACCTCTTCCCTCTCTCTCTCCATGATTGCCTCAGCTCCGCCTCCTCTCACACGATGACCTCCTACATTCTGACAGCCTCTCCCTCCTCTCACACGTCCTTTACTTCCCCCAAGGGGGGGTTTTTATAGTTTGGGGGAGAGGGGAGCTCCCCCCCCCGTGGCCCCTTACATGGCCCTCTTCCCCCACCTCCTCATGCTGCCCTTACTAGCCCATCCCCTTCCCTCAGCCACGCATCAGCTGGGGAAGATAAACGAATTATAAAAATTGCAATAATTCCACATTTATCCCCTTAACCTCCTCCCAAGAAGGAGTTCTCTTGCGGTTTTGAACCCCGGTCCTCGTTTGCCGATGCGGAGGCCTTGATTCCTCGCGTACAGTTTACAAGTTACTCTGCCGCTAACTCCAATGCTGAAAATAACCTTTGCAGGAGTTTCACGCAGGGTGTGGAAAGTCGGTCTAGTAATATTTTTCAATCAGGAATATTACATTCTCTCCCCCTTGGAGGAATCGAGATGTCCTCATCTCAAGATGAACTGGGGATATTGTTGGTTGAGAGTGCTTTCATCCATCCAAGTGGCGTCCTCCTCGGGATAATCTTTCCAGTGGATGAGGCATTCTCTCAAGGTTCTGGATCTTAGTTATCTCTCCCTAACATCTAAGATCCTGTCAGGCCGTGGCTCAAGGACTCCTTGGCTAGGCATTACAACTTGTTGGTCATCAAGTACATGGCTAGGATTAGGTACATATTTCTTCAATAGGCTGATATTATGGAATAAATGATGAACCTTTAGGTTCTTGGGGATTTGCAGTCTATAAGCATTGGGTCCGAGGAATTTGAGGATCTTATATGGTCCACAATACCTTGGACTTAGCTTCTTGCAATCTCCTAAGGATAGGGAACTCTTCTTTGGCCGTACGCGAATGAAGACCATGTCTCCTTCCTCGAAGGTTCTATCTTGATGCTTCAAATCCACGTATGCCTTCTGTCTATCCTTGGCTGCTTGGATGTCCTGTCTAATTGACTTTATTTGGTCATCCATCTCTTCCAGCATCTGCCTTGAAGCTTCAACCCTCAAGGTTGGATCTGAGAAGTTTAGGGGAATTCAACAGTCATGCCCATACAATGCTTGAAAAGGGGTCATCTGAATGCTTTGTTGGTAAGAAGCATTGTAGGCAAATTCAACCAATGGCAAGTATTGAATCCACCTTTTTGGTTCACGGCAGCAGTGTCCCCTTAGCATATCCTCGATGACTTGATTGACTTGCTCCGTTTGGCCATCAGTTTGGGGATGATAGGCTGTACTAAAAACCCTGCCCATATCCCTTCCCCCCCCATGTCCTTCTCTCTCCCCGACCCTTTCCCCCTAACTGCCTCCCCTCCCTCTCTCCCTCTCCCACTCCTTCTGCGTGCCTCCATTTCCACCCTCCCTACCTCCATCTCCACCACCTCCTCTTCCCCTTTCTTTCCCCTCCTCCTCTTCTCTTCCTTCTTTTCTTCCTCCTTCTCTCCTCCTTCTCTCCTCCTTCCTCCCCGCCATTTCCCCTCCTCCTCTTCTCTTCCTTCTTTCCTTCTTCCTCTCCCACCCTGCCGCTCCTCCCTTCTCCTTCCCCTCCTTCCTCTCCCTCCCCATCGTCCATCCTCTACAGCGTCGCCCTCCAGTCTGGCCCGCATCCTGGTGGACGCCGTCCCAGCCGCCCCCTCGCCGCTAATCGCCGCCTCTCCGTGTCGGCCACCTGAAGCGCCCCTGCCATCACCGCCCTGCTCCGCCTGCGCCTCCAGTCGCTCATTCGCCCACGTCGCCCTTCGTCCGTCCTCTGCAGCGCCGCCCTCCAGCCCGGCCTCCATGTCGTCTGCCGCCTCTGCCCTCCTCGCTGTCGACCAGCCGTCGTCCACGCCAACCCCGCCATTCGCCGCCTCTGCTCGCTGTCGCCGCGGCCACGTCAACCTCCTGCCCCCTTCCCACCCACCATAACCTAACCCCCCACTAAACCCCCTTCCCACCACACCCACTACACCCCCTTCCCACCCACCATAACCTACCCCCCTCCACTACTCCCTGTTCCCACCACCATAACCCACCCCCACACTAATCCCTGTTCCTACCCCCAGCACACATAACCTTCCTCACTCCACTAATCCCCCTTCACACCATATAACCACGCACACCCACCACCCCTAACCAGGCCCTCTTCCCCCTCACCTTTGCACACACCCACGTCCGCCGTACCCCTTCCCAAACCCCTGTTCTCGCCCAGACACCCCACCAGCCGACCCACCGTCCCCCTTTCTCAGCCGTTGTTCCCCCTACCCACGTAGCTACCCTTTTCCGTCCTTCGACACGCGCACGGGTGTGTACGCGCGCGTGGGAGCTTGTGGTTGATCGTGCGATTGTTCGTGCGCAGGTGCGGGACTTTGATCGTCGGTTGTTGACACGCAGCTGCCACGCAGCCTATTGCTCGGTATTTTTCCATATTTTTAATTCACACACCCGTAAACCCTTTTAAAATAATTAACAAAAAAAAAACAAAAACAAAAACATTGAAAAATACAAAACAAATCATTCAAACCCACTTTAAATTCTGAAAAAATTACAAAAAAATCTAGGACAATTTCCTTTTATTTTTGCTTCCCATGGCCATATTTTTCTAAACCTGTAAATTTCAGAAAAAAATATTTTTGCCCATTTTAAATTTCCAAAATCTTTCAAAATACCCAAAAATATGATAAAAATTCATTACAAATGCTTAAAAATTCCAAATTAATTTCTGAAAAATTCCTAACACTTCCATTAACATTTTTTCTTATTTTTGGCATATTTTTCTCAGTTGTCATAATCTTTTCTTTCACACCTAAATTCCTTGAAAATTAAAAAATAAATTAAAAAACATTTTTCATCCAACACCGAAACTAAACGTCTAGAAAAAATCCAGATATTTTTGGATTGAGGAGAGTGCATTCTTTACATTTCCATACACCCACTACTAGGTATTTTCCCTTTTATTTGTTATTTTTTTTCAGCTATCCCAAAACCCACGGTTAATATACAAATAAAAAACAACCACGAAAAAAAAAACAAACAAAACAATAATTAACATAAATGAAACCTAACTACCACCATGGCATGCGCATTCGCGCTAAACACACCATATTTTATTTAATTAAATTAAACCCGCCGTTCACTTAGCACGCGCTAAGTGCATTAAAGAGGCACTTTAATATTTTTAATTAAAATGAACCAGCTGTCACAAGAGCACGCGCTGGCAAAAAAAGGCTCCACATCACCTGAATTTGTAATCAATGAACTTGCATTTAGAGACCCATTCTGGTTATCGAAGTCCGGGATTCGACTTAAAGCACCGGTTTCACCTAATAATTGGTAATTTAATTTTTAAGAAGGAACCGCCGTTTTCTTGCTAAGGTTTATCACTTAATAAAAATTCACCCATTCTTAATAATTTATTAAAATAAACCCTTCATTAAATTAATTTTTCCCTCACTGCACTTACATTCCCCTTTTTAATAAACCCGGTTTCGTGGGATGGGTATGCGCAGTCATTGGAGTTATTTCCATAGTCAAACACTGGTTTATCAATGATGTAGTCTTGATCTGTGTCAGATGTGGTATTGTTTTGGTTCCGCTTCTTTGATACGGTTAAGGATACGGTATGTAGTTTTTTTTTTTCTTTTATTGCCTGATACGGGGATTTGGGTGTTTGTCTGATGCATAGTATGAAGCTTTCGGTCGCATATGTCTCAAGGTCATGTCAAAATTTTTCTAGGTTGTGGTTTGCTTAGGGTTAGTTGGTCGAGTCACGTTTTATTGTTTTGGTTATTCTCTTATCCTTGGTTTTTTGTCTATTGCTTTGCAGGTATTCTCCTTGATTGTCTATGTTTGTGGTGTGTGTGTAACCATCTGAATGGTGCCTTCTCATGCTCCTTCCCCTATCCAGTACGTTCCACTAGTTAGTAGGGATTACTCTTCCCTACTCACTTTTGAGCCTCTCACGAAGGTGGGACTCGCTGCTTTTGTGGCTACTTCCTTTCCATTGCTTCCCGAGGATCCATCGTTATGTGATGAGTTTTTGGCCTACTACAGCAAGAAGACAGGACTAGTCCAGGGAATTTCTATGACATTGACACCTCGAGGCTTAGGAAAGGCTCTGTCTCTTCCCTTCAAAGGTGAACCTTTTGTTACCACTCGTAAGCTTTTCTCTAATGAAGAGATTCTGAAGCTGTTACAAAAGCAAACAAGGGAAATGCTGGATGTTAAGAAGGTGATCAACTCTTCAGGAGTTTCCTTTTCCATGATCATTGATCTCGTATGGAAGATGGTCTGTTAGTTTCTCCAGGACAGGTTTATGCCTGCCAAAACACCATCCCAGTATTTGTCCAAAGAGCTTTTCACAGCTTCCAGGATGGTGTTGAAAGGAGTTGCTATTGATTGGAGCACTTACCTCCTCACTAAAATGGATCAACATTTCGTCAAAGTCACCAGGGGTAATGTTACCAATGTCACATATGGATCATATTTGTCTGCCTTCTTGACCTATTCAAGTTTACAGAAGAGTGTGCCTCCACCTCCTCCATCAGATCCATTTTCTCCTCCTCCACCTTCAGATGAGTCAGAACCCATTGATATAGAGGATGATGATTCTCCGCCTCCCCTGGTCATCCAGCGCAAATGCTTGAAGCGGGTAGCGGATAAAGCTCCTTCAGTACTTCCTTCAGTGTCCATTCCTGCTACCTCTGGCAGTGATCTCCCTGGGTATCTCACTTGTAATAACCTGTTCAGAGCACATCGAGATGGATCATTGAACATATCAGTTCCCTCACTGAACAGTCTAGTCTCAGGAGATGCAATTCCTTTCCTCTGTAAAGATATTCAGAGTTTCATTGAATTGTCAGTGACAGCCTGTGTTCAATAGCTGTACACGTCCTTTTATGAAGAATTCATGTAGTCTAAGGACCAGTTGCATAAGGCAACATCCGAGCTAGCTTCTGCTAAGGATACCCTAGCAGATTTGTTTAAGCAGATGGAACACCAAACCCACCTGGTTGCCACCCGAAGAGATGAGATCTCTTCTTTGAAGATCCAGTTACTAGAGGCTCAATCAGAGGTTACTAACCTTTCAGAGGAGAAGGAGAGGATGTCCAAAGAAGCGCAGGAGTTCCAAACTCTATTAGATGATAAACTTTCAGCTTTACAGACTGCTAATGACACAGTGGAATCCCAAGCCTCCCAAATCAAGCAGCTGCAAGATCAATTGGCAAAGTCACGGTCTGTTCCTCCAAGCCCTAATGTTCCCTTGATTCCTTCTCTCTCACAACAGGACTTGGCTGCTCTTCAAAGACAGGCTACCTTGTGTCCTCTATTCCAAGATAAAGTGGAAAGATTGCAATCCAGAATGGACTTGTTATGGTTTACCTTTGAGCAGTTTCAGGAATATGTTCCACCAGACCATTCTTTCTTTGTCCACTACCAATTACAAAAGTTGGTCTTCTACATGAATCTTTCCACGATGGATTTACCTCTTCCAGAGGATGGATGGAGTGGGGCTTGGTCTGCTGAGTTGTTGATAGAGGTGGTGAGGATGGTGTTTGAGGATTCTGTCACGCCAGATACCATGTTGATGTCCTACATGTATCGACGAGGAGACTTGTTAATTCTAGATGAGGTGGATATGGCATGGTATGTGGGGGATGTGGTTCTACAAGCTGTTTTGTATGTCAACCATTTGGAGTTGCGCATAGCTGACATGTTCCAGAGTTATTCCTCTAAAGTGGCTGATTATCATGATAATTCTTGGCATACCATGATTGATTCTGTGGTCCTGAATCAAAGACAAAACACAACTCCTACCTATGCCCAGAGTACTAATCAACTGAGGATGGATCTCTTAGTTTATCTTTCAAAACATAATCTGTTTTATTCTACCTTCTTTGATGCCTATCATAGACGATCTCTCTTAGGACCTTCTGTTCCTACCCTCCTATATTACCAACAAATGGCTCACCGATATGATCTATATCTTTCCCTTTGTCAATCTAATTCCACCACTATTTTACCCCTTCTTTTCCAACCTTCCTCTTTCCCTCAAATTCCCATTTTTACATACTGTTCCTTTATTGAGGATAGGGTATTTTCCCCTTCTCCACCCTGTCCTTCTCCATCCATTCATGTACCCTCCACATTTCCTATTTATCAGTTAATACCCTTCCTTAGTGATTCCCTACAAATTTCTGCCACTCCTTCTTTAAACTTTTCTTCCTTTTATGATTTTGCCTATCCCTTACTTTATCCACTTTTCCTTATTCCACTACCCTCACCTAACACTTCTATATCTCAACCACCTCAGTTGGTTAGTGACTATGACGGGTTTGATCATCAGATTTCTAGAAGAAGGGGATTGAGCTCGAATGATTCCCTTACAGGACCTCAGATCAATTGGCCAGTAATTCCAGGAGAATGGACAACTGCCAGTCAAGCTTATCAGAACTATGCTCATTTTGCTCAGCAGTATTCACAGTCTGCAGATCCTTCAGTGAGATTAACTGCTCACTTTGCTTGGTACTTGGCGTATATGCATAGGCACTCTCATAATGATTCCAAGCCTATTCCAAAGTTGTGCATGAATGTCAATGTGAGCATTGATTCCCAACAGCTGGATATATTATATTTTTATGCCCTTTGTTTGCCTAGCAGATACCTGGTCATGTTGGAAAGGATGTGTTGTCTTCAGTTTTTTCAGAATCCTCCCAAAACCTTTGTAGATGAATCCTTGTCTATGGATCATTTCCAACAACATCAATCTTTCAAGAGGGATCATCTTCATTGATACCTTTCCAATGTATGCTGGATGCTTTATAATGAAAATCTCTCTTTTTTGGAGGAGTCATTCAGATGGTTGTGTTGTGTGTAGTGTTTGTGTTGTGAGTTCATTTATGTAAAACGAACGTGGTGGATTCCTATTGGATTGGATTTTGTGTGAGCTACATTTTGGAGAATTGTGGTGATGGAGTCGTGGTTGGAGAGTTGAAGATGATACAGATGAAGAAGAAGAAAACTCTTATATCCTTTACAAGTTTTTTGTGATTTCTAGTTTGATAAGAAGTGTTAATGTATAAAGGGTTTTCCTTTCTTTGTATTTTTATATCAGATACAGGTTATAAGTTGGGGTCGTGGTGGATGGATTGTTTTTGAAAAGATATTGAAGATTAAAGTTGAGATTTTACCTGAAATTGTATTCCCTTTTTTCTGAGTCGTGCAGACGCTTCCTTATTAAGTGTAGGGATATGTTGAGTGTTGAAATGACTTGTTTTTTGGCAGATTTTTGTTGTTTTTGAGAGATGAATGGTTGATTTTATGAGATGATTGATTGGTTTGGAAGTGGTTTGAGAGTGTTTTGGATGATATTGATTGTGATTTGGAAGTTCATGATATTTATTAGTGGTTCTGTGATGTTCTGATTGGTTCTGTATACCTTCTGTATAGCTTCTGTTTTGTTCTGATTGTCTTATGTAAGGAGAGATGGAGTATTGATTGATGAAGATTGAGATCTTGTGAAAGTTTATTGAATGGTTTGTGAGAGTTTGGAATGGTTTGAGTATGAGTTACGTGGTTTTGATGACCTTCTGTAACCTTATGTAGGTCTTCTGTAGAGCCTTTGTCTCTGTTCTGTTCTGTTCTGTACTGTAGCTGTTCTGGTACTGTTCTGTGACTGTTCTGTATGCTTCTCTATGTGTTCTGATGGATAAGAGTGTAGCTTGCGAAAGTTTTCTAGCCTTGGAAAGAGGCGAATACAAGTGCAAAAGAGCTGAAAGAAGTAGCTGCTGAAGACTCAAGTGAAGACTAGAGTGAAGTGACAGTAGTGAGCTATGAAAGGACACTCTAGTGGCTTTGGTGACTCTTCATATCAGACATACCTCTTGGGAGGGGTATCCATGACCTAAGAAGGATTATTGAGTGTGATTTTGAGAGATTGTAGTGAGGATATGATGTATTATTAATAGAGAGAGAGAGAGAGAGTCAAAGATAGCCAATTCTACTGAAACAGAGTGATTGTATATGAGAGATTGAGAGAGAAGACTATGAAGATATTGAAGATGAATACTATGTGATGTATTTCCATTCAAAGATGGTGTATTACTTTTCTTTCTTTGTTCTATGGATGGATTTTGTGAAGATATTGAAGAATATGGTTGATTGTACCAAATCCGTGGGAGATCTACATGATGCTGCATGAAGATTTATTGTGCTTGGTGTTCTTTTCTTCATTGTGATCATATGAAACATAATAAACAAGATTGTTGATGTTACAAGATAGATTTTCTTGCATGAGAATTCCCTTTCCCTTGGTGTTCCTCTTGGGGCTCCATGCACTCCGGTAGCTCCACGATTCTTGATGCTAGCTTAAGCATCCTCAAGCCTCCTCCATCTCCAAGCTCCATCCTCCATAGCCACGCGTGCAAGAGAAGAGAAGAGAAGAAGAGAAGAGGAGATGGTGAAGAGCTTCACCATCTTGATCCCTCACTCTCATACACACTCACTCCCTCACACTCTCACACTCCCTCTCTCAAGAGCACACACAAGCAAGAAGGACAGAAGAAGAGAGGAAGAAGAAGAATCTTTTGCCATACACCAAAGAATGAGCTTCTCATTCACTTTTCAACTTTATATACAAAGCCCTAAATCCTTTTTGGGCGGTCATCCCCTTTTTCCTCTTTTACATGGCCGACCGTAGCCTAGGCCCTTTTTCCCATTTCCCACCATTCTAATTTATCCTATTCCCAACTAATGCATACACTTTGCAAAGGAGCGAGCTTGGCACTCTTTTACAAAGATTCAGGGACGCTCCAACATTTTAATGGTATGCCATTTTTCTCTTTTGTTGTCTCGAGCCAACACCGAGGCTTTTTGAGGGTCGTGCCCGAACATTTAAATTTTTCAGGGATTGGTAACCACTTAAGGTGCCTTTTTCTGCTTTTATCCTGCGCCTTTTTTTTTCCGCTCCTCTGTGGTGCGGGAAACACGGTAACATTACCCCCCTCCTAGCCAAGTGCCAGTCCCATGGCACTGTGGTGGGACGTAGTGGCTAGTTAGGTCAGCTGCTAGGTGGAACAGGTAGGTGGGTGACACTGCTTCCAATGTGTTTGGGTGAATGATAAGTGACGAGGCTTAAGGACAATGACCAGGAAAGATTCCGGCATGCTTTAGGCTCCATGAAGATACTCGGCATCTTTCACACTATTGTGGTGTCCCTTATGTAGCCGGTCGTCTTTTGAGTATCCGAAACACTTGAAGCAATAAGAAATCCCTTAGGAGGATGGTATTGGAGGGATTGATTCTGGAGAAACCTTCCGAACGTTGTTTGCCTTGAAAATCCGTGGCCTTGATTGAAGATCCTTGTCTTTGAGTAGAAGGTCTTTAGTTTTGAGTTGAAGGTCTTCAGGCTTGTGGAATCAATAAGCGATCCGTAGATCTTGAGGCGTTGGGCATGGATCATTGGACGATGAGGTTCCAAGATCTATGCCAATGACAGTTCTACCTTGACTTGGTTCAATTAGGGTAGCCATCAGTAGGCAGATGGTTGGATGCCGGCACATGAAAAGAAGTTTTGATCATTAAAGGATGCTGTGGGCGATCCTCATCTGCGAGTAGCCATTTCTTGAAACGCGAACATAACCTGCAAGAAAAGTTGTGCACTCCCTAAGGGGCGTGTCTATCTCACCATGTAGTGTGTGGTGCCCGTGGTAGTGGAACTGGGAGATGGGTCTCACCTTGGGCAAGCCCTTGGTAACATCCCACACTTGAGGACCCAGTTCGTGCTTTGTTGGAGGTGCGGTGAAAGTCTTAGGGTGACAGGTCTGAAAGTCCTGCCCTTGACGTGCCCTAAGTGTGAAGTGGGGAGGGGGCTAGGGAGAACCCTAGGTGCGGTGATTGTGGTGCTTCTTTCTTCTTCTTCTTCTTTTTATTATAAATTTAATAACATAAAGAGGCGTATACATGGAGACAAGCGATACAAGGGCATGACGGGAGTTTACTCCTCGTCATCTGAATGGCAGGTAGGGGATGGCGGAGGGTGAGGGGCCTTGTTAAGGAATCTTCAACTCAGCAATAGTAGCCCTCGAGGTTGAGGCGGGTTTTGAGAGTGGTGGTAGAAAGGAAGGGGTGGTTGCACTGGGTGAATTTGTTGTCGCTCATATCTTCGAGCAGTGCAACACAGAAAGATGGCAAAAGAGAAGCGCGTATCATGAGGTGAGTCATGGTGCTGTTGTTTATGGCATTGGGGTCGAAATAGAGGGGTGGGAGGTGGCGTTCTTGGGGTGCAGGCTCTTGGTGGACTAGGATCCTAATTAGTCTAAGATAATTACAAGTGGTTATGAAGGCAGGGTCAAGACAGGAGGTGAACTTGCTAAGAAATCTATCTATAGAGCTGTACAAAATCAGGGAGGGTGAAGAGAAGGGCATCCCTATGGGAGGTGCTATTGGTGTTATAGATAATGGGGAAATCGAACCTGTCGTGGATGGACAGCGGATCAAAGTCGACCCCTACCCTTCGAGGATACGGCATAAAAGTAGGGTCGTTTCTCTCAGAAGGGAGGGTGTTGTAAAATGCTATCCATGTGTCAAGGTTGACGTAAAAAATGCATCTTCTCCAGGTGGGTTGGCAATTATAGCCTTCCACTGATCTAGGCACTTGGAGGACTTTATTCTGCCAAAATTCGCGGTCCTCGACTCCCCAAGCAGTTGGGTGGGCCTCGCGCTCTGCTAACCACTTGGCCTTGAGCCTTGCACCCATAGCGATGACGTCCTCTACAATTTAAATGGGCAGTACTCTGTTCAAGGTAGCGGGAAACTCAAAGCGCTAGTCGAAGGGGTCTTGGTTATATTCCTGTTGTTCCCAGATAATCAATTCGGCATGGAATTCAGTAGGGGGATCTTGATGGCGTGGTAGGAGAGGGGCAGGCAATCTTGGAATAGGTCTAACATTCCAGCTTTTTCCTTGCATTCTCTACCATTTATTTCCTGCAGTAAGCCTGGGCTACTCTTCTCTCAGCAGATGTATCAGGGAGTTGCACTTCTGCTTGTTGTGGGGCTGAGGGGGTTGTGGGATGTATTCCTCATCTTGAGGACCCAGATAGAACTCCGGTTCACCCCCTTCTGCTTGCTCATCTTCTTGTGCCTTCGCCTCTGTGAAACCGAGTTCATCTATTTCCTGTACATCAGGCCTACCTGTGCAAGATATATTCTTTGCTCCTCTAGGCTCTGCGGTAGGCCTCCTAGCTGCAGCGCCACGTGCAGACCTGCTGTTAGCGCTCTGCAATGGTTAGTTTCTTTTGCAGCGAATCATTGGCTTCATTTCCTTCCGGTCTGGTGGAGTGGAGCAGTGTATTGAGGAAGGTGTGCTGGTGGGCTATCATGGAGAGTTTGGCCGCCTCTGCCTGATTCTCAGCCAGCACCCTGTCTCCTTCGGCTTTGGCTAGCCGGCGTGCTAAGTCCCGTATTCTCCCCTCATTGTGATCAGCCCATTCTTTTGCTCTTTTTTCCATATCTTCTAGGCTCTCCCCCTAATGGAGGGTCATTGCCATGAGTTGTTGCTGCTGGGCCTTGAGCTCACAGTGCAGGCGGGACAGCTCTTGGCATTCATTGGCACCTACTCTTCCCTTAATTGGTCTAGCTCTACAGCCTCCTGTCTAATCTTGTCAAGCTGGCTTTGTGCTTCCAAGTTGACTGCAAATTGCTGATCATTCTTATGCTGAAGGTGAGCATTGGTTTCCCTCTCCCCGTTGAGATGCTCCATCAAGATTTTTCTCCTTCCTTCCCAAGCAGCGTCACGTTCCTTCATGGCCTTTAATTCCTCGGCCTCCATAGTGCTGGCTTCCTCCCTGAGCGCAGCGATCTCCCTTTGATATTCTGTTATCTGCTTTGTTCTCTCCAGCTGGAGAACGGCTTGTGATTCTCGTTCTGCTGTGCCAGCTCCTCCACGGCTGTCCTCCTTTCTTTCCTGGCCCTTTCTAACTGCGAGAGCAGCTCCTTAACATATTCATCGTATTGGCCTGCTGGAGGTGGGGGGTGGGGCATGGTGGTGGTGGTGACAATGTCTTCTATTTTCGGCCTTTTCAGCTCCGGCCTTAGCTTCAATTCAGCCGTGGTTGCCCTTTTGGCTCCTATGCTGGGGTGGCCACGGCCGCTTCTCTTGCCAGCTCCCGTTCCACCAAGAATTATAGCCAAGTGACCATGTTGCTCTCGTCGACTTTTGGGGTGGAACCTTGGGTGGCGGTGATAGGGGGTGTCGTCATGATAGGAGTGGCTGGCATGGAAGGTATGAAGAGGGGGAGTTGGCCTCATCGGATCTTTTCCTTTTCCTTCTGCTGGGGGCAGGGGTGCGATTTTCGGCACACTGGTACTGGGACCAGGTGCCTCTGTTCGGTGCGGGCCCTCTGCGCCTTCCTCATCTCTTTTGTGCTGCTCCTCAATGGAGCGACGGGTTGCCAGCTCTATTTCTTCATCTTCCTTCCTTCTCAGCTCCTCCTCGGTCTTCTTTTTTCTCTCCTCCTCATCCTTGACTGACTCCCTTCGAGCCCTTTCCAGATCTTCCTTCTCTTTCTTCTTTCACTCCTCTTCTCTTTTCCCATGTAGGGCTTTGGTTCGTTGTTTCGCATGCCTTTGTGGTGTGCCCTGGGATTCTCCCTCTTTGTCTGTGTTCGTCTCTGTTTCATCAGACCACCTCTGCTGCTCTTCTGTGTGAGGCAGGGACTGTGACGATGACTTGTCACTTTCTTCGTCGCCTCCCTTCTTGTCTTCTCCTGCTCGTCCTTGCCCTAGCTCTTCTTGGATGATTGTCGTAAGGACACCTCCAAACCCTATGGTGGAGGCCTTGGAGAATGATGCCTTGCAGGTTGATCGGGATGACGGGGACTCCCCTCCCGCGGCTCTTCCTCCTGTTGCCAGGGTCTTAGCCAAAGCCTCTATTGTCTTCCTCACGAACCCATTAAGGTTCACCTCGTCCAGCGATTGCGCCGCAATGTTGTCGAGCAGAGGTACATTGATTCGGGTCATTATGCTATTGTACCTCTGGCTTGAGAACAAGGCATGCACCATCTTTGCTTGCACAGCTGAATTTTTGGGTTGGGGATGTCCGCCAGGCTAATTACATCATTGGTATGGACCTTCACTTTGTCCATCCCCAATATGGCGTAGATGTCTCTTTTCAGCTTCCTTTCCACCTTATTTGGCAGTCCTAGTGCCCTTTCCACCAACTCGGGGGTCAGCTCGATCTGCACCTGTCTGGTGGCTTCATTGTCGTGCACCGTGATGGTGCCTCTGTTTCTATTGAAGGTGCACAAGAAATCAGCGCACTAGGTGTAATCCACCCTCTGGCCCACTGCGTCCAAATACTTTTGCAGGTGGCACTACTCTATGATTTGGGGTACTGCTGGCTCTTCGATGGCCACGTCTTCAAGGTTGAAGATGTGACGGAACTTTAACTAGTTGAAAGCTCTTGTTTCCACCGTGAGGCCGTACTTTACTTGTTCCTCCTCTGAGAAGGGGAGCTTGCCCGCTTTGTCCTGGCTTGCCATGATCGCCACCTGCATGTTCAGCCATTTCCACTTTTAGTGCTTTTGACAACTAATTTGCTGGAAGAATAAAAGCATAGTAGACTTTATTGAACATAGCCTTAACTTTGCCTTTCATACTTTTACCATCACCTCTTACCCTTACATTTCAAATTTAACTGACGTTTCACACTTGCTTTACTTTTTAGATTCTATTTTGTTTATTTTTTTACATTCCACCTTATTACCCCTTCCCCCTTTGGAAAAGAAGAATCCGTCCCAGGATTGGAGGTTGCAAGGCCAAGGGCTTTCAGCAGAAAGGACGTCGCTCTATTTGTGCAAGAGCCAAGCATAGAAGTTGGGGTTATATTCTAGTTGAGCGGCGTGGTCCACATCAAAGGGTCAAATCCCTACGTGTGTGATGTATGTGAGGACATCTATGAGGAAGTCACCAGAGTCGACTTGATTGGCGATGTGGAGCTCTTTCTCTGTTAAGAGGCGGTCAAGATAGGGATGCCCCGTGATATGCTCATCCATGGGTCGGCCCCGAAGAGTGGTTAACACTCTATACGAGGTAGGCGCGACATAGGTGGGATCATACTCTGCCGTTTTGATGGCTCGGCGTTGTTCGGCATTGGTCATTATGAACATCTATCAACCTCCCATTGCCATCTAAGAGCATACCACTGCCTCAAGAAGGGTGATCTAGTATCAGCAAGGTGGGATAACCTTACTATCTCTTAGTCAGTGATAGCAAAAGTGGTCCGTGGATCATATGACGTGATGAGGCATTGCTTAATGGCTTGCTTGTTGGAGACCTCGCTACCGAGCAACTCAGCAGTAGAGCGAGAAGCCTGTGCAAAGGCAAATTCAAAAGTCTCCCAAGAGCAAGGCATATTGCGCACTTCTGTTGCAAATGGTTCCACTAATAGACCCAATTCCAAGCGGTCATAGCTGAGGGCTAGTGACACAAAGGTGGCATCGAGCCATTTGATGCAGCCCACCACATCATCTTCGGTGTCCTCTGCAAGGTCAGCGGGGCTAGTGCTAGAAATGACTTCCGCTCAGGAGGGCGTAAGGCTGACGGCGGGTGGTTGAGGTTTGCTAGAACTAGAGGCTCTGACAGTACATAGTTGCGGTTGGGAGTCTCCTTCAGCCTGGAACCGAGATGTTTGCAAGGTGGGTGGGTTAGGGTGAGTCGCAGCACTGAGCTGCTACAGTCAGCTTTGCTGCGGAGAGTCGGGTTGACTTGGTCGGATAATGCCACCTGTGACGGTGGCTGTTGCTTGGGCCGATAGGTTTGTGCGACCCTCTTGGGCCGAAGCGTAGACTAGTTGGATGGCTGGGTCTCCCTATGGTCTTGAGGTGTTGGGGGACGTGGGCTGATCAAGCTTGAGGGTGGCATAGGACTAGTGCCTTTGGCCATAGGGACCTTAAGGATCCATAGTGAGGCATTTCCCTCATAGTAGCCTTGCGCACGCAAGAGGATTTTAGGGACCCATATTTTCTTAATCATGTGGCGCTTCCGGTGATTGCGTCTTGGCCTCCTAGGTTTAGAGTTGTGGGTTTTATGCGGACAGGCGCATCTAGTCCTAGGCAGTTCTCGAGGTTGTTTAGGCACCCATTGGAAGCAAGGCTGTTGGGCCCTTATTTTGGTTGCTACAGTCTGCATTTTATGGAAATCGGGGAGCAGCAGATGCGCACTACCCCCTCCTTAATCTCGCCTATGGATGTTTCTATCGGTGGCTCTGCGGACGGTGATGGTGTTACGCCCTTCTTGAAGACTGTGACAATGTGCACGTTGTCGATTGCTAGGTGGATGTACTGCGACTCATAATCAACATTGCAGTGAGTTTGCTTTTTGAAGATTCGCGCGAGCAATGACTCCATGCCTGCGTCGGTAGCACTCGAAAACACGTAAAACAGCATTGGAACAGTCTCAGACTCAATAGAAACAATGACTCTACACTTGCCGAGAAGTGCATAAGATTGAGTTCCATATGGGCTTAATTTGGCAGTTGTGGGTTGAAGTAGTGGTTTGCCAAGTTGGATCCAATGCTTGTGCATTAAGGCATTGAAATCTGCCCTCATCAATCAAGGTGTTGAAGGCGCATGTTTGCTTGGCAGTGATCGTGACACGGAGGTAGGCGGGTTCTACAGCTTCCTCATCATCCTCGTTGATTTTCGTGATTGTGGCTTCTCGTATTTTGACCGGTGGTTCTAACATTGGTGGCTCATGCAAAGGATGAGCGGGAGGGTAGTACTTCTTGACACGGCTGCCATTGAAGAAGCCTATTCCTTCACCGTCCAGGGTCTCAAGCTCGAAATTACCGGTTCGGCTGATTGCCCAAACCTTGAAGGGTGCGAGACCTATGAATTTCATCTTTTGCTTATGTCCTTTAACTGAGTAGAGGAGCACTAAGTCACCCTGTTCAAACTTGCGTTGCTTAACATGCTTGTCAAACCAGCTCTTGCGTCAGGCTTTCTCGCAGATAAGCGCGTGGGTGGCTAGAATACAAGTCTCTGATAGGCGTTCTAGCTTGATCAGGCATTGCGTCCATGCTTCCTTCCCTTCCCATCATTCTTGGAGTGCTATTCTCAGACTAGGGATGAAGAGTTCTAATGGTATAATTGCTTCAGTCCCATAGGTCAGCCTAAAGGGGGTTTGGCCGACAGTCGTTTGATAAGCTGTGTGGTAGGCCCACAAGGCCGCCATCAACTTGTTGTCCCAGTCGCTTCATGACTCCAAGACTACTTTAGTCAGGATGTTGATAAGAATTTTGTTAGTTGATTCTGCCTGGCCATTAGATTGAGGGTAGTATGGTGAGGATTTGCGATGGATGATAAGAAAGGTGGATAAGAGATGTGCTATTACTTCATTGATGAAGTGTGTGCCTTAGTCGCTAACCAGTTCGATGGGGCAACCGAAGCGCGAGATAACTTGCTCCCATAAGAACTTGGCAATCATCCTAGCATCATTTTTTAGTGTGGCTCTCGCCTCTGCCCATTTCGTGACGTAATCCGTGGCCACCACGATGTACTTGGCTTGTGAGTACTGCACCGCGAGGCTGATTGGTCCTATGAAGTCACTTCTCCATTTTTCAAAGGGTTGGCGAGCAATAATTAGGGTTAACTCCATTTGATCCTTACGAATCGGGACTTTTGTCCATTGGCACTCGTCACAATGCTTGACAAATTGCTTGGCATCGTGGAAAAGTGTAGGCCACCATAGTTGGGACTGTAGCACCTTCCGTGCTATCATGTCTCTACTGAAGTATCCTCCTGCAATGCCGTTGTGCGCCTCTGAGAGCACATCATGCATCTCATGCTCACATACGCACCTACGCAGCAATCGGTCTTGCCCCAACCTATAGAGTTGGCTTGAAATCAACTGGTAGGGCTGGATCTTCAGGATCAAGCACCTAAGTCGTGCCTTTTCTATTGGTCGCTCAGGTAGTCCGTGCTCGAGCACTTGGACTATGTCATCTACCCAATATGGCGTCAGATCAGCCTTAAATAGATCTCTCTTGCTGGACAGGTGGAATAAGTGGGCGTTAGGTAACTCGTCAATGATGCCTTGTCCAGCGGCTTCCCCTGGGGGTATACCAGACATGTGATCAGCCATGTAATGCTGTTTTCCCTTTCGTACCACCACGGAGAAATCAAACTCCAGGAGCAGGAGGAGCCATCGAGCTATGTGTCCTATAGCACAAGGTTTGTTCACTAAATAGAGTAGGGCTTGATGGTCCACGAAGAAGATGAAAGGTGTGGCCAATAGATAATGCCAGAATTTCTTCACGGCGAACACCATGGCTAGTCCCTCCCTTTCTATTGTCGAATAATTCATCTCCGTCTCAGTGAGTTGTCTGCTAGCAAAGCTCACTGGGTAATCTAAGTTATGCTCACCAGGTTGGCACAACACTGCCCCCACGACAAACTTAGAAGCATCGATGTGCACGTGGAAGGTAATGGTCCAATCTGGGGCTCGTAGAATTGGTGCTGTTATTAGAGCCCTTTTCAATTCTTCATATGCCCGTTGGCATGCCTCAGTCCACTCGAAGACAATCAGCAGCATGTACAATGGCCTGGCGATCAGTGCATAGTTAAGCACAAACCGCCAATAGTATCCTGTGTGACCTAAGAAGCATTGAACTCCCTTGTAATTAATTAGGGGTGGAAGGTCAAAAATAACCCTGACCTTCGAGAAGTGAGTGGCAATGCCGTTCTTCAACACCACGTGTCCTAAGATGCATCCGTGCTTCACCCAAAACTTACACTTCAAGGGGTTCAAGGAGAGGCCATATAAGCAGCACCGTTCAAAGACTGTGCTGAGTTTGTCTAAGTGTTCGATGCAGGTCGAATGGACACACAGATCATCGACAAAGACCTCTAACTCCTTGCGAAGCATGTCTTTAAAGATGGTGCACATGAGGCGTTGGAAAGTGGCACGTGCATTGGTCAACCCGAAGGGCATGACTATGTATGCAAAGATGCCCCACTCAGTCGCAAAGGCAGTCTTGTGCCTGTCTGCAGGATGCACTTGCACCTGGTTGTATCCTGAGAAGCCATCCAAAAAACTGTAGGCTTCCTTGCCTGCCACCCTCTCAAGCATGTGCTTGGTGTACGGCAAGGGATAGTTGTCTCTCTTCGTAGCCTCGTTCACCTTCTTGTAATTGAGACACACTCGAATTTTGCCGTTCTTCTTCATCACAATGACTATGGATGATACCTAGTCTGTGTGCTCAATTTTGTAAATGAATCCAGCTCTCATCAGCTTGTCAATTTTCTCTTTGACAGCATGAGCGTGTTTTGGATTCATGGGGTATGGTCGCTACTTGACCGGCGTTGCATGCGATGTCATGGGTATGTTGTGAGTCGCAACACTGGATCTACCCCCTGTAGCTCTTCTAAGGACCAGGCAAATACATCTATGTACTCCCGCAAGAGAGAGACAAGACTCAACTCTTCTTTACCAGTCAAGTCATCGGCAATGAACACTGGTCGGGGTATCTCCCCTTCCAGGGCTAGGTTTACCTCCTTGACCTTGGCTGGTCCTTCGATTGGTTCGCTCGTTTGCCCTTGATGCTTGGCACCTAGCAAAACCACTACCCTATCCCCTTTTTTGAATTTAGTGAAGCGTTTAGGGAGGTCCTACGACTTTCACTGTTCTTCTGATCGTGCATCCCTGCGGTGCTTTGCCGTATCGTGCCTTAAACGTTTGTACCTCAGGTGGATGGGTATGTTCCCCTTGGTGCATTTGGTCATGGGCGGCCTAGGGATCTCTGGGTCGCTATCCGAAGTAACTTCCGATTCAGAGTCAAACTCTCCATCTTTGCTAGAAGAGGTGGTCTCCCCTGGTGGCCGCAGTTCGGATAGCGATTCGATTCTAAGTATTGATGTCGTTCGTGATTGGGCTAGGCCTGCTTGCTCAAGGTCTATGGCTCCTATACATTCCAACCATGCACGATCACATTTCATGCGCATGACTCCTTGCTCCAGTCTAAGGGCCTGCCTTTTCTGTGGCTTGGCGTCTGCTCGCATATCTACTAAATTTCTCATCCTTCAGTGTCGTATTCTATGGTATCCACTTCACCCTCGCTCTCATCACTGAAGGATTGGCAGTCTTCGTATTCATCGCAGGAATCCTTGTCATTCAACTGCTCGTCGTCTCCTAGGCCTTGGTATGCCTCGTGTCATTGGTCAGGAACCAGGGCCCAGTTATACATGAGGTTCAACTCGTGCACCCTGGTCCATTGCCACTTGGAGTCCTCCAAGAGATCCTGGAGTGGTTTGAAGTTGGCAGTTGGGTTACCAGCTAGCTGATCCATTAGGTATTCCAGTATCCCCTGGAGTTCCCTTTTGTTGGATGGCACTTTGGAAGGTGACAGGCTTAGGCTTTCCATGGAGGCTTGCTGCCATCATGTAGATTGATGTAGAGAGTGCTTCATTGGTCTTGCCGATCGTTTTGATGGCCTGCTCATATGCCTCCTGGTCTGAGAATGGTAGGTCAATTGCAGCGAGGATGTGCATCCAATCCCACTCATCCTCTAGGCACGGGATATACTTGGTCAAGGACCCATAGGGCTTCTTGACCTGAGCATTCCCCTTGAGCATAGCAGAGATGGCGTTTAGGTCGACTGATGATGTCTTCCAAGTGTCCATCTCTATTCTTACGGTGTCAGTTCTATTGCCAACAAAGATCAAGCCGTTACCCCAATCTTTGATGACTCTAGCATTGCGCATCCAGGGTCGGCCTAATAGGACATCATAGTTCACTCCCTTCATGACTATAAAGTTGACAGAGAATTGGACACGTGCGATCTTCACTGGCCAATTCTTCAGTACCCCGAATGGTTTCACTCTCATACCGTTTGCTAGCGTGACGTTAAACCTAGCAGCTTTGATAGGCGGGTTTCCCCAAGTCTGAAGCACTGCATGGCTAAGCACACTAACCCCAGCTCCCGTGTCTACGATTCCCTTCCTTGTTGTGTCACCTAGGGCTAGGACCGGTAGGACTGCGTGCATCTCAGAGCCTTCCCAAAAGGTGTTGACGTTCAAAGATTTAGGCACGGAGTGCAGCGTCAAACTTGGCAATTGTGTTTCTACATCCTGGTCTCGAGGGTCTGCCATGACCTGCTCTTGTGATCCCTCGACCCACTGCTTAAGGTCTTGCCATAGGGTAGGGTACTGCTTAAGCAGATCTCCCAGGCTAAGTGTTACAGGGGTGGTCACTAGCATGTTAGGAGATCGTTAGATACTCGTCCTTCCTTTAGCCTAGATTGTTCGGGCCAATGGCCTTGGCGGCTGATCTGCAGCTCTGTTGCGTCTAGGCTTGGTCTCAGCGGCATTGCTTATGGCACAATTGCTTTGGCCGACTTAGGTTGAGGTGGTGACATTGGCGTGCTTATGCTGGAGAGATCATCGATCTCGTCCTCTATGATGGATTCAACATCTTTGAGATGCTGTTGAGCCTCCCTCACCCATTCCTTCACCTTTTCTATGGCCTCTAATTGTCGCTTTGGATGCAGGTATTCCCCTATCTTAGCGCTTCCCTTTTCGACTGTCTTAGGGGTTGAAGTCTCTGCCTCCGCGTTTGAGACTTTCTTCCCAGTAGGTAGAGTCGTAGCACTCTCAGTCTTTAATGTGACCTTAGCTTCCGATCTCTTCTTTTTTCGCTTGCGACTTTTCTTTCCTATTGAGGTTGCGTCAAGATTGCTAGGTCCTGGCAGAGAGATGCCCGCCTACTTTATTTGGGCTCGGGTCATAACTCGCAAGGGAATAGGTGTGGCCTCTCCATCGGGGTTTTCGACACCAAACAGCCCTAATGGGACGGATGGCAAATTGGCTGAGCTAGAGATAGCTTCCACTTTGGGTAGTCTATGAAAAGATGGGTGATTCTGCACTCTGTGCACCTTTGGTCAGCCTTGTCCTTGTTTTGCTACTCTCTTTCAAGGCAGCGTGATGAGACATGATCGGGGTGTCCGCAAGTCCAACAAGTGACTGGATCCTGTGGCTGCCCTCCAAGGCCTCTACCCCGTCCTCGTCCTAACGCCATCACCGGCACGGGTCGATAATCCATGAGGACCGCGTTGCCCTCATCGTCATGCGAGACATAAGGGTATATGTAGGTCTCTTCATCATTCGGCTCCTCCACGTAGTGTACTGGAGCGTCGCTCGGTGGGTGGGTCACATAAGGACTAGGCAGTCTAGGAATGCCTGTAGGATTTATGTCCATTCTAGGGACGACTGGTTTCATATCGTTAGGCGTGGGTAGAGCCAATGGGACTCCCCTTCCAAAGAATGGATGTGGCCTATTATCTAGATAAGGTTGGCAGTAGGGTTGCGAGTATGGAAGTCTTCGTGGTAGTCTGCAATGTGCGATATCGTGGCCGAACCTACTGCAGTTAGCGCAAGGTCTTGACCTAGGGTCTTGACACTCGGCCGGCAAGTGGTTTCCGCCATAGTACACGCATTGGATGTGCGGGCGCATTGGTCATCTCAACATGTCTTGTATCTTGGCTAATTCCATCTTGATCTCAGCCAAGCCTTGGTCTGTCTCGGTGGCCTTCCCCTTGTCTTGGGATGATGGGTTTGACTGCTCACTAGAGGCTAACGTCCTCTCTAAGCTTCGCGGGTTGGTCTCTTCTAGATTTGAGATCCTGGAGCTCTGCTCTTTTAGCTGGTCATCGACTCTGATGGCTTCCTCAAAAACTCTAGCCACCACGTCCCACTGCAAGCTTGAATTGCCTGCCAATGCCTTATATAACTCCTCGTCTCTAATTCCGCTGATGAATACAGTTGAAACTACTCTGTCAGTCGGTCGCTTGCCTAGAGGGATTCTCTTAAAGAGACTTCTCACATGGGTCAGGTAGTTGCGGATGTCCTCCTTCTCTTTCTGCTTGACATTCATCAAGCGTACTAGCAGGTTATCGGAGTATCCGGGCTCGGCCAACCTCTTGACAAAGAGATCCTTGAGATTATTGAAGTTGGCTTATTCCATGGCATCCAGGCTTGTATACCACGTCCTACCCTTGTCGCCTAAGCAAATCCCAAATGCTTGCGAACATTCAGTCTGGTCGTTGAGGCCGTTGGCTTCGTAGACTTGCTCAAACTGCTCAACAAAGCTGTATGGATCGTCATGCGGTTGGTACTTATCGAGTTGCTTGGCAAAATCGGTATTTTGGCGTGGCTCTTTGAGCCCTGGTTTGCCTCTAATCCTACAAGCAGAGATGTCGCTAGTGTGGTGGCACTTTGCTCTACTGCGATGTTATCAAGCAGCCGTTTCATGAGGAGCTCGCTCAATGTCAGGTCTCCTTTTAGCGCTCTCTCATGGTCTGTTCGGTTTCGGCCGGCCAAGTTCAGCACTTGCTGCACCTCATGCAGCTCCATGATTTGCCTTTGGCTCCTAGCCTGTTGATCCCTATTATAATCAGCTATGCCCTGCAATGCCTTGTGGGCTAGCCTTCTCTCCTCCTCTAGGTCTGCAATGATTGCGTCTGTTGTCCTGCCACGGTGCTCATACTGGGCGTGCGCATCGTAATTGCTCACCATTTGCTGTATAGCATCTGGGAATACACTCAAATCGAGCTCCTCATTAGACTGATGGTCTGACTTTTCTTCCATCATGGTCGAATTCTTGCGCCCCGTTGCACTGTCGATCAGGTTGAATAGTCTTGACAAATCTTCATCGTTGGCGCTCCTTGCATGGTCCTACCCTGCGCTTCAATTGTTTGTCTATGTTGTGGGTCCTCTCCTATTGGTGGGTTCCTTGAGTGATTTATCTGAGTGAGTTCCTTTGATTATTGAATACAAACCTCAATTTATGGTCACTCAGTGAGAGTGTCGTTTCTCATGCACTTGTGCCCAGTCAGGCTTTCAGCTTTTTTAAGTGTACTTCAAGTGCGGAAATTCAATGTGAGTGCCGCAAGCAATTCCTCGGTGTCTCACTCACTCTCACTCGTTTCAAGCCTGATAGGCTTTGATGCTCAAGTCCTGGCCGTTCTTGTGCGTTCTAGGGTCTGCGCTACTTCTTACCGTTCATAGGGGGTTGATCACAGGTCCTCCGATTGGATTTCCATTCTCAATGCGTTAGGTTGCTGGGAAGTGCTCCCGCACTGCCCCTATCTCCCTTGGTCTTGACTCCTACGTCGGGAACTGCCTACAAGGAGTTTGTCATGTTGTTTTGGAGCGGGTTGCGCTTCCAGTCGCTCATGGAGGTCAAGTTTTGATGTTTTCTCCCTTTTTTTTTGCCTAAGGTGTGTCTGACTCTGGGAATCAGACATCCGATTTACCACTGGTCCGATTCTAGTGGTCCGATTCTAGGAATCAGACCAGGTGGATCCGAGTTTGAGCAGTCCGAGTCTCAAAATCGGACGGGGGTTAGGTGTTTGATTTTAGAAAATCGGACAAGTGGTCCAATCGGACGGGGTTGGTCTGAGTGTCCAATTCTGGGTGGTCGGACTGGTCCGATTCTGGGAATCGAACCGGACAGGGTGGTTCGATTGCTAATGTGTCCTAACTCGTCCGATCGGATGGGGTTGGTCCGAGTGTCCGAGTGTCCAAGCGTCCGAGTCAGACGGGTTGGTCCGATCAGATGGCAGTCCGAGTGTCCGAGTGTCCGAGTCGGACGGGTTAGTCCGATCACACGGCAGTCTCGAGTGTCCGAGTCTGAGCATCTGAGTGTCCGAGTGGGACGGGTTGGTCCGATCCGACGGTTGTCCGAGCGTCCGATTCTCAAAATTGGACATCCGATTATGGGAATCGGATGCTGAGTCGAGTGTCCAATTCCGCCGGCCCGACGCACTTACGAGCACGGATTCGTCCAAAATCTCAAGATATCGATGACTATAGACCACAAAATTCACCAGTAATGATGTTGGAGTGGTGGGGGAGAGATCTATGTACCTCAAGATCGCCGAATGCAACGTGACGCCGTGCCCTGATCGATCGAACGGTCGCCCAAGCTCTCTCTCTCTCTCTCTTTCTCTCAGCTGGTTGCAAATGATAATTCCCTTGCCCTTCCAGAACTTATAACCCTGTTGGTCATTCCCCGGATGCTACAGATCACTCTCCTAGTGATTCCCACACATTCAAAAGCGCTTTTCCTCCATTTTCCCCCTATTTTTTCCGATTTTCTCCCTGTTTTACAGCAGCAAACCCTCTGCCTCTCGGGTGTGATTTCCTACTGTTAACCTACTCTAAAAACAACACAAATTGAAAGCAAAATACTGAACTAATTTCTCCATATTTTCCAATCATCAAACAACTAGAATATCCAAAAATACTTACCTGTTTTGAAGATCAAAAACACCCAAAATCCTACCTATCTCAAGCTCTGTTTCGGGGATGAATACCCTACTTCAATGCTCGATATGAGGCGCGCAAGTGCTCAAGCTTGAATCAGTTTGTCCTGGCAATGGAACCAAAATGTGGGAGCTTTTGCTCAACCGCCAAGACCCACGGAGTGCTTCTTGTTTCAAGCATTCCAAGCGATCTCTAATGGCTATCTCTCACCTAGCCGATGCGCCGTCGATCCTACGAGTGTAGTGAGCTTACTTTGATGCTTGATCGAGTGCCCTCCTCTCCCTTGCACTTCAGTAGCTCCACGATTCTTGATGCTAGCTCAAGCATCCTCAAGCCTCCTCCATCTCCAAGCTCCATCCTCCATAGCCGCGCGCGCAAGAGAAGAGAAGAGAAGAGAAGAGAAGAGAAGAGAAGAGAAGAGGAGATGGTGAAGAGCTTCACCCTCTTGATCCCTCACTCTCACACACACTCACTCCCTCACACTCTCACACTCCCTCTCTCAAGAGCACACACAAGCAAGAAGGAGAGAAGAAGAGAGAAAAAAGAAGACTCTTTTTGCCACACACCAAAGAATGAGCTTCTCATTCACTTTTCAACTTTATATACAAAGCCCTAAATCCTTTTTGGGCGGTCATCCCCTTTTTCCTCTTTTACATGGCCGGCCGTAGCCTAGGCCCTTTTTCCCATTTCCCACCATTCTAATTTATCCTATTCCCAACTAATGCATGCACTTTGCACAGGAGCGAGCTTGGCACTCTTTTACAAAGATTCAGGGGCACTCCCACATTTTAATGGTGCGCCCTTTTTCTCTTTTGTTGTCTCGAGCCAACACCGAGGCTTTTTGAGGGTCGTGCCCGAACATTTAAAATTTTTAGGGACTAGTTACCGGTCAAGGCGCCTTTTTCTGCTTTTATCTTGCACCTTTTTTGCTATTTTCATTTTTTCCATTTTTCGCTCCTTTGTGCTGCGGGAAACACGGTAACATGATTCTTCTGGGTAACCCATGTAGCTTGAGTATCTCCTTGATAAACAACCTTGCAATGTCTGAGGCTTTATAGTTTGTCTTAACTGGAATAAGGTGTGCAACCTTAGTAAGCATGTCAACCACAACCATGATGGAGTTGTATCCTCCCCGAACTTGGGGTTCGCCAACAACAGAGTCCATACTGATGAATTCCCATTTCATTTGGGGAATGTCAAGTGGTTGCAACTTCCGTGGCATTTTGACATATTCGGCCTTGATACATTGACAAGACGAACACTCAGTGACATATTTCAGAATGTCACCTTTAAGCCTCTCCCAATAGTAGCTCTTCCTAACTGCATTGAGAGTCTTGGCATAGCTATGATGTCCTGAGAAAGGGGAATCATGAGCTTCCCATAGTATCTTCTGTTTGAGCGACTGGCTTGCCGATATGCATAATCTCGTTCGATAGTAGACAAGTCCACTACTGATAGAGAATTTATGATATTTAGCCTGTAGCTTTCATTCCTGGTCCTTGATAGGGATCTCCCTTAGCATCTTTTGACAGGCTGGATTATGGCATGCTTCTTCCCTAGCTAGCTCAAGTATTGGGTTTTTTGGCATGGATACCTTTATGGCTAGAGATCTAGCTATTGATGGATTTTGCAAGATTAGAGAATTAAGGAATGCCTTGCGACTGAGTGCGTCGACAACTACATTCTCCTTTCCCGTTTGGTATTTGATTTCAAAATCATACTCCTCCAGCACTTCAATCCACCGACTTTGCCTCATGTTGAGCTCGTTCTGGGTAAAGATCCACTTGAGACTTTTATGATCCGTTACTAGAGTAAACTTGTTACCCAACACGTAGTGTCTCCTATTGGAAGACGAGAGATGAAAGGAAGAGAAGAGAGAAGAGAGATATGAGACACTAGAAGTGGAACCCCAGAAGTGTGTCTACTGAGCACACATGATAGGAATATACAGAGGGGACCTAGGGCGCTATATATAGACAGACTATATATAGCTAACAGGGGTGTCGACAGCTTGGCTTCATAGATGGCTCCTCTCTGGCCGTTATCCCGTCCATGCCCAATCTGCACCCTGGTCTCCGAAAATTGCTCGTCCATGGCCTCGGCTGGGAGACCTCCTCCGAGACTCTCAAGGTGGCCTTTGCTCCCTGCCTCCAGCCCACTCTGAGGTAGCTGCAGCCACTATAGTAGGTTAAGTTCTCGCTCCAGTTGTTGCCCAATCTGCCCCTGATCTCCAGAAATTGTTCATCCATGGCCTCGGCTGGGAGACCTCCTCGGAGACTCTCAAGGCGGCCTTTTCTCCCTGCCTCCAGCCCACTCTGAGATAGCCACAGTCAGTGTAGTAGGTTAAGTTCTCACTCTAGTTGCGGTGCTGCACGGAGGCCTCCTCCAGGAAGAGGAATTCAAGAGACGAGGGGAGGCGATAGAGGGTGTTGACGGACCGCGGGTCAAAGGCAATGCCACAATACTCCTAGAAAGGGTTATAGAGGCGGACGTCGCCATCGTCCCTTTGACTGCTGGAGGTGCTGCTTTAGTGGCGGCACGGGGCGCGACACCACTGCTTGCCAAACAGAACTTGGGATGTAAGCAATATATTTGTCACATCAAAACTTAAAGAAAAACATTACAGTGACATTAGAACAACACAAGGTCTATAGAGACAGTTCGCGACGCCGCTCTATAGACAACATCTCCAAAGATTTAGAGCATGGATGATAGATAACAGTTCTAGATTATGGGTAGCATAATTCCTCTCATGACTCTTCAATTTCCTTGAAGAGTATGCTACATGATGACCTTCTTGCATGAGTACACATCCTAAGGCAAGAGTGCTAGTATCAGTTACTACTTCGAACTCCTTACAGAGGTCGGGAAGTTTCAGTATAGGTGCTGATACCAAACTTTTCTTTAATCTATCAAAGCTAGATTGTTCGGCAGAGCTCACCATGCAATGGATGTTTGCTTCTTTAGTAAATCCGTCAGAGGTGCTGCAATCAAAGCATAGTTTTTTATGAAGACCCTATACCATCCTGTCAATCCAAGAAAACTGTGTATCTCTTTGACAGTTGTTGGTATTGGCCATTCTAGAACATCTCTGACTTTGGCCAAATCCACTGAGATTCCTTTTGTTGATACAATGAAGCCCAGATATTCAATTTGACGTTTGAAGAATGCACACTTCTTCATCTTAGCATAGAGCTTGTGTGCCCTCATTGTCTCAAGGACAATCCAAAGTTGGGGTTCATGATCTTCTTCTTGTTTGGAATAGACTAGGGTATTGTCGAAGAAGACGAGTACGAAGTCATCAAGTTATGGCCTAAAGATATCATGCATTAACCTGTTGAAGGTGGTATGCGCATTCATGAGCCTGAATGACATAACTAGGAACTCAAAGTGTCCATATCTTATGTTGAAGGCCGTCTTTGGGATATATTATTCCTTGATCCTTATCTGATAGGAACCAAACCTGAGATCAATCTTGGAGAAGATCTTCGCACCCTGAGGACGATCAAGAAGCTCATCTATTCTAGGAATAGGGTACTTGTTCTTAACAATTGATTGATTCAACCCTTTGTAATCAATACACAGTCAAAGCGTTCCATGTTTCTTTTTCTGGAACAGCACTGGAGCTCCCCATGGTGAACTGCTAGGACAGATGTAGCCCTGATCTAGCACTTGCTTGAGTTGCTCCTTCAGCTCAATTTCCTCTGGGATGGACATCCTATAAGGTCTCTTTGCAATTGGCGTAGCTCCTGGCACTAGCTTGATCTCATGATCCACTTCTCTTTGAGGCAGGAGTTCTGTCAGCTCTTCAGGAAATACGTCCATGTATTCCTTTAGCCATGAAGGTTCTTCACTAGACTCCTGCTTCTGATCTAACTTATTGAGCTTAATCAAGTTGACAGGTAGTCCCTTTCTAACTCCCTTTATAATCTGAGATGATTTGGGCAATTGAATTTTCAGCTTTCCAGCCTCACCTTGAGTTGTGACCAATTTCCCTTCAGAGTTTCGAAAGGAAACTTGGCCCTTTCCTCAATGAATGTGGGCATCCTTAGGTTTAAGCCAATCCATTCCGAGTAAACACTCATGGATACCTAGGTTCATGACCCTGAATTTGACCGAAGTTGTATTTCCTCCTAGAAAGAACTCCATCTTAACAGTTTTCCTGGTACAAGTGACCTCATGACCATTTGCTAATTCCACAAGCAAGGTAGGTGCTTCTATTGTGGCTATTCCTAATCTTCTTGCATAAGCTGGTGAGATAAAGGAATGTGTACTGCCACAATCAATCAAGGTTTTGAAACCTTTACCTTGATAGTCCGATACTATCTGAGTCACCGAAAATTGGTGATTTGGGCCTTTCTTGTGAAGAGCGGCATGGACTATTTCCCTTTTAAACTCTACTTCCATGGTCGGATCTTCTACTTCACACATTTTCCTATTGGCAACACAAGCGGATCTTTCTCTGCCTCAGGTGGCGGCTCCCTAGCCACAGCCAGTTCCTTGAAAAGGTGCTTGACGATGTCCTCCGCCAAGCTGGGACATTGCCTTTTGAAATGAGCGGGCTCGTTGAAGTGGAAACAACGGAGATTTCGGCCATTGCTTTGGGTAGGGACAAAGTTATTGACATTATTAGTCCTTGTTTTCTTTCTTTATCCCCGGTTTTGACCTTGAACTCTCTTCACTTGGGGCCTATATGCTCCTCTGTTTTGGTCATTATAAGACCAAGTTTTGTTACTTCTTGGCCTATCTTGCACCTCGTGAATTATGGGCGCAGCTCGAATGAGTGCATCCTGTAGATCTGTTGGGCGCATAGATTCGAGGTGGGTATTCACTGATGGGTTTAAACCAGCACAAATTTTTGACACCTGCTGTGTCATGTCCATCTGTGGTGCATACTTCAGAAGTGAGACAAATTTTGAGTAGTACGCGTCAAGAGTGAGACCCAGCTGTTTCAACTCGTAGAACTCATTCATTTTTTGCGTGCAATATGCAGGTGGTAAGTATCTTCCTTGCACAGATTTCTTCAACTTTTCCTAGGTAACGGATCCTTCCGCGATTCCTTGATCTCTGCATCATTGCTTCCACCAAAGCCTAGCTTCGCCGGTGAGATTCAACTTGGCGAGCATAGCCTGGTTGGCAGGTGCAGTACTGGCTACTTCAAAGTAATCTTCCATGGACTCTATCCAAATCTCAGCATCCACTTGGACAGTCCTACCTTTCCCGTCAAATTCTGGCGGCTTAATCTACTTGAGAAGAAATTTATTCTCCTGGATTACGGCCATACTTGATGTAGGGGGCGAACTAGGAATCTGTACCTAGGGTTGTGTTGGATACAGGTTTCTTATTGTTATAACTCGCTAATCGTTATAATTTATATTTCATACCCAATTCATCTATCAACCAAGAAACCTAGCTACTTAACTTTTTATCAATTCTTGCAGACAAGACAGACATTGATAAAAAGGAAGCCTTAGTTTATTTATATGGGCATAACCCTTTTGGAGTACAATAATTCCTGTGATGATAGAGCAATTGTTACATTAGTTCGGGGAGAATAATGTCATGCTACATTTAGCTATGAGAATTGGATAATAGTATGGTTTCGGGTCATGGATCTTCAGGAATCGATAAGTCATCAGAAGATTAGGGTATCCTTTCCTTTGGTACCCATTTTTCTCATAGTGTCCCAACACCTTGATCCTATCGGTGGGGATTACACGGGTCACTTCCTCGTATACATATGATTTCAGCTCAACCCACCGACCTTCGATATGTAAAGTTGAGTTTATGTGAGCCTCCACAAAAATGAATAGCTTCACAATCTTCAGGTCCTCCAACCACTTGATCCTCTTTAGGTTGGTTCGAAGGTATGCAAACCGGTGGGCAGCTATGTAGTAGATTCCTGAGTCACCCATCCACCTCAATTCCACGTACAAAGGCTATGGATTATAAATATGGTCTAGGATATTCATCATATCGATCCTTTATCGATAATCCGGGGAATGCATAGTGGTCATAAACATAACTCGGAACACTAAGAACCTATTCCATACTTCATAATTTTACAAGATAGCATCGAAAGTAAGGAAATGTTCTGAACATCAACATTTGCTTTACTTCTTCTTATTAAGATTTCAAAAAAAAAATCCTTTGTTGGTTCGCTCTGATACCAACTGTAACGTGTCCACTTGTTCCCTTCAGGACATGTCTTAGCAGTCCATTGGAAAGGAGGTCAAGAAAGCTCCGCCCAGCACTCCCATGGAATGTTACTATTTGCGATCTAGGACTTTCAGCGTCTGCAACATAGCGGAAGTATTCTGGCCGTTCCCACTTAGGACCAACTTGAATCACAGTTTTCCCTAATGGTCATTTCCTAAACGGCGACTAGCGTCGAACCCCAAGCGAACTACTTTACGTAGAAACGCCAGGGCCGCAGCGGATTCACGCTACACATGGTTCAAGGAGAATGGGAAACGAGATGGATACAAGGCTCAACCTCTCTATCGTAAAGCATAGTCCCATTCCGTTCCCCTAAAACAGCATAAGTTGGGATTATTATAACCTAGATTCTAGGTCAGCGCCCTTGCTATTCATTTCCTTTGAGAAGATCTCCTTGCTATCCATTAAGATTGAGAAAAGTTCCCGGCCAACTGGGATCACCCATCCATAGGACATACCCATGGCCACATCCACCGCACTTTCCTCAGGTTGTTTTAGTTCTCTAATTACCTACCACATTTTGTTGGACAAGCATCAAGCAGTTTCCTTAATTAGCCCGTTAGACATTGGTTCCTTCACATAATCTTAGCACTTGACATAGAAAAGAAGTGTCAAACAAGTTCCTTTTCAACAGGTTATCATATTATCTTTGGAATACATTCATAAAGTTCCATAATCCACCCGAAGGCTATCCAGCAATCCACAGGGATTACTAATCCAAGATTCCACCCATAGACTAGTATGTGGGCCGCAAGATCCAATCTCGAGTCACGTTGGCCTCTTGTGGAGGGCCTAGAAGGTGAGGGATTTACATCTAGAGCCCCCCTGGCACCCAAGTGTCCTCCTGCTCCAAGTAGCACTCAACGGAGAGACCTCACACGGTGGGTTCGGTCCATCTTCTCGGCGCGGCTAACAATCCCCTTGGTTAGGGTCAGAAAGATAGTCAGGGGTAACTGAGATTGCCTCTCCCTTTAGGCCTTCAACCTGAAGCATTAGATATATTTTCATCCTTTAGTTCCTTGAGCAAACAAATCAAACAATGCTCTCTAAACTATTACAAGCGGCCTATGATTGCTCAATGTTACTAAAATAACATTCAATACTTGTTCCGTAGACACATAAAAGCAATGTTGAAACCTCAAAAGTCTAAGATTGAAGAACTGAACCCATTTTTCCCAAAACTTGACTCCATGAAAGCTCTTAAGGTTGAGGCTAATTTTGCTCAAATCCTTAAAATTTCTTCAAGAAATATTCATTAGAATGAATCCTAGGGCTAAAATGGTGAAGAATCTTCAAGAAATGTAAGAGAAGTTGAAGCTTGGACTAAAGATTTCATGGCTACCCATGGACTACAATGTTAGGATTCATAAAAGTAAGTAATATGCGAAAAGGGTTGGAAAGGATGCTCTCAGTAAAGGAGGTGCTTTATGCTTAATGAACCCTTGATGTGCAAGATTGATGCAGAAGAAGATAAACATCAGCAAATGATTAGCCATGCTTCCTAAAATTGTACATTTTTTTCGAGTTGTTCTTGAAGCAGCATAGATAGCTAAAACTCCTCTGATAGGTTATGTCCCAACTTGGAATGAAGAAAGAAATCTTATGCAAGTATTGAATAGCCTCTAGAGATGAAGGTTTGATGCTAGGAGGCATATTTCACGGTGGATTCCGTGCCACGGTGGATTCCGTAAACTTTGTTGACCGGGGCTCATACACAAAGTGGATTCTTTGTGCGAGAAGTTGATGGGGACGCCTATCCTTTTCGGGCATTTCATTAATTTAGTGTGTACATGGGTGATTCCATAGCGGGTGATTCCGCAAAATACATATTAAATTAATAAACGTTTATGAGTTTAGAGTGCGCACTCGTAATAAATTAAGGTTAGGATTGATTTCTAACAAGTTGATTTATTTATGTAGCTGAAGACTGCTAGGTATTCACTTTTGTCGGTTTAATTGTATTATTTTACTAACGATTGTGAATGCTTTAGTTGATGTGTAGAGATAGCAACAGTGGCAGAGGAAAGCATTGGAGGATAGCGAGTATTCGAGTTATCACTTATATTTTGATGGGCGCATACCTTAGGCATGGCGCCTACATTTTGTCGTGCCTATTTATTGAGGTGTTGGATATTTATTTATTATTTTGTATGCGCATGGGCGCACGATTATGATATTTGTATTTGGACATTGTATTGGGTATGCCTGACTCTTTGGGCGCCCGCCCATTAGCTTTATTTCTATTTTGTGCTAAAGCAAACTCAAAAGCCAAAAGCGTGCTATTTTGTAATTTGGGCTATTATTTGAGCTTGAAGATGATTAATACATAAAATACATGCTTTGTGGAGCGCTCACACAAGGCATGGGGGGAGATTGCACCCAATTGGTCTCTTGTTCATGTCGTGCATACTTTTTACCTTGAGTTCTGTGCAAAAAGTAGAGTTCTTTTGTTCTTGGGGACCTTCCGGCATTCACTACGCGAGCATACGGCATCCGATCTGCTCAGCAGTGGTATCAGAGCGAAGCTCAGATTGAGAGCTTCCGATCGCTACCCATCTTGTGCGAAGGCGGAGCTCCTGGAACGATCGAGCTCTACGGTCAATCTCATCACGAACAATCGATACGGGTGGATTCCTGGCGGTCAAGAACCTCTGTTTCCAGCCTCTGATCGCGAAAGACCGGCCTGCAACGGTAGAGGACCACTCCTACATCCTCTTCTACAAGTCGTGGATACATAGAGATAAGCCATATCTTTCCTTAAGCTTCAAAGCTTAAGTCTTTAAGTTATAAAGCTTAGTTTAGCTTGAAGCTTTAAAAAAAAGCTTCAAATAAACAAAACATTGATCAACGGCGGCAAGGCGGAATATTTGCAAAAAATCCGGTGTAAAAAATGCCCCCCCCCCACGATTCGACGTTTTTCTGATTACTAAGCTTAAAGCTTAGTCATATAAGTCCTAAATCACATAAAGCTTTACAAACTCTGCAAGTACAGCAAGTTTCATAAGTTCTGCAACTTTTGAAGTCAGTCAAGTAATTTGAAGTCAAAACTGACTTGTGTTCAAAACTCCTAGAAGCACTATTCCTCCGCAGAAGTACCGAACTGCAAAGTTGTTCCTTGGAAGGTACTGTTCGCATACGCAGACTTGCTGAACCAGTTTCACCACATGCAGAAAGTCAAAACATAGATTTTTCAAAGATTACAAATTCCGCAATAGCCAAAGATGAAGATTGTGAAAGCCACACACAAAAATATATAAGCCTTGTACACCCGATCTTGAGCTATGCTCATCCCGCTAATTGGATTTTGAGAATGTGAGGTCTTTTGAAGTTTTGCATGATGACGAAACCACATATGGATGATTTAATGGCTGAAGGCGATCTTCCTGAACCTATGATGGAGCAAAAGCTGGATCTAATTATGATGCAGTTGGATGAAGAATGACGAGCTCGGCAAGCATTGCAAGTTCAATTGGCTAATTTACAAAGATCGACTACTACTGACAAAGGGGAACCACAATCTAAAGATCTTATCCGACGTACCATTGATGCAACTCTTGAAGCTCAATCCATCTGCAAAGAAATAAAGATAAGTAAAAGAAATTTCAAATTCCATACTTTCAATGGCACTCGAGAGGGAAAAACTGTTCTTGCATTCATTAGTCAGTTTGATGATTACTTTCATGAGGAAACATACGCTGAAAAAGATAAAATCAAGTGTGTCACTAACCATTTAGTGGATACAGCATCTTTTTGGTGGACCGTGGTTCGTAAGAGCATAGATTGTCCCACTACCTAGGAGAGTTTCAAGAAGAAGTTAATGCAAAATTTCCTTCCTCCACAATTCCATGAAAAAGCCATAAAGCAATGGGACCTTCTTCAGCAAAGAGATCGTGAGCCTATTCCTCAGTACACCGAATCCTTTTGGAATGAATTACTCCAGTTATGCATGCTTGAAGACGTACCTGAAGCGACTCACAAGCGCAAGTACATGTCTCGATTACTTGGGCATTACTATGCTGAAGTCAATATGTTCAAGCCTGCAACTCTTGAAGATGCAATTTCTTTAGCTCATGACGCTGAAGACAAACTTCGAGGAAGAGACAAGCGTCCACAATAATTTCAAGCCAATGGTAACTATGGATCTAAGCAATTCAATTCAAATTTTAGAATATTTAATCAAGGTCGATTTCCTTCATCATCTTTCCATAAGACTTGGGCAAAACCACCTGCTTTACCATCTAATACCAATCAAAACTCCAAGCCAATTTCATAGCCAAATCCTAATATTCCTAGACTTCCTGCCATTGCAAACAATGTATCTAAAGCCAAACCTATAGTGTGTTACAAATGCCACCAACCTGGACATCTAGCAGCCAATTACCAATCGAAGAAGCCACCTATCCATATCAACTATCTTGGAGCAATGGAAGATGAAGAACATGAAGAAATGCCTGACTTTACGGAAGATGAAGACGACATTACTACTCCTTCAAATACTTTACTAGGTATGCCAACTCCACATTCTTTATTGACAATGAAATGTTTAGTGCATGGAAAAGAAAAGATTATTTTGCATGATGATGGTAGTACTCATGATTTTATTTCTGCAAAATTAGTGAAAGAATTGAAATTACAAATTATTCCTATGCATTATTGCATTAAAGCAGCATTCTTAGGCACAAGCTATAATGGAACACAAGAGGTGCATGATTTAGAAATTCAAATTGGTGAATACACTAAAAGAAGGAATTTTCTAGTTGTACCATTACAGTCTAGTGATATTATTTTAGGTATGCCTTGGCGTCATCAGCATAACCCTAATATAGATTATTCCACAAATCAATTAATATTCAATTTCAAGGAAAACATATTACATTGTATGGTATGCATGCATCTAATGCTTTTCCACTGCTTTCTCATACTCAAGCTAAACGTGCATTACGCAAAAGTAGTAAATCTTATCTAATTTGGGTGAATGAACTGCAAGTTAAAGATAAACATATACACCCTAGGCATAAAGAATTTCTTGCACAATTTAAAGACTGTTTTGCAGAAGATCTACCACCTGGTTTACCTCCTTCACGTCCTGAAGACCACAAAATAGATTTGATTCTTGGTACACAACCACCTTGTAAAGCACCATATAGGCATAACCAGATAGAGCAAAAAGAAATTCAAAATCAAGTTGAGGAATTACTAAATAGAGGATTGATTAGACCTAGTAGTTCTCCATTTGGTGCACCTGTTTTGTTGGTAAAGAAGAAGACGAATACTTATCGTATGTGCATTGACTATCGTGCTTTAAATAAGATCACTGTAAAGAATAGATATCCAATTCCTAGAGTTGATAACCTTATGGATAAACTGCAAGGTTCTGCCATATTTAGTAAAATAGATCTTAAATCTAGTTATCATCAGGTAAGATTAGATAAGTTTGACATATTCAAGACTGCATTTAGAACACAATTTGGTCATTATGAATTTTTAGTGATGCCTTTTGGATTGACTAATGCACCTGCTACATTTAGTAGAATGATGAACCGTATATTTTTGAAATATCAGCATTGTGTTATTGTATTCTTTGATGATATCTTGGTGTTTAGTCAAAATGAGAAAGATCATTATGAACATCTGTCCTTGGTTTTCAAGTTGTTGAAAGATAATCAACTGTATGCTAATCCGGAAAAGAGTGAGTTCTTTCAAACAGAAATTGAATATTTAGGTCATATTGTATCATCAGATGGTATTAAAGTTGACCCTAAGAAGATAGAAGCAATATTGAACTGGCCTATACCTAAAAATGTGCATGAGTTACGATCTTTTCTAGGTCTTGCTAGTTTTTACAGGAAATTTGTGCGAAATTTTTCATTACTTGCTTTGCCTTTGACTAAACTTTTAAAGAAAGGTATTGTTTATCATTGGTCTGATAATCAACAGAAATCCTTTGACTTATTGAAACATGCATCAACCCATGCTCATGTATTACAACTACCTGATTTTAATAGACCATTCTTTTTAGTAGTTACTGATGCTAGCGGATTTGGAATAGGAGCCGTACTGATGCAAGATAATCATCCCATAGCCTATTCTAGTTGTAAACTGAAACCCTCCGAACTTAAATATTCCACATATGATAAAGAATTATTAGCTGTGGTACAAGCTTTAAGACAATAGAAACATTACTTAATGGGTTCTGAGTTTATGATTAAGACTGATCAACAAAGTATTAGACATTTACTTAGCCAACCCCAAATATCTGACCGACATATCAAATGGGCAGCCTTTATCCAATATCAACCAGGTAAAGAAAATGTAGTGGTGGCTGATGCATTAAGTAGAAGACCCACCATTCATAATATTTCTGTTATATCATTTGATTCTCTAACTCCTATGAAAGATACTTATCATCAGGACATTACTTTTCATGCTGATTGGAATAAATTAGTTGGAAATAACTAGATTCCTATTGATTCACTGTCTTATAATGATGGATTCATGTTTTCTGAAAAGAGATTATGTGTTACAGTTCCATTTAGATCTTTTGTTTTAAATGAGATTCATTGTCCTCCATACCAAGGTCATAGAGGTATCATATCTACTTTACGTACATTAACTGAAGATTTTTATTGGCCACATATGGACACTGATGTATCTAACTTTGTTTCTGAATGTTTGATTTGTTAAAGAGTTAAGAGACATCATGGTAAACAGTATGGATTACTTATGCCTTTATCTATTCTATCAAGACCATGGGAATAAATTTCTATGGATTTTATTACTAGTTTACCTAATGCTAAAGCTAACCATGACATGATTTAGACTGTAGTAGACAGGTTTAGTAAACAAGCATATTTCATTCCATGTAAGAAAACTTTAACAACATCTCAGGCAGCACAATTGTTTTTGAAAACTGTTTTCACTAATCATGGATTACCAAAAGTTATTATTTCTGATCGTGATTCTAGATTTTGCAACAACTTTTGAATTACTTTGTTTGCTAACCTAGGAACAAAAATTGATTTTTAATTTGCATTTCATCCTAAATTAATGGACAAACAGAAGCCACTAACAGTACTATTCTAGATCTTTTACGTGCTTACACTATTTCTAAACCACAAACATGGGACACACATTTGCATTTATTGTAGTTTGCATATAACAATACACCACACACATCTACAAAGAAAGCATCGTTTGAAGTGATTTATGGTTATAGATTGTCTACACCTATTGCATCTTTATCAAATAGAATTCAGAGTGCTGATGATATTGCTACTATGCACGCTACTATTTTTGATGAGGTTAAAGACATGATTGCCAAAGCCCAACAATCATATACCAAACAAGCCAATAAGAAAAGACAAGCAATGAATTTCAAAGTTGATGATTATGTTTGGTTGAGAATAGAAAAACGTAGTTTACAAAGTGTAGATAAACATCCAGTTGTGAAATTAGCACCTAGATTTTATGGACCATTTAAGATTATTCACAAAATTAATGACAATGCATTCAAGTTAGAATTACCACCTCATTGGAAAATTCACAACACATTTCACATTAGTTTATTACTACCCTTTAGAGGCCAATTACCTGTACACCCTGTTTATGAAAACCCACCTTTGTTAGATGAAGAGACTGAAATACTTGAACCTAAAGCTATCATAGATACTGACTTTATGACCACTAGAACTGGCCGAAGATATATTAGATATTTAGTCAAATTTAAAAACCATCCTGTAGAAGAAGCCCAATGGATGCACACTAGAGACTTAAATGCTTTCCCCACTCTGTTAGCTCCACATTGAGCTAATAGCAATTGAGGTCAATTGCTATCCCACCCCGGGGGTATGATGCCAGGAGGCATATTTCATGGTGGATTCCGTGCCACAGTGGATTCCGTGAGGTTTTACGGTGGATTCCGTAAACTTTGTTGACCGGGGCTCATACACAAAGTGGATTCTTTGTGCGAGAAGTTGATGGGGACGCCTATCCTTTTCGGGCATTTCATTAATTTAGTGTGTACATGGGTGATTCCATAGCGGGTGATTCCGCAAAATACATATTAAATTAATAAATGTTTATGAGTTTAGAGTGCACACTCGTAATAAATTAAGGTTAGGATTGATTTCTAACAAGTTGATTTATTTATGTAGCTAAAGACTGCTAGGTATTCACTTTTGTCGATTTAATTGTATTATTTTTCTAATGATTGTGAATGCTTCAGTTGATGTGTAGAGATAGCAGTAGTGGCGGAGGAAAGCATTGGAGGATAGCGAGTATTCGAGTTATCACTTATATTTTGATGGGCGCATACCTTAGGCATGGTGCCTATATTTTGTCGCGCCTATTTATTGAGGCGTTGGATATTTATTTATTATTTTGTATGCACATGGGCGCATGATTATGATATTTGTATTTGGACATTGTATTGGGTATGCCTGACTCTTTGGGTGCCCGCCCATTAGCTTTATTTCTATTTTGTGCTAAAGCAAACTCAAAAGCCAAAAGCATGCTATTTTGTAATTTGGGCTATTATTTGAGCTTGAAGATGATTAATACATAAAATACATGCTTTGTGGAGTGCTCACACAAGGCATGGGGGGAGATTGCACCCAATTGATCTCTTGTTCATGTCGTGCATACTTTTTACCTTGAGTTTTGTGCAAAAAGTAGAGTTTTTGTTCTTGGGGACCTTCTAGCATTCACTATGCGAGCATACGACATCCGATCTGTGCACCAAGGTCTAAGAGGTAGAGTGAATTATCTATTGAAAACTTCATGAAACTTGTAGGGAAGTTTCAAGAAATGAGAAAGAGAATCCTCTCTTTGAAGTAACCACAGTTTATTCTTCTCCTAAGTTTGATTAACCTCTGTTTCACTAAGTTACCTTCAACATAGCCTGTAATGGATGCACAACCTGCCATTTAAGCCACAATGTGGACAAATCTATCCAAGATCTTAGTCTGAGCTCCAAGATTAGTCTTTTCTCCACGTAGAACACTTGCAAGTACCTATCATGCGGCTCCTATACCTGCTATCCAAGATTCAATGGTGGAAAATTGGAGAAAATATATCTGAAAATGAGAAAATCAAATGGGTAAAAATCCTAAGCTTTGATACCACTTGTCAAGGAGAGAACTAAGAGGTGAGAGAAGGAAGATCTAAGGAGAGAGAAAATAGTGACGAGGAGAGGGAAATACTATAAAGCTAGGAAAGAAGAGATAGAAGCCATATAGGAAGCTATGAGCAAGGAGGTGAGGTAAGAGACATTAAATGTATTAGAGTCCAAAGATGTGAAAATTTACATGTCTCGCCCCTTTTATACCTATGTTTGGGTGACAAGGTATTATTAATAACTCCACACTAAAATATATCTTCTTCCACGCTTCTTAGATGATATTCTTAATCTACTATACAACAACATGGGTAACACAATATTTGAAAGTACTAGAGGAAGTGTTGAGCACATTATACAAATACAACTTGAACTTCAACATTAATAATTTCATTCATGAATCAAAAAAATAAAGTTCTTAGTGTACATAATTCAGTAGAATGAATTCAAGTTGATCCACCCAAGATACTTGCCATAAAATATTATGGTACATCTACAATAGTTAAGCTATTATAATGGTTTTTGGGCATGATTGCTAGTGCTTTAAATTTCATTCCAAAAGCACATTAGACCATGGACTAGGGGTAGTTTTGTTACAACAAAAGGAAGGACAAGAGTGGTATTCAATATTATGTATAGATGGGGGGTTAATCCAATTTCATAACAATAAAGAAGGAATTGCCATCTATTGTTTGGGCATTTACCAAACCACACCCATATTTGCATAGTCTAGAAATAATTTAAAAATTCGACAGTGAAAGGGGAGCACAAACAAAATAGTGGATGCATTGAGTAGAAGCTTACTAAAGATCCAAAATAATCAACTATATCTCTGTATTGAACTTCCATGCACACCGCAAGTAGTGATGACACAAATTATTGTGCCATCAGACGTTAAAATCCTTGAAAATTGGAAAAATAGGACACACATTGCAAATCAAAAGCAATTCATGGTTCAAAGAAATGTGCAATGAGAACAATAGGAGTAGTTTTGATACTCGGAAGAGTGTCTTGAAAGAAATAAATTTAGCATATCTTTGAGAGTGATCACTAGGAGCCTTGCAAGGAACATTGTGCATATAAGGTGACACTTCAAAACTTTCTTATCAAGGCATATATCTAGTCTAGTTTGCAAAAGGATGTCAATCACTAGTTTTGAGTTTGAAAAAATGAGTAAGAGGGTATTTAAACCAAAGTTGAGAGAAAATAAATATTCTTTATGACATTTTAAAGAAATGGAAAATAGATACCATTGGATGAGTACCACACAGTTCAAGGGAAATAACCTACATCTTGACCATAGTTGATTACCTTTAGTTGAAGCTCAAGCTATGAAAAACATCAAATAAAATGATGTGGGAAAATTAATCTACAAAAATATTGTTGCAAATTTGGGATATTAATTGATTCAAATTTATTCAATAGGAAACCAAATTTTCAAGGTGATTTGATTGACTATCTTTATGGAAAAATGCAAATGACAAAGTACCTGTTTTCTTCATATTATCTATAATGCAATTGTAGAAATGAATGTTTAAAAATATGGTTGAAAATTGTGTGATACATGTATGTACTCTAGACATGTTTGAAATCACAAAAGAATTTGCTAAACGGGAATATAAACGACTGCAAAATTGGGTTGAAGAAATTGTAGAGATGAAGTATAAAATATTCATTAAAAGGTTAATTTAGTTGCTTTGCCTTTACCCTCTAATAGTGATAGCATGTATGATAAAATCTCCAAGTAAAGGATTCAAAAGGAGTTGGGCATAAATTCATTGCTGATACATTGAAGGAGTCAAAAGTTGGGAGTGATGGGCTTCTTTTACCTAGCACAGAGAAAGAATCTTTCATGAACATGTGGAGAAAGCATGGAAAGGCTATTTCATTTCAACCTACCACTAAAACATGATGTGTTGATTTGACTATTTTGGACCATGGTCATTTTTACAACGTTGCATATGCCATGGAATTTAAGGCCGATTCCTATGCCTTGGGTCTACTTGCCTAAGTTGATGGAGTTGTAAAATGAGAAGATTAGAATGCATAGAGCCATTATCAACTCCATGTTCTAATTTTTGGTTTAGTGTAGGACAACAAGGAATGCTCTTCCATGGCCTATTGGAGATGAGTGTGTTGGCAAGGCTATCTATTCAAAGGAGATGAGTGTTTCTTGATGATGTATCAATCAAGGTTTATGAAGTTCTTGAAAAGAATGAAAAGTTGGATGACAATGGTTGCTGGATATTTGTTGCCAATTATATTACAAATTACAAGAAGATTTTGACTCACTTGGAAGAAGTGCAATTAATTCTATCGGGTCAAAAGTCTCTATTTGTGGTTGAGGAGTTGTTGATCATAGGTCACATGTGTGGGCCTTATGAAATAAAGCCCTTAGTGACAAAGATTAATAGAATTGAAAGGCTGCATGGGAATTGCTCTAATTTGTCACAAGTTAGAAGGTTTTTGGGCACATGTGTCTTTTATCTCATATGGATTCCTCACTTTACACATGTGATTGATGATCTCTATCAACTATTGAGGAAAGAACACAAGTTCTATTGGAAAAAGTGTCATACTAAAGCAATGAGGAAATTCAAGAGAGTATTAAAGTCTACTCCAACATTGAGAAAGGCTAAT
The DNA here is from genome assembly GCF_053477565.2 of Lygodium microphyllum. Lineage (NCBI taxonomy): Eukaryota > Viridiplantae > Streptophyta > Polypodiopsida > Schizaeales > Lygodiaceae > Lygodium > Lygodium microphyllum. The sequence continues at coordinate 98,877,234 of NC_141161.1, forward strand.
TACTCAAATGGAAAGGCTATTATTCGTATAGTAAATACGAGCTCGATTGGAATTGGGTGGGTAATTGGACATAATGATGATGAGGAAAATAGGTATGCCATCCAATTTGGTGCAAAGCTACTTGGTGAGAGGCAAAGATGATATTGGCAAGTTAAGCGAGACTGTTGGGGGCCATTGTGATAGGGCTTAAATATGCTAAGGAATATTTTGTGGGTTCTCATGTGATTATTGAGATAGATTACTTGCCACTATTGGGGATGATTTCTAGTTATGCCACTTCAAACATTGCTATATTCATTGAATAGAATATATTATGCCACTAAAACCTGAATTGCAGCATATTGCAACAAGGGATAACCTAGTTTGCTGACATGCTATCAAGGCCATGATTTAATAATGAAATGGATATGATAGAAGATGAAGTGGATGATGAATTAGCCATTGAAAATGCTTATTATACTACAAGGGCTGATTGGATAGCTACTATAAATCCAAGTATAGGTGTCATAAATGATGGTACAACTATCATAAATAGAGGAATATCATTAAATGCAGCAAGTATATCAGGTAGACTAAGAAAGGGTGTTTTTGTAAGACTAAATTTAGAAGCAAAAGTGCATTCAAAAAGGAAAAATGCATGGATAGTAGGAGATCAACATTATAGATGCTATATTCCAGCCATTGAGGAGTTCCTAAAGAACTTGTATACACATGCTTGGCTGAAAATATGACAATATCTCAGCACACTCTCCAAGAAAGAGGTGTGGTTAGAAGTAGAGTATAAAAAAATATAGAGAAAGACATTTGGAATTTTCTTAAAAGATGGTTATTTCAACAAGCATGTGAAGAAAAAGAATGGGGTTTCATTGTAGGCCATTAGGGTTAGAGTGTCTCAATAGATTATGCAAGAATTTTATGAAACTCTATGGGCTCACCAAAGAGGTGTCTTGGGCACATTTTAGAAGATCAAGGAAAAATATTGGTGGCAAAGTACATACAAGGATATAGCACACTTTATGGAGTCATCAGTACATGCCAAGTGTACTTTACTATGAGATATAGTGATGGATTATAGCCAAATTATCCATTATCTACATATTATAAATGGGTGGTTGATCTATTGACAACGCCTACAAATCTTTGGCATATGTGGTATCTTGTACTCTCATGAGAGGATCTATCAAATCAAGTTAAGGGAAGAGCTCTAAGTACGAAGACTACATAGGTTGTTTATAGATTTCTCTTATAAGATGCATTTTTTCGATATGGATGTGTTGGCAAGATTATACTTTTGATAAAGGGGAATGGATGAAAATGGGCTTGTGAGTTCTTCTCATGGTTTGGAATTAAGTAGACTCTGACTATAGCATATAATCCTGAAGGTAATGACAAAACCAAGAGGGGATAGTTTTCTATAATTATGGCACCAACAAAAGTACATTGAGGTAGGATAAATGAGTGGCCAAGGATGCTACCATTTGCATTGTGGGCTGATAGGACAACACACAATGTAGTAATTGGTTTTATGCATGCTAAATTGATGTATGGTTAGAAACCCATTATGCCAGTTGAGGATCTCATTGTGCCATGGAGTATGCCACATTGGCAAGAACGGTTAAGGTAGAGAGGAACTATTGACTTTGCACATTAGATAGTTGGAGAGAAGGCTAGAAGACATTGAGGCATGTCAAGATTGTGGGAGAGAAGGAAGGAGTCTCACTTGTAGTTTTCTTGCTTGCACAATGGGGGAATACACACAAGGGTGGAGGCTGAAAACAGTTTTTCTCTTCTTAGTTGTGTAAGCCAAAAGAACTCTAGTACATAGAAATAGAAGAACCCTATACATGGGTCTCAAACCAAATTCAACTAACTAAGGTGGCATACTAACTAAGCCACGAACTAGAGTAGATAAGGATAGCTATCATCTAGCTATTATTCATGGGCGGTGTACCAACCGCATCTGCGACTGACAAGTCGGTGACATAAATGCACAATGGTCACCCTGGCATATCACGAGTGGAGCTCGATATCTCAACACTCCCCCTCGAGCTCAATCCCAATTCCTGTACACCAAGCAGGTCTCTGAACTTGCGCAGCTTCTCTGCGCCCAATGCCTTCGTGAATATGTCAGCTACCTGATCCTCTGTGCTGACATAAACTAGATCAATAAGACCTAGTAAAACACTCTCCCGCACATAGTGATAATGTACCTCAATGTGCTTTGATCTAGCATGATAGACTAGGTTATTTGCCAAGTGTATACTACTCATGTTGTCACAATAAATGACAACTGGCCCATCTGTAGGCTGATGCATATCATAAAGTAGCTTATGCAACCAAGCTACCTCACATGCAGCCATTGCTGCGCCCCTGTACTCAGCCTTTGTGCTGGACAAGGCAACTGTAGGCTGTTTCTTGCTACTCCAAGTGACCGCAGCACTCCCAAAAGAGAACGCATATCCACTGGTAGATCGTCTATTAGAAATGCTACCAGCCCAATCAGCACCAGTGTATCCATGCAACTGTATCTGAACCCCAGTCTCATAAAATAGTCCTTACTGCAATGTGGACTTCACATACCTGAGTATGCATCTAGCCGCATCCAAATGCGGTTTCCTTGGAGCCTGCATAAACTGACTTACCAATCCAACAACATAGCTCAAATCTGGCCTGGTAATAGTCATATAAATCAAACTTCCTACTATGCGTCTGTACATAGTAGGGTCTTCCAGAAGCTCACATGCATCTGCACTTAGCTTCACATTCTGCTCCAAAGGAACTGAAATAGGCTTACAGCATGTCATCCCATATTTGGACAGCATGTCCAATCCATACTGCCTATGTAAGAGCCATATCCCACTTGGTGTTCTAATCACCTCAATGCCCAAGAAATAACACAGCTCTCCCAAATCCTTCATCTCAAACTTCTGCTTCAATAGCATTTTCACATGAAGGATATCTTCATCACTGTCACCTGTCATAATCAAATCATCAACATAAATGACAAGTAGCATAATACCTTTCTCTGTTTTTCTCACATAAAGTGAGAAATCTGCCTTGGAAATCTGAAAGCCAATAGTGACAAGATACTGTCCTATCTTGTCAGACCATGCTCTAGGTGCTTGCTTCAAGCCATACAATTCTTTCTTCAACCTGCAAACAAACTCAGGATGAACAGCATGCACATAACCTGGTGGCTGCTCCATATATACCTCTTCTTGCAAATCACCATGCAAGAAGGCATTCTTTACATCCATCTGATGTAAAGACCATTCTTTTGATGCAGCCATAGCAATGACTGCTCTTATGGTTGCCATCCTTGCAACCGGACTGAATGTTTCTTCATAATCAATGCCATATGTTTGTGCATACCCCTTGACTACTAATCTTGCCTTGTATCTGCTCACAGAACCATCTGCATTGTGCTTCACCTTATAAACCCACTTACAACTAATTGCATTCTTACCTTTAGGCAAAGGTACCAATTTCCATGTAGCATTTGCTTCCAAGGCATCCATTTCTTCATCCCTGGCTTTCTCCCATTTTTCTTTTCCCATGGCTTGCTCAAAAGAAGTGGGTTCTGGTTCCTGTATCACTTTGACCATATATGCATAGTGAATGGCTGTAAATCCATCAGATTTCAGCCTATCCACAGGATACCTAGCTCTGGTAGACCTGCACAAAGTAGGTTCACTCCCAGGTACTCTCAAAACATCCCTGATCTTCCTTACTCCAGGTGTAACAATAGAAGGAATACCCAACTCATCATCAATGCTCTGTTCTGAGCCACTGGATTCACCATCCACATAAGAGTGACCTGCATTCACATCAAACATGGGCTATCTGCATTCACCTTCTCTTTTCCTTTTCGTGATACTTTTATACCACTATCTGCGTTGCTTTGAGAAGATTCTCCTGATCTCAATCTTCCTGTCCATGGCGAAGAATGTGAACCACTGCTAGAGGACGCTCCAGGTCCACTAGTATTTTGTGACTGCTGTTGTGAATTCTGTGCAGCATTACCATTTTGTGCATCTACATCATCAATCACATTTACTGGTTTATACCAGTTACTCATCTCATCAAAAACAACATCTCTGCTCACTGTAAACTTACGAGTAGAAGGTTTATAGCATCTATACCCTTTCTGCTGCAGAGAGTAACCAATAAAGATGCACTTCTCAGCTTTTGGATCCAACTTGGATCTCAACTCATCTGGCACATGAACATAGGCAATGCAACCAAAAATCTTCAAATGAGAAATATCTGGTTTCCTACCAGTATACCTCTCCTCTGGAGTCATCCCATGTATTGCTGCAGTGGGAGTCCTGTTCATTATGTAGAGTGATGTAGCAACTGCTTCAGCCCAGTAAAAATCTAGCAAGTCTTTTTCGTTGAGCATGGCACGAGATACCTCTTCAATATGCCTGTTTTTCCTTTCTGCAATTCCATTTTGTTGTGGGGTATGACTATATGAATATTGCTGCTTTATGCCATGCTCCTGCAAGAACCTTGCAAACTCGTTTAAGAGGTACTCTCCCCCTCCATCTGACCTTAGGCATTTTATTTGCAGGCCCGTTTCTTTTTCAACCATAGCTTTAAGAGTTTTGAAATGCCCAAAAACTTCACTTTTCGTTTTCATAAAATACACCCAAACTTTTCTGCTATAGTCATCAATAAAAGTGACAAAATAATGACAGCCTCCAAGAGATGCAGCTTTAGTAGTCCACACATCAGAGTGGATTAGTTCCAATGGCTTCTCACTCTCTTGAACATGTCTAGGAAATGGTTTCCTTGCCTGTTTTCCAAATTGGCAGGCTTGACATACCTTATGCATTTCTGCAACCTTGAATTTAGGCAATCCTGCAACAATATTTTGGGCCTGCATTGATTTAAGTCGTTGTACATTAACATGACCAATGCATTTATGCCAAATATCAATATCTGCAACTACACCGGTCCCATGTGCAAACATTGCTGCACTCAATTCAGACATGTCTGCATCCAACGTAAACATTCTGCCCTTCTTCTTTCCTTTTGCTATCAAGTGACCTTTATTTTTCATATCCTCAACAAAACATCCATGAGAATTAAATCTGACCTGCAAGCCCTGGTCAATCATTTGACCAACAGAAACCAGATTCTTGGTGATATTCGGGACATGAAATACATCGGACAGGTATTTCTTTTTCCCATCTTGCATAGACAAAGGAATTTTTTCAATCTACACAATAAGATGTGCAGTATCATCACCAGTCTCCACAAATCCTGGTTTTTCCATTTTCCTTGCATCCTCCATCCATTCCGCATGACCTGTCATGTGGTTTGATGCACCTGAGTCAACATACCATACATCGTTGCTTTCTTCTGCACTTATCACAGAATTGTTCATGTGCTGCACCATAAACAAATGCTCATTTCTGTCATCACCCTGTCTACTAGACGATGCATAATTCCCTTGTTGCAATTTTCCATTCATGATGTCATTCTGCTTTTTATAGCAGTCTTTAGCCATATGACCCATTTTACCACAGTAGTAGCATTCAACATTGCTGTTTGCATTTTGGCCTCTTTGCCATCCACCACGACCTCTTTGGCTCCCCCTACCTCTAGAGTTACCACGTCCTCCTCCATAGGACTGGTTTTCTTGAGTTTGCTGCATATTCTGATTTCTACCACGGCCTCCAGATCGGCCTCCTCTACCTCTGCCTCTACCTCTTCCAGCATTTGAGTAGAAGACAGCTTCTTTTGAAGTTCCTCCTGAAGAAGATGCACCACCATTTCTCTGCTCCTCAGAAATTAGAAGAGCAATCAACTCCTCAAAATCAGGAAATCTTTCATGAATTGAAATGGATGCCCAAAACTGTGCATAATCCTTTCCTAGACCATTCAAGGTCACAGAAACTAAATCATCATCTTCCACTGGCGACCCAATGGAAGCAAGTGCATCTGCAATCTTCTTCACCTTCATGTGGTAGTCATTGATGCTCATATTTTCTCTTTGCACATTATGCAACTCTTGCTTGAGCTGCATTTTCCTGGCTTGCGTATTTGTGCTATACATTTTTGACAAAGTATCCCATGCCTCCTTTGGCGTACTTGCATCTTGAATATGCACAATCATAGAGTCTGAAATGCTGATAGACAGCCAACACATAACTTTCCTGGCTCTCTCATGCCATGCTTTAAATGCCTGCATTTTCTGTTGATTGGGAACATCAGGAAGAACTGGTTCTTCTTTATTTCCTGCAACAAATTCCCAATATCCTTTTCCCATAAGGAAATTCGTCATTCTAAACTTCCATGCTTGGAAGTTGTTCTTGTCAAGATTTTCAGTGACAATCTGTGAAATACAATCTGATGCCATTACAGAACACTGCAAAAAATTCTGTCACTGTAAAGAACACAGCTTCAGCCTCACAAGGGCAAATTTGCAAAAGTGATGAAAGTGGTATTTGACCACACAGTCACTTCCTAGTAACGATTTTGCATCAACAGGCAATAAGGATGATTCTGTAACTCCCAATGTCTCTGCGCACAAGCATATGATGCAATTTTTACAGTAACTTTTCACCGACCTGTAGAACAATGGTCGCACAGCATAAAATAGGGTCTTTTCTTGAGTGCGTGCAGAAAACTTCCGCCTCCAAAACAGGCCCCAAAATGGCCTCAAATCAAAAAAATAGGGTCACCAAGGGCTAAAAGCCCTTTCCCGCAGCATATATTGCCCTCTTGCTTCACCGTGAAGGGCGTATCAACCTGAGACAATGCACTCTTGCACTTCCGGCTGTGCTACCTGCAGAGACTTGCTTCCAAAACAGAAAATGAAAGCAACACTGCTCCTCTTACCAGAACACCACGAGCTTGGCTTGCTTTCTTGAGCTCCTTACCACGAACAAGGCTCCGATACCATGTCAAGATTGTGGGAGAGAAGGAAGGAGTCTCACTTGTAGTTTTCTTGCTTCCACAATGGGGGAATACACACAAGGGTGGAGGCTGAAAACAGTTTTTCTCTTCTTAGTTGTGTAAGCCAAAAGAACTCTAGTACATAGAAATAGAAGAACCCTATATATGGGTCTCAAACCAAATTCAACTAACTAAGATGGCATACTAACTGAGCCACGAACTAGAGTAGATAAGGATATCTATCATCTAGCTATTATTCATGGGCGGTGTACCAACCGCATCTGCGACTGACAAGTCAGTGACATAAATGCACAACGGTCACCCTGGCATATCACGAGTGGAGCTTGATATCTCAACAAGGCACTGGTTTCTATGTTGTGGGCAGCAAGACTCTAGAACAAGGAGAGGTTTGATAAGAGGAATCAGTGGGGTTGATATTGAGGGTAATACAAGAGGGTGACTAGTTTATGATAGCAGCTTAGATAACACACATAGTGTTATTTACAAGGTTTTGAAGTAGTGGTTTGGTCCCTATGTGGTATGATATGTACATGAGAATGCTACATGTTCACTTAGTGAATTGGATGGGATTGCACTGCATATTCCTATAGTAAGTAAGTGCATCAAGCTCGTCCAAAAGATGAGAGTCTAATGTATATGAGATACAAGAGCTAGAGATAGGATCAATTGATGAAATTGTGAAAGAGAATGACATGGATATGGATGATGAGGGCTTCGAACCTACAAATGCTCAATAAAAGCTGGGGTGGAATTGAAAATCTTGAGAATTGCTCTATTTTAGTGGGGACTTATGGTGTTCCCAACAATTCCAAGATGGGATTTTATACTTGGGGAAGAGGCCTACTAAGATTGATTGCCATTTAGGTTGATATGCAAAAGTCACATGGGTGAGAAGGTTCACATCTATTAACTAAGACTGCATAGTGTAAAAGACACAGTTGCCATTTAGGTCGATATGCAAAAGTCACATGGGCAAGAAGGTTCACATCTATTAATTGAGACTGCATAGTGTAAAAGACACAATTGCACGTTGCATCTAAAATTTTAGGGGCTGACATATTCAGAACTTGGTTTTGAGTTATTCACAAAAGTTGTAGGTTGGAAATAGTGCTATAACTTTGTAGAGGAAAACTCAGAGATATGAATTACATATTAAAAGATATAAATTGTAGTTTTTTGTAGGGTGGTTTTGTCATTCGAAATAGAAGGACTAAATCTGATGCATGTAAAGTATTGTACATGACATATGCTTTAAGATAGGTGGATAGGGATGACTTATGGATACCTAAGAAATAGAACTAGACCAACATAGTCAAGAAAAGAGATCTAGAAGCATAAGCTGTGAAGGATGAAAGGTAGGATGACATGGTAGATGAAGAAGGTATTCTAGAAGAGGAAGAAGAATTCAAAGCACAAGATGGTGACTTTGAGTAAAGTTGAGCTTGGAAATAATTATGAGTAGTTGTGGGTGATCTAGAAGATGTGCAAGTTTCGATGGGATGGATGTCATGGCATAGTGTGTTGATTCAATAAAACTTATAAATTACATAGAAATACTATGATTTTCTATATGTGTCAACACTAGTTTTTGGCAGGGAAAATGAAAGTTAATTATGTCTTAAAGACTATAAAGGAGTATGAGTAATAGTTAAAGACTATAAAGGACTAAAGACTTGTCAAGTGTAAGATGGAGTTTACATATGATATACCTATTAAGTTGGTGATCATATACTTAAAAAAAAATTTAAATGGTTAGGACTAAACATATTAATAATTAGTGAAAGTTTAAGATAATATCCACCGCTCATGGGACAAGGGTAAAGTATCCAAATGTAGTGAACATGCAAAGGGTAAGAGGGAGAGAAATGGGGCTTTTGTGTGAAGCTAGTCACTCATCGACAACCAAAAAGGAAAAAAAATTGATGTAATTTTTTCAACCTATTGGTGACAAAAATATGGAGAGGTTGAGAAGGAGAGATGTACACTTCTTATGCTCAACAAGAAGCTCCCAAAATAGGGCAAGAGGGAAATTCATCAAAATATGGAGAGGTTGAGAAGGAGGGTTTTAGAAGTGATTTTTGAAATGTCTTTGCTATCCATAACATGCAAAATAGGGCAACGTGTTGTTCATGAACTTCAAAGAGACTTTCAAATGCATCTCTTGATGGAATCAAACTCTCTAACACTAGAGAAGGTTTGAGTATCATCAAAACTCAAATTTAGAGTGGACTTATTGCTAGAAAGGAGTGTTCTATTCTCCTTGTAATAAAACTAACATACATGGTTGAAGTGGTTTTTGAAGCCATATAATTGATAAATAGTTGTTTTGATAGATTTTCATGCTTGGTATCACTTTCTAGCATTAATATGCATAATCCACTACACAAATTTAGATGTATGTATGGATTTATGAGGTGCATGTCTTTGCTTCTAGACTATGTATAACGAAGATCTTCCTGTATGTGAGAGGATGTAAAGTCTCAAATTGTGTGTTGGGCAATTGCCCCAATTGTATTTGCATGCTAGGACTTGGGAATCTCATATGGTTGTATTAATATGTATTGGTTGACCATATATAGAATGAAATCATCAGATTGCACCTCTAGGATTGTCTTTCACTTCCTATTCTTTATTTCACTCTCTCTAAACCCTTTTGTCTTATACCCCTATGGTATACCTTTACTTGACATGCTTTGATAATGACCATCATCATCAACATCATAAGAGACACTATATGTCCTAGTGTAGCTACTCTAGTATGTAGAATAAAGAAATCCAAACATATAAAAAATGTAAGGGACAATTTTGAAACACATGCATAATTACAATTAAAAAAACTTAAAATCTGGAAAAGTATACCTAGGTAGTAGAGGGTCCTACTCCTACAGTAGTTTCTAGAGCAACTCATGCTACGAAAGATTGAAAAGTATTACTCTTCCACTTTCATAATGGACACTCACGGTTACACAAAAGAGAGAAGAATCCATATAAAGAGGATCTATAACTCTAAATTTCAAATAAATTCTAATATGGGTTTGTTTATCCACACCTCAATTCCTCAGCTTGAGTGAAATGACCCAAACCTTACGATGCTTAAGTTGATGAAAGCAAAGTTGTACCACAACTAAGAATTAGGAAAAGTGATTACAATATACTCTAAAGCTCATTTTCAATGATACTTTTACAAAGGGGGACATATCTTATAGGTCTATGTTTATCTAGCTTTAAGGTTAATCTACCCTTCTTTTCATTGCTATAATTGTTTTCCAGCCTAGATGATAATCTTCCCTACATTTGCAGCATGTTTCTTACTCTCACAACTAACATTTTCTATCAAGCTATATGCATTTTTACTCTTTAATCTATCATATTACTGGGGAAGCCATTCGTTTACTTCATCTTCTCTAATCCTCCTCTACCATGGCACTTTTTGACTCATTCTATAGCTATCTAGGACAACCATCCTACACCTCTTTTATACTCCTTCTTCCCTAATCCTCCTCTAGAATGACACCTCCCTATTTTCCTAACAATGAAAAGCTTAAAGGTTTTGACTCTCTCACCTAGAGTCTTTTCACCAATGCCACTACTCGTGCATGTGAATGGAATAAAATCTCATAGTTTCTAGTTGAGTAGGTAAGTTATACAAGGATGACCTCTAGCTCCACTTTCTACTATCATTACAAAACCTCTCTTAGTATGATAGACTTGAAGATATAAGAACATGGTTTCCCTAATAAATGGGATGGGACTTCATTGTGTACCTAAATCTTCACTAATGATAACCCAAATGTGTTACAAGCTTCTAGATATAAGGATAGGGTTGCCCTACTAAATAGAGTGGGACTCCATTTTATACCTAAATCTTCACAAATAATAACTCAAAAGTGTAACAAGATTCTAGATCAAACATTCACTTGTTAATTGGAATGATTATGAGAGAAATTGAAATGATATTCCTCTCACTTAGAAAAAAAGAGGATTGCCCTATGGTTTCAAGCAATATGTCCCTATATAGATCTTGCCCTTAAATTAATTTCAAGAAATATAGTTGAGACCATGCAGGAGAAGGTAAGCACACTTGCCCTCAAATTGATGGGTATGCTAGGTTTGATCTCCTTGGGCTTTGATGGTCATGCATTGGATGATGCAAGGCAAGCCTTCCAAGGGACATGTTGATTAGCTCTTTAAAATAGCCCCGAAACATGTAAATTACTTAAAGTTTCATTAAATATCACTATCGTAGAGAATATTCATTCCCTATAAGCCAAACCTAATGATTTGGGTTTGGATTTTGAGGACAACTTGGACAGTTGTCCCTTAGGCGTCTAGTCCTTCTACATGGTTAGCTTTACATGTTTCCTAGCCCATTTGGTCATTGGTGAAAGCATTGGCCCTTGCATTTTCTCTTGCATTGTCCATGTTGGGACTAGGGTATAATTTCTTCCATAATTGTTGTTCATAAGGTGGTTTCATTGGTCATTCTAAGAAATTTCCTTAGCTATGATGGGCTTTGCTCACATCAATATACATTTGAGAGTTTTTGGTCTCATTGATTAGAGGTCAGTGTCTAAGGGTGGATCTAGTCCTTGGCATGGAATTTGCTATGTTCCAGTCATGCATTGTGCATACTTGCAAAGATCCACAAAATTTCAGCAATGCCCTTCTAAAGTGAAGCTCATTTGGTGCATGTTGTAAATTTTATTCTTTATGATCAACTCAAAGGATTGAGAAAGGTCTCGACTTGTCATAGCTTCTTTGGTTTGTTCACAACTCTGGGAGGCTTCGAATACTCCCTTATCTACACACCATTGTTTCTACCAAAGCTTAGAATTACCAATAAGATAAAGGCATGTAGTCATGGATTGATTTGTCAAAGTAGTTTAAGTAGCCAAGAAATAGTCACCCATGCCTTTGATCTATAGTTCCACATATTGCTTCACCTTGGATCCTCCTTTGTTTAACTTGGGTGGCAGTGTCTACATCATAAGAAACTTTTTCTCTTGGAGCTCTTTGTATGTATCATCTATTCAAATCAATTGGTGATTCTAATTAATAAAGTCAAATGCTAGATTGAACTTCTCAAGAGTTTATATCCTTCATCTCTTACATAGTTTTATGGACTAGGTTAATCTTTAGTAATTCAAAAGAAAGGAATACAATAGATTTTCAATAGTGGACTTTGTGCAATTGCATGTTTATTAAATGAGTAGGTTTCTTATCTATTTCAAGGGCTTTGTAAACTAAAGATAGGGGAGCATATTCTCCACTAGAATAACAATTTTAGGCATGCTTCCCATGAAGTACTATAAAGTGAAGAGTTAAAACTTAGATGACTTTGTCAAGCGTCTTTTTGAAAACTAAAAATCCCTAGACAGGTTTAATTTTTGTTAGCCTAGTTGTTTACGTGTCTGTTTGTTTTGTCATTTCATAGTTGGATTTTCTATGTTTCTCTAGCTTAGGATTTGTTTTTGTCATTTTATTTGAATTTTGAGTGTGAATACTTGATAGCCTTGGTCGAGATTTGGTATTTTTTGGGACAAATAAGAGTTTGAAATTGTTGGTAGTTGCTAAATATTGTGGAACATATATGTTTTCTTGCCAAATTTTTGCACAGCACAGGGATCATGGGTTCATGTTGCACTTGTTTGATACATTGCATAGGGATCATGGAAATAATCTTGTTGTGTCTCATAGAATTGGGGTCCCAACAAGAGACATTGAGTGCCTATTGAACCCCTTGACCTAGTTCTCATCAATGTTCTTATGTAGTCCATCTAGTTCATCAGGGGATAGCCTATAGATGGGTCCAAAAGATGGTTGTGTCTTCATGTTGCACTTGTTTGATACATGAAGACTCAATGTCCAACAGGGATCTTGTTGTGTCTTCATGTTGCACTTGTTTGATACATTGCATTCAAAGGGCAGTCTCCTGATTTTTTCAAATATTTCCATACCATGGGTTGGGTTCATGTATGTTTTGCACCATTGTTGAGCACTAGCACAGCATGAGGCCTGCTACAGCTATATGTAGTAAATCTTAGATGCATGCATACTTGAGAGAGCATCTTTCATTGAACATGCACAGTTTATTGCACTCATGATATTTGGGATATAAATCACCAAGTTAGGAACCTCTAGTTGGGTGGGAAAGGTGCTTGGGTGAGTTTGAGGGTCGTGAAGGTTGCTACCACTTGTGAGATGGGTTGTTTTCCTAGTCAACATCTTCAAGACCATCATTTCTCTTGAGTGACAAAGAGATTTTAGGTGGGTAGAGTGGTGTACGATATCTTCTCTTGATAAGTGCTAAGAGGAGAGGATAAGGATCTTAAATAATCAAGGAATTATGTTTTGCATGAGACACAGGAACATGTAGATAGGCTAGGCACTATTTTCTTCAGTGTATTCATTTTCTTTCCTATCGAAGCATCGAGTCATTGGTTGCATGGCATGGATTTGATGCATATTTTCTCAAATCATGTATGACTGAGCATGGAGCTCATTTTCAAAAAGCATATTCTTTCCAGGACACATTGCATGAAAAAGCAGGTTCATATGAAGAGAATATCTATTTTGAAGACTCCAAGGATGTGTACATCATATTGGAGTTTATGAAGCATGTGAGGGAGGAATGATGAAGGAAATTCTAGTTTGGTTTGAATACACAAGAGACTTAGTCAAGTATCTTGTTAATGGAATGGCAAAAACTATTGTTTATGCAAGTGGAGAAGGTGTGCTTGTGGAGGTTATTAATGGTTCTTGGACATGAGTTTTGCAATGTGGCTAATGCTACATTAGCAATTATTTGAGGTCACAAGCAAAACTTTGATGTTACTATTAATTTTTCAAGGGCTAGATGAACTTGATCTAGTAGAACTAGTGGAAGCACTAAAAAGGAGGAATGTCCAACTATCTATGGTAATAAGGTTTCTTGACATTCTTCAGCAACTTCAGCATTGCTTTGATGTTGCAAGGGCAAAGTATAATTTTGAGAAATGCTTCCAAGGCGTGTTTCCCATTAAGTGCAACCATGATCGATTTATTTTGGAAGACATTTTGACCTTTTGGACAGCCCTTTCGATTCGGGCTAGAAGTAGGATCCAAGCCCAAGCTTTTAATTGCAATTGGCAAATTGATGCAAAGCAAAAGCAGAGATGCATTGCTAATATGCAATGGATACAAGGATCGGGTGTATGTTGAAAGTGTTCTCCTAGCAAGGAATCTTAGCATTAATGCAATCAATGTCTTTGAAGAGATGAGAGAGCTGAAACCTGCTAATCAAAGCTAGTCAAGCTTTGGGAGTGAGGCCTATTATTGGTGTAAGAGAAAAATTAAACTCAAGACATAGCAGCCATTGGGGTACAACATCAGGTGACGAAGGGAAATTTGGCTTGACAATGAATGAGATTGTGAAAGTTGCAATTAGGATGCTCAACTGATTGCAGCTCCTTCACTTCCATATCGGCTCTCAATTACCCTCTATTTCTACAATCAAGGAGGCGTTGCTTGTGATGTTTGGGGGTGTTATTTGGGAGGTGGTGAGCCGTTGTGAGGAGGACAACAATTCTCTGTGAGACTTGCACAATTTGGGAGAGAGCACTCAGAGAGTTGATGGATTACTCTCTTTAACAAACAAAAAAGAGGGTACTCCATGAACTTGATGAGTTCAATGGAGTTGTCTATTAGAGATTGGTTGATAAGGCCTCAACTCTCCTTTGTGCATTCTCTCTTTCTCTCCACATGGTAGCTCGAGTGGCTGAAATGGGGGGGGGAGTTTGGTGACATCGACTCACGTGTGACCATGCTGAACTCAACTTGTTGCAGCACGCTCACAAATCCGCGTACCAGGCCGTGACAAGGCTCTTGTTAGGGGGCGTTGGGTGAAAGGCTCGTTATAGCTTATAAGCTTGGGTTTGCATTATAGCTTATTATGAGCTTGCTTTGCATGAGCCTTGAGGCTTCGATGGTCAAAAGGCCAGCCAATCATCCTAGGATCAGGAATTTGGCCGTCCCTGCTACACCACAGTCTACCGGCTGAGGATAAATTTCGGCATGGCCCCCACCACCGCGAAAGGGTTCACCCGGTCACTCGGTGGAAATCAATTAAAATATAATAGGCCCCTAAAATGGGGTTTGGTCTGATCGCCCGCTGCACACGCCGGGATTTGAACCCCCACCCCTCACGGGGGCACTCAGAAGTACTATCACTCTGGGCGCGCGTACGATTGTTGATGATATGGGTTTTTAAATTTATTAAATCCTTTAATGGTGAAAAAAGAGGCACACGCGCCTAAAACCGGCGCTTCCGGTCATACCGATGGAAAAGTATGGGCCCTGGCGGGGCCCATACTGATATTTATCCTCGGCCCTCCTACCTACCCAACACACGTGGAAGGAACCTCCCCAATTTGGCAAGCTCACCCGGAGAAGAAGAGGAGAGACCATAGAGACGCCAGCATCCAAAACCAGAAACCCTACCCCCCGCCCCCACAGTCACTAATCGGCTGCTGTCACAGGCAGCTGCCATATTTTTCTGGTCCATTTTTCGGAAATCTTCTGTCGTCGCTTGCGCCGACTCTTTGTTGTTCTAATCTGTTCTCCAGATCATTCCATCTTCTACATTTGCTTCGGCAGTGGTGGTACTGATAATAGAGGTCTGCACCAAAAAGGCCGTTTCTGATGTGCATCTTCTCGATTGTTTAGAGCGCTGTAGTGAAGGATGAGCGGGCTTTCAGAGGAGAGCCCGATGGTCCTCTGGATGTGTAAGAGATGCTCTGAGGTCGACATTGTAGCTCACCAGATTTGAAAAGAAGGCACAGAAGCAGGGATAGATATCAAGACAGAGAAGCAGGTGGAGGTGAGAAAGGTGTGGTTGGAATTGAAGATTTAACGAAAGTGAGAAGTGGCTTAGGGCGATCAAGGCATGATGAAGTCAATGGTTACTTTGGAGGGAAAGGAAAGAGACACAGGCCAATGAAGTAACAGGGAGGAGAAATGGCTCGGGCTGTGATGGTGGCAATTTTCGATGGCAGAAGAATCGATGATTACCTTAAGATGCAGAGAATGGCAACATTATTCGACAGCTAACGTGGCAGCATAGTCCGAAAAAGCAGGGTGGTTAAAAGCATGCTTAAGCTTTAGCTTAAGATTTTAAAGCTTTTGACTTTTGAACGAGTAAAGTCCTAAAGCTTTCTTACAAGCGTTAGACTTTAAAAACGTGACTACAGATTTTCAATGGAAAGCCAAGCGTTCCGAAAGCATAAGCTTTCTTAAAAAAAAACCAAACTCATGTATTGAGAAAACTATATAAAGGAAGGTGTGAGAGATACTAAGGGTGCTTCACCTTGCATTCAATTTGTAATTTGTGTGAGGAGAGTGGAGGGTTGCACATGTGAGTGTGGAGTCTTGATGTGCTGTCCGCAGTGATCAAGAGTTGTATCAAGGTTTTTTTCAAGGTACCAGAATTCAATACAATTGTTTTTTATTTCGAAGTGTGAGTTTTCAAACATTACGCAAGGTGTGTGATGCTCTAGTTGAATTGTATTTTTGATATTTTTGAGCTATAAGAGGCAGTGTCTCATTTGGTTTTGTGTGTGACTTGTGTGGTAACTTTAAAATTTTCCGTGTTGGTGTTGATCAACAACAAAGTCAATGACCCTAATTGGCACTCATTAATGTCTCGTTATCGGGTTGTTAGTAAGATTTGCTCTCGATCACCACTCACATAACATCTCTTTTTTTGTGCCCCCATAGATGAGGAGTGTCAAAAAAGTTGACTTTGTGTGATTTGTGTATTGATTTCTTGTTTGAGATTGTTTTCCAATGGCCAGTTCTTTTCTTTAATTTTATAGAAAGAAAGGAGAGAATCCTCAGCGATTCCTCCAAAAATTGGAGCTTAGATGCATCTTCAGGCCCAAGTGAGAGATCACCTGAAATGTTGAAAATTAAACATTTTGTTAAAAATTTATAGGGAGAGGTGAGGAAAAAATTGGAAATTAAGATACCAAGTACTTTTGAGGAAGCCATACTAACTACCATAGAAAAAGGGAGAAAATAAAAAAAGAGAGAATAATTTAGAATACCTAATTGAAAGGGAAGTGGAACCCAGGAGGAAGAAGCTTGGTGGTGAGAGCTATGGTGGATGGAGAGCAAGAGCCAAGAGAGAGAGAGACTCAAAAGTGGAAACTCCAACAACCACAATGTGTGGGCCGGGCCTTCTTTTATTCAAACTGCTACTAAAAGAATAAAGAATAAGTGACTATGGCGGGCGCCCGCCACGTGCAGTGTGTAGTGGCGGGTACTGTCAGTGTAGTAATACATGGGCCGCTAGGTAGAGGCGCCTTTACCTCCAACAACCTCCAACTTAAAGGCGAATCTACCCCAGTGAGAGAGGAAAAAGAAAAAGCCAGTACAACATGTACACATGTACAACAAGGTGAGGGAAAAATATGTCATCTCATCCAATGCCCATCAATCTCTTGAGGAAGGCAAAGTGCTTGGTTGTGAGGCTCTTCATGAGCAAGTCTGCAAGATTCAACTCAATCGGAATCTTGACAAGGTCAGCAGACCTGTCCGCAATGACTTCGCAAATGAAGTGATAACTCACCTCAATATGTTTCATCTTCGCATAGAAGACCGGATTCTTGGCCAACTGAATGGTACTGATAGAATCCGAATGCAGTGTAGGCATAGCATCTGTCATACCAAGGTCAACAATCAAACGGCCTAACAAGACAGCCTCCTTGCAAGCCTCTGTGGTTGCAATATACTCGGCCTTTGTAGTAGAAAGGGCCGTACACTTCTGCGCCCTGGACATCCAAGAGATAGCCCCTCCAAAATAAGTGAACACATAGCTAGAAGTGGACTTCCTACTATCTGAATGTCTTGCATAATTAGAGTTTGTGTACCCCACAACTCCTGTATCCTAGCTGCCATAACAAAGACACATATCTGCTGTGCCCTTCAGGTACCTCATGATACCCTTCACGGCATCCCAATGTTTCTTGCCAGGTATAGCCATATAATATGCCAAAATCCCAACTGCAAAAGCAATATCTGGGCTGGTGGCTATCATGGCATACATAAGACTGCCCACAGTGGATGCATAGGGAATCTTGGCCATCTCGGCTCTCTACTCATCTATCTGCGGACAATCCGCCTATGAAACCTTCACATGAGAAGGTAATCGACATCCAATAGGCTTAACATCCTGCATACGGAAGCACTCAAGGACTTTATGAATGTACTCAACACAATATTAGTGAGTTTGGGAATCTCCCCATTCCCATTTTTTGAATACTAAAAAGGTGGCACCCGAGCATGCCCATAAGTTTCTCAAAACCATATGATGTGACCTATCATTGAAAAGCGCTTGAAAAATGGAATCTATTGAGTTATAGAGCGCTTGATTTGGAGTTATAATGTTCAAGTTATGATAAATCCAAAGATTTGACCACGTGTCCCAAACTTACGAAAAATTTCCATATTTCTCAATATGGTGTTACTCCCTCTGTGATAGATAGAGTAGTCCCAGATATCTATCGCATGTAATGTGCATACCAAATATATGAGAGGCCTATCCCAGATCTTTCATCTCAAAGCTCTTCTTGAGCTGAGCCTTAAGAGCATCTAGCTCCTCATGAGCTGTCCTTGCTAAAAGCATGTCATCCACATAGAGTACCAAAATTAGTAAAGAATCGTCACGGGCTTCCTTCATGTATAAGCACAGATCCATAGCACTGCAGCTATAGCCCTGTGTTTGCATGAATACATCAAACTTATGGTACCATTCCCTAGGTGCCTGCTTTAAGCCATAGAGACTCTTCTTTCGCTTGCACACTAGGTGTTCCCTGCCAGGGTCTACAAAGCCCTTAGGTTGCTCCATGTAAATCTCATTGACATGCAAGTCCCATGTAAAAAAGCCGTCTTAACATCCATCTGGTACAAGTCTAGGTCAAGCTCTACAACCAAGTCCAACATGTAAAAAAGCCGTCTTGACATCCATCTGGTACAAGTCCAGGTCAAGCTCTGCAACCAAGTCCAACATTAAGCTTAGGGTGGTCATCTTGACCACAGGAACCAATCGAGCCTTGTATGCCAGCTTGGGGTGTCCAGGGAACACCACATTGGGGAATATAGGAATTTCTCAAAAGTTTGGGACACGTGGTCAAATCTTTACATCTGTCATAACTTGAACACTATAACTCCAAATCAAGTGCTCTATATCTCAATAGATTCTATTTTTCAAGTGCTTTCCAATGATAGGTCACATTGTATGGTTTTGAGAAACTTATGGGCATGTTATCCGGGTGTCACCTTTTCAGTATTCAAAAAATGGGAATTGGGAGATTTCCAAACTTACTAATATTGTGTTAGGGGTACTTTTGAGCTTGTACACTCACTTGTATGGCAAAGCCTTCTTACCCTGAGGCAAGGAAACCAAATCCCAAGTCTCATTCTTACGTAATGAGTCAAGCTTAGACTGCATAGCCCTCTCCCAAGAGTGACAATCACCCCTGTGCATAGCCTCATCATAAGTGAGAGGCTCTCCTGCATCTGTAACCAGTACATAATCCATAGAGAGCGCAAAACGGTCAGGAGGTCATCTATCTCTAGTAAAATGCCTCAACCCAGGCGCTGCTGCCTGATTGACATCCTCTCTAACATCAGCATGTTTAGCATCTGGGCCATGAGCATCAAGTGATGCTGTATGCTGTCTAGCTGGTCGTGGAGTGGACTGAATGGGAGCAGGTGGCTCCTCCAACAAGATAACTCTGCTTACCTCAACCACTTTCTGAGGCTGCATATGCATTTTTTCCTCATGAAAGATGACATCATGGCTACGGATTACTTTCCGCACCTGTGGATCCCATAGACGGTAACCCATCTCTCCTGCATCTCCATAGCCAATGAAAATGCATTTGAAACTTTTAGAATCCAGCTTATTGCGTTTGTCCTTGGGCACATGGCAAAATGCCTCACATCCAAAGACACAAAAATTATCATAAAAGGAGGGCTTGCCTGTCCATACCTCCTCTACAACCTAAAAGTCAATGCTACTGCTAGGTGACCTATTAATGAGATGCACTATAGTAGTAACTACCTCAGCCCAAAAGTGTTGTAGTAAGCCATCCTAGCTAAGCATGCTACGGATCCTTTCTTGAATGGTCCTATTCATGCATTCAGCCATACCATTTTGGGGAGGGGTGTAAGGGGCGACCAATTGATACTTAATACCCCAGTCATGAAAAAACTACTCAAAAGCACGTGATACGTACTCATCCCCATTATTTGACCTTAGGCACTTTAGCCTTTTTCCAGATTGGTTCTCTGCCAATGCAAGCCAACACTGAAATGTGTCTAAGACATCAGATTTACTCTTTACAGGATAAGTCCAAACCTTATGTGAGTAATCATCTATGAAAGTAACAAAGTACTTTGCCCCACCAAGTGATTGACAGGGCATGGGCCCACATATATGTGAGTGCACAAGAGCCAAGGGCTCACCCATGCGTTTCTTACCAAACTTTTTATGTGTATTTCTAGTCTGCCTACCATACAAACAATGATCACAAGAATTAAAATGCAAAGAGTCAAAAGGCAGAAGATATTGTAAAGCAAGAAGCATTTTCATTCCTTTAAGAGATATATGCCCCAAACGAGCATGCCAAAGGAATACATGGAGAATCGAACCCACAGACAAAACATGATCCAATGTAGCTCTAGATACAAATAAGGGATAGAGGCTACCAGACTTGGCACCTCTTGCAAGCACAAGCCTGCCATGAGTAATCTACCATGCAGAGTCTCCAAAAGACACAAAATACCTTGCATCATCAAGCTGTCCAGCTGACATAATGTCAAGAGACCTATCATCACAAAGACGCATAGAACTAGACATGGTACGATAGGTATGAAACCAATCTCTACAGGATGTCACATGAAAGGACACACCCAAATCCAAGAGCCAGCACTGCGCATACATAGAATGTATCTCAGAAGTTTGTAAGGCATCACATGAAGAAGCTCCATGTATGTATTCATCATCTGAATCAGTGGCTTGCATGACATTAACCTCTTCTATCTTCACATAGGACTTTACAGGTACAATACTGCGCTTAGAAGACTTTTCTTACACTTCTTCTTTTCCCTTCTCCTTGCGCTTATCATCGTGCATTTTATGGCATTGTAGCCTAATATGTCCTACTTTCCCATAATCATGATAGGTAAGATTAGACTTCCGTCCACGGGACTTACTGTGACCACGTGACTTGGACCTAGACTTTGAAGAGTCCCTACCCTTATGATCATTATCATGCCTACCATGTCTGCCACCTCTAACAGTCAATGCATGTGAAGAGCGGGAAGCATCATTGTTTCTCCTGTTGATTTCCTCAGTCAATAAAACACTCTCAACATCTTTGATTTTCAACCCATCACGCTTATTCATGCATATGGCAGTACAAAAGACATCCCATGATTTAGAAAAGGTGCTAAGCAGAAACAATGGGTGCAAGTTGTCTTTGAACTCAATACCCTGTGACAACAGACTCTTCATGATAGCATAAAACTGAGTGAAATGAGATGAAAGGAAGGTCCCCTCCGTGCGAAGGTCCATTAACTACTTCAGCCAATACATCTGTGATACAGGACTCTGTTGCACATAGAGCTCCTGAATCTTCTTCTATAAATCCCATGCACTGTGATTCTCATCTTCAACAACATTATGCTCGACCTCTTTTGAGAGAGACAAAATAATGGTAGACTTGCATAGTTCATCAACTTCCATCAAAACATCATCATCCATATCCTTAGGTTTAACACCCTTGAAATGCAAGGGTTTAATTTGCAACTTCTACACCAAAACCTGCCATATTTGGGACTTCCAATATCCATAATTGGTACCATCCAACTTGGCAATGTTAAAGAGAGCTGTATCTTTCAGATGACCAGCTATACAGTCCCAAATCAAAGAAAAAATGTAAAATTGGAGGTTGTTGTGATTAGTAGAAAATGCACTAAAACCACTATTAAAACTGACTGAAAGGGTAAATTTCACAAAGAGAGGCACTTGTCTACCAAATATGACCAATATAACATCAACTAGTAAGCATTACCCTCATAGAAGTGCTCAAAATCTACAGATTTTAGCTTGCTTTAATAAATGACAACAGTATGTAAAACTGTCCCAAAATGAAGCAATCACTGAAACATATGTCATTGCAACTGCCAGGTAGCAAGATACATCCAACATGAGTTTCCAAGGGCAAGAAGGTACCAAGAACTATCATACCAATCACATGTCGGGCAAGAGACATCTTAGAGGTCTAGAAGTCATGCATGTAATGGATCTTGGGGTAAGATAAGAGACTAATCACAAGCACAACTAATAGAGCAAGAAGCTCAATACATAACCATCCAAGATGCATACAAAATTGACAAACCTATGACAGAGATAGGTGCCTTCCCCAATAGGCGTATCAAATCAGCCCATTACAGACTAACTGCAAACATAAAGATCTCAAGAGAGTAAATACATGTAATTGTCCCACAAGCTCAAGCTCAAGTGTAAACAAGACTCTGTGTACATCCAAATATACCAAGAGTCTCCCACTGGAAGTAAAGTCAGATGCAAAGAGAGCAAGCAACGCTCTAATACATCGAATATATAGTATCAGACATGCTAAAACCTAGTAGGGTACATTTGGAGCATGAATTCCAAGCTATCTCAAACTTGTAAAGCATAAGTTGAAAAGCATTCAAAGAGCATGTAACTAACAACCAAATTTAATGCCCAGTAGATCCAAAATGCTCAAATACATGTGAAGATGAAGCCCCAAGTAACTGTCAAGCATGGTCAAACCAAGTGGCATCCATATCTGACCAAAGCATATTTACAAGAAGCCTAAGTGTCAAGCAATGACAATAGGTATAAACCGGTCCAAAGCATGCCAACTGAAGCCAAATTCCAATGATGATAACCAAGACAGAGCCTATTCCAAGCTCAAAAGCATTCGAGAACCAAGAAGAAGCATTTGAAACCCTCAAAATACATCAGTATGATCATTCAAACCTCTAGTAAGCACCCCATATCCATGAACCAATGCATATACCAAGTAAATTAGCTTCAACCCACTGTATTACAACAAACAATTTATTATTAAATGAAGCTCAAACAGTGCTCAAATATGCTCCAAATCAGTCCCAAAGCATAGACATAGCATCCCATAACATCCCGGCATCATCGAGCATCAATAGGCATCAAACGGGCAATGGCAAGAAGCATCAAACAATAAATGTCAAGTAATGCCCTATTTTGACAATCCTGGGACTCTGTATACAGCAAGAGCTGAAGGGGGAAGCACTTCAATCGATCATCAGGCGGCAAGCACTAATGTCGGGGAGTCGAGCAATGATCAAGAGGGTTGCCAAGAGTGCCTGGAAGTCAACTAGGCAAATGCCACGGGCAGGTCAACCCAGCCCCCTAAAAATGTGCCCAAATTTGCGCTGGCTATTCTTAGGAGCTTGGGGGTCTTCAACAGTCCTCGGGGCACTTGGCAATGTTGAGGGGGCTCCAATGCAGCCCGGGAAGAAGCCAATGAAGGTCTGGAAGCTCGACAATAAGGCGAGAGATCAAAACATACTTGCAAATGAAGGTGCCATGGCTGCCATTGAAGCTCGGGTTAAAGCTGTTCAAATCCGAGCTGAAGAGAATGCCGAATGCCTTTGCTCTGATACCAGTTGAAAGGGAAGTGGAACACATGAGAAAGAAGCTTGGCGGTGAGAGCTATGGCAGATGGAGAGCAAGAGCCAAGAGAGAGAGAGACTCAAAAGTGGGAGCTCCAACAACCACAATGTGTGGCCAGGCCTTCCTTTATTCAAATTGTCACTGAAAGAATAAAGAATAAGTGACTGTGGGCCGGTGCCCACCACCTGTAGTGTGCAGTGGCGGGTACTGTCAGTGTAGTAATACACGAGTGGCTAGGTAGAGTGCCTTTACCTCAACACTAATCTTGAAAATAGAGACCAAATTGACAAGGGGATGGAAAAAACTTTCAAATTTTAATGAGACAAAATTTTCAGTTAAGCATTGAAGGTTGAGGATGAATTGTCAAGTCAAATGTAAAATATGAGATTAGGAGCTTTGAGAGGAAGATCTTGGGGAAGAGGAATTGCAGAATTAGGAAAATCTAGGAAGTGGAAGAGGAAATGGGAGAGTATATTTTCAAAGACATATGGTGACATGTTTCTCTTGTGGAGAGTTAGATCATGTGATCACAAATTATCCTTATCCACCTAGAGCAATAGGGGATATGTATCCTTTACCTCAAAACTTGCCTAATGGACATAATGATTTTGGGATAGAAATAAAAAAAGATTCTACTTCACAAGATCCTAGGTTGAGTGAAGTGGAGAAACAGAAAAATGCCATTAATTTTATTCTTCTAGAAAATCAGAAATCAAGAAAATAAAATTGTTGATGTAATGCCTGCAATTAAAAGAAGAAGAGATATTGAGAGAGATGAACCTAAAACTAGTAAGGTTGGTGAGGAAAGAGGAAGAAAAAAAAGAGAGGAGAGAAGAGAGAATAAAATAAGTTGCGAGTGTCTAGAAAACACTATCATGCTATACTATTGATATTCCATTGGGGGAAGGAGAAAGTAACTAGGACCTTAAAAGCGATATAATGCATAAGAAAGCTAATATATCTTTTGCTCAATTGATGGAGTTGTGCCCTAAGATGAGAGGACAATGAAAGAAATTAGTAAATCGAAAGTATAAGGATAAAAAGAAAGGGACAATGAGAGTCTTGAGAGTTGAAGAGTTGCTTGATATTTTTCCTATTATTGATGCTTGGCATAAGAATCAAAACATAGGTAAAACATATATTAATGGAGGAGCACAAATCAGTGTTATTACTTAGGCTTGTATAGAGCAGCTTGGACTTTGAATTAGCAAAGGGTCCAAGTTTTGAATCAGGCTTGCTAATCATGCTAAAGTCAAGTCCTTAGGTATCATTCGAAATTTGGAAGTGAAGGTTTATGGTGTGTCTATGAAAATTGATTGTCATGTTATGTGAGCAGGGTTGGGAGATTTCCCTCTTATATTGGGTAGACCTTGGCTTAGGCATGCTAAAGTCAAGTCCTTAGGTATCATTCGAAATTTGGAAGTGAAGGTTTATGGTGTGTCTATGAAAATTGATTGTCATGTTATGTGAGCAGTGTTGGGAGCTTTCCCTCTTATATTGGGTAGACCTTGGCTTAGGAAATCAAGAGCAATTCAAGATTGGAGGAAAGGAATCATAACAATTTATGATTGTAGAGTAGTAGAAAATAAATTTTGCATGCCATCAAGGAAGGAATTGGTGATAAGGATGACAGTGAAGAAGAAGATGATGAAGAGAGTGATAGATTTGAGGAGGAAGATAATACTGAGGATGAGAGTTAAGAGAGTGATTCTAATTGGGAAGTATCATCTATTGCAGTTGAGTTAGTTAATCTTGAAGGAGAAGAAGAGAGAATTAAGGAGGATTTCTCAAGTTTGTTAGAAGACCATGAGGGGGGAGGCCTTCAAATCTGTAAGATTGATTGATGAAGTTAAGGGTTCGAAATTGTTGCCTAATGAGGTTCTGACTCATGTTGTGATTTTGATGTTGTTGGTGTTTTTTGTGAATTTAATGAGTCTTGTGAGATGGTTGTTGATCGTTTGAGTAGCCTTGGAGAGGCTTTTGTTTGTGATGTTGTTGATGTTGTTTTGAGTAGAACTAACCTCATGCTTCTTCATAGTTGTGTGGATGATTGTTTGGTTAATTTAAGCAACATTGATGAAGAGAAAACTTAATCTAATAGTCTTGTGGTTTCTTTGAGTTCCCTTAGTGTTTGTGATGATTCTGATTGGGTTTTTGAGGAGGAGAGTGACATTGATGAGGATGTGAGAGAAATTTTGAGTAAGGCTATGGAAAGAATTTAAAATTTGAGGGAAATGAGATCTAACACTCAAGATAAAGAGTTTGAAATGAATTGTGAGGTTGTAGTTGAAGAGAATTGGACAATTGGGTGTTTGGATGAGAACAATGACTCAAATGAGTTGCCTGATTTTGTTGAAGTTTCTTGTGAAAATTTCTCACATTGATTGTGAGAATGAAATGAAAAAGTTGACGATTGTCTTTATGGAATTGAAGAGTTGGGGTCCTTTTTTTTTGAAGAGATGAAGTCTCGGTGTTTGGCTTGGTGTCTTAGAGAGATTCCTTATTTTGATAAGTTTTAGTTTGTTGTGAATAATGATGTGTTTGGATGTTTTGTGGTGCTAGAATATGTTTTTCTAGTTTTCTCTAAGATTTTTGCATTATTTTTGGATGGAATGTATTATGGAGAGATAGAAAGGTTATAACCTCATTTCAAAATCCTAGATTTGTTATATTTTCCTATTGGGAGGATGGGAGGGGTACGAGGATTGTTGGGGATGATGAGATCTTTTGTATTGATAGTGTAAGTTGTTTTGAGAACTTTGGATGTGAAAATGTTGAGGATTTTAAAAAGAAAATTGTGGATGAGTCTTTGAGGAGCTATTTGAGAATGATATACCATGTATTTTTCTAATTTTTGAGTTTGAAGAACTCAGGGATGGAGTGTTGGATCTGACTTTTGATTGGCTCATAAATGTTGCATTGTTTTATGAAAGCAATTGTTACACATAAATGTTTGTAGACTAGGGGGAGGGATACATATGTCAAGCATTTTTTTGAAAAATAAAGGAGTTAAGAGAGTGCAAATATTTTAGGAAGATGACATTAATAAGTCCAATATTTAAAAAATAATGCAACAAAAGGGGGAAAATAGCAAACCATGCTATGCTAAAACTAAAAAATGAATGCTTTCCAAAGAGCAACGAGGAAAAATATGATGAGCATGATATGTTCCTTCTTCCCTCTCTGTTCCCCAAAAATTTATACAAATCACTCTTCTTGTTTAATGTGCACTTTAATTTTTAAATTGGCCACTCATGACTCTTCTCTCTTAAAGTATGTTCACTTTATCCCTCCCTTCCTAGCCTCTTATTTTAAGCCCTCATTTTTGCCTATAGTTCCTAGAGGTTATCAAAAGGTCTAAGCACCCAAAAAATTTGTGGAGGTTGTTATAGTCATGATCTACCCTTGATCAACAACAAACTTGGAACTAAAGGCCTATTCACACATGCTTGTAAAAGCCAACTTTCAAAGAATATTTTTATGGTTCCCAAGAGAAATAAAGCACCTATGGAAGCTCTTGCTATTTACAAAGAGGTTGCTGATTGTGAGGCTCAAAATGAGGACAACATTTCTTTTTCTCACTCTAAATTGTTTTTCCATTCTCCTTACAAACTTTTCACTTCTCAAAAGTGTTTTTCTCTATTTTCTTACATCTAGGGTCTAATGCACTCTCCAGAGACTCTCAATGTTGGATTAGTATGTTGTAAAATGCCTTCATTGACACATCTATTTAGTGCATCATTTGGAGGGAAGTTGTTTGATGCTAAAGTTTTGAGCTTTCTCTTATGGTCGACATGTGTTACAAGTGTTCTTGTTACATTCTATTTAAAGGAGTTGGCGTTCAAGCTTGTGAAGTGATACTTTGAAGATTGTTGCTACCTTATAATAGATGCATTTTCACAAGATATTTTCATTGTTTGTAGAAAATGCATGATTATTTAAATTCTTAAGTAAAGGAGTGTGTGCTCTACATCACATTTTCTCAATCATCCATTCATGATTGATGATAAGACTAGTGTTTCCAAGTACCAACCTCATAGATATTTCACTGAAAGATACATTATTAGTGATAGTACAGGTGAAAGGGAGCATTTATCAACTACTCACATGGTAGCTATGCTCATGCTTCCATGAATACATAATTACAATTCTTTTCACATTTGTGTAAGTGAATGTACATGATTGAGACATAAAGTACATGACAGAGAAATTAGTTCATACAAGATCATGACACAAAGTAAATATTTGTTAATTAACTTTACCTAGCTGAGATGAGAAGCACACAATGTAACAAATCACTCGTTCAAGATTGAGGCAAAAAGCACACAATGGAACAATTGGTTATAGTCTTGACTATATCATAACTAAACATTAGCTAAAAACCAAGAGAACAAAAGTTGCACAAGAGAGAAAAATAGAGACAAGAGTGCATGAAAAGAGAATAGATGTGATCGCCCTCCATGTATGAGTGTATATCTCCCTCATGTATGTATTTATGTGTTTATATATCTCAGTTTTTGCTTAAGAAGAAGATAAAAACACCCACACACTACTAGAAATAAGTAGCTTTTGCTAGGGACTTAAAATTGGCAAGCATCACATATGCAACACATATTATAGGTAAGAGATAATAATTAAAAACAAACATCTTGTAAGCCATGCAAAAAGTATCATGCTTATATGACACAATTTAGGATGTACAAAAATTGAAAATCGATGGTTAAGCAATGCATGTGAATGTTTGTCATATAAGTGACACTTTTGGTTACAAATTTTGCCTTGAGAAAATGCTTCACCTTTTGTTTTATTTTTGGTTGATTCTGTATCCTCTCTCTCTCTCTCTCCCCTCATTAGATAGAAAACAATAGACAACAAAGACATCAGGAGGAGTAGTAGTTCTCCCCCTTTGGAAAGTGCCATCATGAGAAGTCTAGTAGTACCCATAGGTATTCTTCTCTATCATATCCCTCATATTTGGTATCATACATGATTAAGAGATTTGGAAGAAATATTATTTTGCAAGTTCTCAAATCAATGGGGGTATGGATTTTCTAGTTCACAAATATTTTTTTCTTGTTGTGAAGGTTTCACGCCTTCATTTCACATCTTAGTGTATTAACTTTTCACATATGGCATGCACTCAAAACTCCTTTCATTAGCAAAGAAATAAACCAGGATTGTTACCCTTGTAAAGGATAGGAGCTACAATATTGTGTCACTAATGCTCACAAACTTAGCCCTCATTTTTGAAATAATAAGCAAGGCCCATCATTTTGAAAAAAAGTAGGAGGAGATGCTTAGTATCCAAAACATTTACCCTAATTTTGACTCTTGAAATGAACTTGGAGGATAGAATGATGATAAGGGATTTATGATAACCACAAATTATGATAATTAATAGGACAAAAGGCACAATAGGTAATGGATATTGATAAATAAGAAACAAGGATAGGAAGAAGAGGAGGGAGGACTCTAGACCTTTGGCATGGATAGATAAGAGTGCCATACCTATATGAAGATGCTTTATATCCCTAACCATGGTGAGGCTAAAGATGTAGAGCATCTCCATACAAACTTCACATTAACATATCAATGTCAAAGCTCCAAATTAAGAAAAAATCATTTCTATCTTCATTATCACTATCCTTGAACTTGTCTCCATTATGTAAGCATACTTTGTCAAAGTAGGAGCCAACTACCATAGTAGGGACACTGAAGTCTGGTCTAATTTTAACAACCATTGGTTGTTCTCATAGCAAGCTACAAGGATCTTCAAAAGAAACACCAACAGGGCATTGATACTCATTAGACCGTTACTTATATATGATGTATTTAGAGAAGATGTACTTCTCACAATAGTAATAAAAATCATTTTATGTCTAGAGAAATTCAAGAGAATAGGATATTGTATTATCGTAGATGCAGTTAATCATGTCTACAAAATGTGTATGAGGCTATTGCAAACTTTAAAATTAGTATAATTGCCAATTTAAACATGAAATGCATAGCAAATGTTTTTCATTCTACTTGTTTATTCAAACTAGTTATAGGACGATTTTTAAACATGGAAACTTAACCATAAATACAATGAGCAAGACATATAGATTGATAGCTGAAATCATAAAAAAATAAGAAACTACAAGAGACTTAGTTGCTAGTAGATTTCTTAAAGGAAATCATGATTCTATAATCCTTGTTCTCACAATAGTTTTAGAAAGTTGTCTAGAGTTGTGCCCATTCTCTTTTCTTAAACTTAACTATGGGTATATTAAACTTTATGAATATGTGGATATCTATATCAATTTGCATAAATATATTCAATTTCAATCTAGGTAGTAGATCAAAATCATTATCACTTAGAACTTTGTTAACCGAATATACTATAAGTAGCACAAAGCCCATGAACTTACAAATGGGAGGAGGGGGACTATAAAGTTCAACCACCAAAGGATTTTCCCCCTTTAATTTAGAAGGGTAGAAAGGGAAGATCCAACTTTGAATCAAATAAAAACCTTGGCATTAAATGTACATATAATCTTTAGGTCCATATCATATCATGGAAGATTATGATATAATGCAAACTTACCAAAAAACAAAGTTAATAATTTCATGTTAGACTAACAAGTAGTGGTATGGTGAGAATAATGTGAAGTGGATATTTGTGCAATGCCAATTTCTAAACTCAATGTATGGAGCATTTTATAGATTCATAACATACTATCCATGACCAAAGGTTATTGATAGTGCTATAAACATTGTCCTATAGGCAAGGCTTGAAAAACCAGCAAGGTAAGATTTTTCTTGTAAGATTTTTCTTTTAGACTATCCTAGGAGCATGAGGCTCTACCCTCCTAAGTACATTCTTCAAGGTTATTTAGCATAAGTTACTTTAATTATGCATGTGTGGTAGAATTATCTTTTGCATTTCTTGATATACTTCATTCTCCATGTTATACCACCTATATAAGGATGCATGGTATCACTTGTGATATTGACGAGGATTACTGTTTCATCTTGCTTAGAGGAGATTTGGGTTTTCTTTTTTATGTATGGGTGACATTGTCAATCTATATATGCCACACATTCATTTGGATTGGACATAAATATAAATTCAAGATTATTTGTATAATGAAACTCTAAGTATTATACCCATTCTGTTTGTTTCATTGCAATGAGACCTTAGCCCAAAAGTACTATTGTTAACCTAATTGACTAACCATATTGTGGGATCTTTATTGAATAGTCCTATTCATGCACTCTACAACACCATTTTGGGGTGGGGTGTAAAGGGCGGTTAGTTGACGCTTAATACCCCTCTTATCCTAAAATTGCTCAAATGCCTTAGAGATATATTCACCTCCATTATCAAATCATTGAAATTTCAGCCTATGCCCAAATTGGTTCATGAGCATAGTAAGAAACCATTGAAATGTAGGCAAATTTTTTTACTTTTTCTTTATGGGATAGGTCCAAACCTTATGCAAATAATCACCAACAAATGAAAAATACTTTGCACCACCTAATGACTATAATGGCATGGGATCCAAAAATGTGAATACAGAAGAGCCAAGGGCACACCCACATATATAGAACCATTCTTTTTATACAAGTTACGAGTCTAAAGCTATATATACAATGATTACATAAATCAAAACATGATTAGCCAAGAGGTGTTAAGTGTTGCAAATGAGTAAGAACGTTCTCTCCTTTGAGGGACCTATTTCCAAGATGGTGATACCAAAGAGACACATGAAGAAGATCAATCATGAAAAAAAATGAAGGGAGAAGCTCGAATGAGAGCACAAGCAAGCAAAAACACCAAATGTGTGAGCTATGGAGAGAGAGAGAGAGAGAGAGAGAGAGAGAGAGAGAGAGAGAGAGAGAGAGAGAGAGAGAGAGAGAGAGAGAGAGAGAGAGAGAGAGAGATGTGGAAACTCCAACAATCACAATGTGTGATCAATCTCCCTTATTCCATTAGTCAAATCACTAAAAAAATAAAGAATAAAGTGATGGTGGTGTTTGGTGCTCACTACCTATAGTGTATGGGTGTATGGATATAATCACTATAGTGAATACATGGTGTCATACCGAATATGTATAGGAGTTTGTGAAAGTCCCTCGTGGCAGGAACACTATGCCAGATGGAAGCAAGATCAAGATCGATTCAAGACAACAAATTTGATGACAAAGGTCTAGTACATTGCAGTTCTAATCTAAGTACAAATCCAAAGCCAAATTACAAAACCAAAGCTCAATAAAGAGAGCTAAACCCATAGCCATCTTTTAGTGATTTTGATCTCAAAATCCCTCTTGTTAAACAAGCTCATCTTCATGAAGCCGATTGTAGCCACAACAGATCCACAAGGATTGCTTGCTTGATTGTACAAAAGATATGACTCTCTCTCATTGAAAACCTTCTTTTGCAACAAGTCATAATGCTGTTGGTTTGGATATGCATTGGATTCTACAAAATAGTAGGATGAAGGGTTTAGGCCCTTGCTTTCAGCTACTGCTTCATTTTTGTTTGTAGACTCTATGTAGTCGTTTTATGCATTTCTGATGGCACTTTGCTATCAATATCGAGGAATAATTAAGGAACAATCATGCTCTTCAATCCAAGGCCCAAGGATATCCTTTCTGCATGATTTCTTGAAGTTACAACATAGATAATCAATCCCCCCACTTTACTTTGTGGATGCCGCCATTCAACTAATCATACAATAGTCTGTTGATGTCATTATCCCCCCCCCTCGATGTTAACTTTTGTCCAGACTCTTCTGCATCATCTCCTCCACATTGTCACGAATCATAGCTTTGACATAGCTATCATTAGCTTGCTTTCCCCATAATCTTCAAAGCTTAAAAGCTTTAATGATGGCGGCCAAAAAAACAGTCTCACAGGAGCCGTTTTATGCGGAGAGTGACATTATTTTTCTTTGTTTAAGTCTTAAAGCGTTTTCAAAGCTTTTCCAATCATTGATAAGATAAATCATTAGCTTATAAATTATTCCAATGATTTGTTTTTGTGCTCACACTTTCAAGTAGGGAATGAGCTTTATTTAGTCACCATTCACACCCTTTTTTATGGAAAGATTCGCGTTTGATTGAATGTAATCTTATGCATCTTTTGTCCCTGATTATTTGATAGACTCATTCCAAGATGTTGCTCTAGTTTAAGAAACTACTCTTCATGTCTTGCCCACTAGACTTTGGATTAGACAGAGTTTGTATGGTCATAAGAATCACACACAAATCTGGGATTATTGCTTGTCTTGACATTAAACAACATAGACTAAAAACTTTTGTCATCATTTTAGAAGTTTCTAGATACATAAGCAACATAAATACACAAGCAAGCATTTATATGAGATACCACACACATAGACATACACACAGGTTATTTGCGCCTGAGTACTACTCAGGGAAAACAAAAAATTTAGGATGGAATGAAGCAATCAAATTTTCAAACTAACAGTTAAAACTCAATGCCAAACAAAAAGACACACACATCAGAGAAAAAATCCCGAATGACACTGACTAATGACTTCCAATTCCTGGTGAAAAACTCCACCCTCATGTTCATAGTGGTGGACATGCAGTGTCACGACATCTGCCCCCTCCTAACCTGCACATCCTCCAGATAGACCATAGCTACCCATCCTCATCACCGCCAAGATTGACAGTCAATCTGATCTCCTCATCTTCTGTAAAGTCATATGCAATATCCACATCCTCATCTACATCATATCCTGCCTCAAGTCCATCATAAAACTCATTATCCAACTTCTCAACTGCATAGGCTACATCATTTGTGCTCTTGAACAATTTTTTTCTCTTTTCTACAATCTGTATCCACAAAGCCATACCATCACGTTCTATTAAGGAATATGTAGCATTTTCATGGATATGTTGTACCAAATAAGACCCAAACCATCATCTCGAAATCTTGGGGATAGTACTGTGTTGTTTGTCTAGACTACTATTGTAGACCAACACCCAATCTCCCTCCTCAATCTTTCTAGATCTCAATCTATGTCTACTATCAAATCATTCTTTGCTGCAAATTCTGGCCTCTTTGGGCTCTCTCTCTCAATATCCTTAGATCTGCTCTTCAAACTGACGAATACAAAGAGCCAAAAGATCCTCTCTAGTCATTTCATGCTACTACCATAAACACCATCTTGGGGAATATGGGAATTGCCCGTAAGTTTGGGACACGTGGTCAAATATTTGGATTTGTCATAACTTGAACACTATAACTCCAAATCGAGCGGTCTATAGCTCAATAGATTCCATTTTTCAAGCACTTTCCAATAATAGGTCACATAATATGGTTTTGAGAAACTTATGGGCATGTTATCCGGGTGCCACCTTTTTAGTATTCAAAAAATGGGAATTGGGAGATTCCCAAACTCACTACTATTGTGTTCATGGTAAAGCACTCCAAGTGAGTGTACAAGTCTCTATAGGCATAATTGGTTTCTTTCCATACATCAACTGTGCTAAGATATAACTTGTGGTCACATTGGGTAGTGCAATAAGCCCATAAGGCGTAAGGCAATAATCTAGGCCACTGCGTGACCCATCCATTGCATGCTTTGGCCAAGGCTTGCACAATTGCTGGATGGCCTCTCTTGATCTTCCCATTTCCTTCTGGATTATATGTTGAAGTTAAGGCAAGTTTTAATGCCAAGGTGAGAGAAATACTCCCTAGCCTTATCAACATCCAACTCATCTCTATCTGCTATAATTTTCCCAATGCAGCCGTACCTGCAAATAACATCATCCAACAAAAACTTACAGATCACTGAAGTAGTCTTTTTCCTTAATGCTCTTCCTTCCACTTGATTTGTGAGATTCTCTCATGCCAAAACAATGTAATGCATCTACCACAATCCAATAGGCATAGTAATCAAATCAAGAACCCAGTTGTAGTGAATACATAGTGGGTAAGTAGGGTGAATCTTATCTCTATGCCTCACTAAAGAAAACAACTCACAATTAGTGCATGCCTCAACAAAATGTGAGATATCTTTGTAGATGCCTCTCCACCAATAGCGCTCTCTAATACTCTCATAGGTTTCCCAAATAGCTCTATGTCCTGCCTAAAGACTTTCATGAAACTCTCTCATGATTCACACCTCCTCTAAAGCTTTATCACATACAACTCTCAATGGCTATCCTCCTCACTTCCATGGATGCTTCCAAAGCAACCCACTTTACCATAAGCTTTTCTCTTGATCTACTTGTAGTTCGCATCAATCCATCCATCTTGTCTAGACAAGGTACTCAAATAACGACGAATCTGCAAATACTCTCTTGTATACAAAGACTCATCAAAGCTCTCCAAAGCAGATACATGACAAGTATGATCATCATACATGGCTAAAAGATCAACTCCATCATCAACATCATCAGTGCAAGAGGAATCCATATCATCATTCCTCGCTCCTGAAAGCATATAGGCTACTAGGTTTTCACTACTTGCTATGTTCATGAACTCAAGATTCATGGATTTTATGTACCCAAACCACCTAAGCATGGCAATGTGTGGAGTAGAACAACTCATGATCATACCTACAAGAGGCAAGCAATCAGTCTCACCACCATAATAGTACCAATGAAGTACTCTTTATCATTCTTGAGAGCTATGAAAACTCCCAAGAGCTCCCTCTTAATCTATGGATACTTGCGTTGCCACTTGTTTAGGACTTTCGCCCCAAACCACATGGCATACCTATTCCCATGTGCATCATCCTGGCTAACAGCCCATGCAATAATGCCGATAGGACTAGTATCAATAGTGAGTACAATAGGTATCCCACACTCATAATCTACTTTCTGATGAGAAATGGTGATGTTTCATTTCGGGTTGTGATGGTGCCAATTTTCGATGGTGGCAGAAGAGTCGATGATTACCTTAAGATGCAGAGAATAGCGACATTATTCGACGGCTCAGATGGTAGCATAGTCCAAAACGCAGGGTGGTTAAAATCATGCTTAAGCTTTAGCTTAAGATTTTAAAGCTTTTGACTTTAAATGAGTAAAGTCCTAAAGTTTTCTTACAAGCGTTAGACTTTAAAAACGTCACTACAGCTTTTCAATGGATAGCCAAACGTTTCGAAAGCATAAGCTTTCTTTTAAAAAAGCCAAACACATGTATTGAGAAAACTATATAAAGGAAGGTGTGAGAGGTACTAAGGGTGCTTCACCTTGCATTCAATTTGTCATTTCTGTGAGGAGAGTGGAGGGTTGCACATGTGAGTGTGGAGTCTTGATGTGCTATCTGCACTGATCAAGAACTCGGCCAAGAGTTATATCAAGGTTTTTTATAAGGTACTAGAATTCAATACAATTGTTTTTTATTTCGAAGTGTGAGTTTTCAAACATTACGCAAGGTGTGTGATGCTCTAGTTGAATTGTATTTTTGATATTTTTGAGCTACAAGAGGCATAGTGTGTCATTTGGTTTTGTGTGTGACTTGTGTGGTAACTTTAAAATTTTGAGTGTTGGTGTTGATTAACAACAAAGTCAATGGCCCTAATTGGCACTCATTAATGTCTCGTTATTGGGTTGTGAGTAAGGATTGCTCTCGATCACCACTCACGTAACATCTCTTTTTTGGTGCCCCCATAGCTGAGGAGTGTCAAAAAAGTTGACTGTGTGTTTTGTGTATTGATTTCTTGTTTGAGATTGTTTTCCAATGGCCAATTCTTTTCTTTAATTTTATGGAAAGAAGGGAGAGGATCCTCAGCGATTCCTCCAAAAATTGGAGCTTGGATGTATTATCCAACGAACAAGTGACCCAATCCTGAAACTCCAAATTTTAAAATTTTAATTCTTGGATGAAGGTCAAAATTGGTTCGAAGATTATGAAAAAACATTTAGAATGAGAAATCCTTCTATTCATATGGAATATGAAGCAACAAAGCCAGTGTTTCTTGATCATTTTAAGGAAACTGAAACTTCCCATGACCTTTGGAGAAAAATAGAAACTTGTCAAAAAAATGAAGACTAGACCATAGAATTCTTTGTCCTGGAGTACACCAGACTTTGGGATTGTTGGAATGCATCTTTAGGCCCAAGTGAGAAAGCACCTGAAATGTTGAAAATTAAACATTTTGTTAAAATTTTATAGGGAGAGGTGAGGGAAAAATTGAAAAGTAAGAAACCAATTACTTTTGAGGAAGCCATACTAACTACCATAGAAAAAGAGAGAGAGAGAAAAAAAAGAGAATAATTTAGAATATCTAATTGAAAATGAAGTGGAACCCAGGAGGAAGAAGCTTGGTGGTGAGAGCTATGGCGCATGGAGAGCAAGAGCCAAGAGAGAGAGAGAGACTCAAAAGTGGGAACTCCAACAATCACAATGTGTGGCAGAGACTTCTTTTATTCAAACTAACACTAAAAGAATAAAGAATAAGTGACTATGACGGGTGCCAGCCACCTGCAATGTACAATGGCGAGTACTGTTAGTATAGTAACACATAGACGGCTAGGTGGAGGTGCTTTTACCTCAAAAAACCTCACACTTAAAGTCAAATCTACCCCAGTGAGAGAGAAAAAAGAGAAAGCCAGTAAAACATGTACAGATGTACAACAGGATGAGGGAAAAAGACGTCATCTCATCCAATGCCCATCAATCTCCTGAGGAAGGCAAAGTGCTCGGTAGTGAGGCTCTTCATGAGCAAGTCTGCAAGATTCAACTCAGTCGAAATCTTGAAAAGGTCAACAGACCTGTCCTCAATGACTTCGCGAATGAAGTAATACCTCACCTCAATATGTTTCGTCTTCGCATGGAAGACCGGATTCTTGACCAACTGAATTGTACTCATAGAAATCGAATGTAGTGTAGGCATAGCATCTGTCATACCAAGGTCAACAATCAAGTCGCCTAACAACATAGCCTCCTTACAAGCCTTTGTGGCTTCAATATACTCGGCCTTTGTAGTAGAAAGGTCCGTACACTTCTGTGCCTTGGACATCCAAGAGATAGCCCCTCCAGAATAAGTGAATACATAGCTAGAAGTGGACTTCCTACTATCTGCATGTCCTGCATAATCAGAGTCAGTGTACCCCACGACTCCTGTATCCTAGTTGCCATAACAAAGACACATATCTGCTATGCCCTTCAGGTACCTCATGATATCCTTCACGGCATCCCAATGTTTCTTGCCAAGTATAGCCATATAACGTGCCAAAACCCCAACTGCAAAAGCAATATCTGAACCAATGGCTATCATGGCATACATAAGACTACCCATGGCGGATGTATAGGGAATCTTGGCCATCTCGGCCCTCTGCTCATCTGTCTACGGACAATCGGTCTGTTAAACCTTCACATGAGAAGGTAATGGATAGCCAATAGGCTTAACATCATGTATACGGAAGCGCTCAAGGGCTTTATGAATGTACTCCCTTTGTGATAGATAGAATAGTCCCAGAGATCTATCGCGTGTAATGCGCATACCAAGTATATGAGAGGCCTGTCCCAGATCTTTCATCTCAAAGCTCTTCTTGAGCCTAGCCTTAAGAGCATCTAGCTTCTCATGAGCTGTCCTTGCTAAAAGCATGTCATCCACATAGAGTACCAAAATAAGTAAAGAATCATCATGGGATTTCTTTGTGTACAAGCACATATCCATAGCACTGCAGTTGTAGCCCTGTGTTTGCATGAATACATCAAACTTATGGTACCATTCCCTAGGTGCCTACTTTAAGCCATAGAGACTCTTCTTTTGCTTCCACACTAGGTGTTCCCTGCCAGGGTCTGCAAAGCCCTTAGGCTGCTCCATGTAAATCTCATCATGCAAGTCCCCATGTAAAAAATGTGTTGTGACGTCCATCTGGTACAAGTCCAAGTCAAGCTGTGCAACCAAGGCCAATACTAAGCTTAGGGTGGTCATCTTGACCACAGAAGAAAAGACTTCATCAAAGTTAACACCATGCTCCTACTTAAAACCCTTAGTAACCAATCGAGCCTTGTATGCCGGCTTGGGGTGTCCAGGGGTACTTTTGAGCTTGTACATCCACTTGCATGGAAAAGCCTTCTTACCCTGAGGCAAGGAAACCAAATCCCAAGTCTGATTCTTACGTAATTAGTCAAGCTCATACTGCATAGCCTTCTCCCAAGAGTGACAATCACCCCTGTGCATAGCCTCATCATAAGTGAGAGGCTCTCCTGCATCTGTAACCAGTACATAACCCATCTCTCCTACATATCCATAGCCAATGAAAATGCATTTGACACTTTTAGGATCCTGCTTATTGCGTTTGTCCTTGGGCACATGTCAGAATGCCTCACATCCAAAGACATGCAAATTATCATAAAAGGAGGGCTTTCCTGCCCATACCTCCTCTGCAACCTAAAAGTCAATGCTACTGCTAGGTCACCTATTAATGAGATGCACTGTAGTAGTAACTACCTCAGCCCAAAAGTGTTGTGGTAAGCTAGCCTAGCTAAGCATGCTACGGATCCTTTCTTGAATGGTCCTATTCATGCATTCAGTCATACCATTTTGGGGAGGGGTGTAAGGGGCGACCAATTGATACTTAATACCCCAGTCATGAAAAAACTACTCAAAAGCACGTGATACGTACTCATCCCCATTATTTGACCTTAGGCACTTTAGCCTTTTTCCAGATTGGTTCTCTGCCAATGCAAGCCAACACTGAAATGTGTCTAAGACATCATATTTTTTCTTTACGAGATAAGCCCAAACCTTACGTGAGTAATCATCTATGAAAGTAACAAAGTACTTTGCCCCACCAAGTGATTGATAGGGCATGGGCCAACATACATCTGAGTGCACAAGAGCCAAGGGCTCACCCATGCATTTCTTACCAGACGTTTTATTTGTATTTCTAGCCTGCCTACCATACAAACAATGATCACAAGAATCAAAATGCAAAGAGTCAAAAGGCGGAAGATACTGTAAAGCAAGAAGCATTTTCATTCCTTTAAGAGACATATGCCCCAAATGAGCATGCCAAAGGGATACATGGGGAATAGAACCCACAGACAAAACATGATCCAATGTAGCTCTAGATACAAGTAAGGGATAGAGGCTACTAGACTTGGCACCTCTTGCAAGCACAAGCTTGCCACGAGTAATCTTCTATGTAGAGTCTCCAAAAGACACAAAATACCTTGCATCATCAAGCTGTCCAGCTGACATAAGGTTGCGAGCCAATGTAGGTACATGGCGCAAATCATGCAAAACAAAAGAATTTCCAGAAGGAAATTGTAGCCTAACATCTCCAATGCCCACAATGTCAAGAGACCTCTCATCACCAAGACGCACAGAACCAGACATGGTACGATAAGTATGAAACAAATCTCTACAGGGTGTCACATGAAAGGATGCACCCGAATCCAAGAGCCAGTACTGCGCATA
The DNA here is from genome assembly GCF_053477565.2 of Lygodium microphyllum. Lineage (NCBI taxonomy): Eukaryota > Viridiplantae > Streptophyta > Polypodiopsida > Schizaeales > Lygodiaceae > Lygodium > Lygodium microphyllum. Next base: position 98,917,305 of record NC_141161.1, read on the forward strand.
CATAGAATGTATCTCAGAATTTTGTAAGGCATCGCATGAAGAAGCTCCATGTATGTAATCATCATTTGAATTAGTGGCTTGCATGACATTAACCTCTTCTATCTTCACATTGGACTTTGCAGGTACAATACTGCGCTTAGAAGAATTTTCCTACACTTCTTCTTTTCCCTTCTCCTTGCGCTTATCATTGCACATTTTATGGCATTGTAGCCTGATATGTCCTGCTTTCCCATAATAATGACAGCTAAGATTAGACTTCCGTCCACGGGACTTACTAGGACCATGTGACTTCGACCTAGACTTCAAAGAGTCCCTGCCCTTGTGATCATTATCATGCCTACCATGTCTGCCACCTCTAACGGTCAATGCATGTGAAGAGCAGGAAGCATCATTGTTTCTCTTGTTGATTTCCTCAGTCAATAAAACACTCTCAACATCTTTGATTTTCAGCCCATCACGCTTATTCGCACATATGGCAGTATGGAAGACATCCCATGATTCAGGCAAGGTTTTAAGCAGAAAAAACGGATGCAAGTTGTCTTTGAACTCAATACCATGTGACAACAGACTCTTCATGATAGCATGAAACTGAGTGAAATGAGATGAAAGGAAGGTCCCCTCCGTGCGAAGCTCCATTAACTACTTCAGCCAATACATCTGTGATGCAAGACTCTGCTACACATAGAGCTCCTGAATGTTCTTCTATAAATCCCATGCACTCCGATTCTCATCTTCAACAACATTATGCCAGACCTCTTCTGAGAGTGATAAAATAATGGTAGACTTGCATAGCTCAACTTCCATCAAAACATCATCATCCATATCCTCAAGTTTAACACCCTTGAAATGCAAGGGTTCAATTTGCAACTTTTGTACCAAAACCTTCCATATTTGGGACTTCCAATACCCATAGTTGGTACCATCCAACTTGGCAAAGTTAAAGAGAGCTATATATTTCAGATGACCAGCCATACTATCCCAAATCAAAGCAAAAAGGTAAAACTGCAAGTTTTTGTAATTAGTAGAAAATGCACTAAAACCACTACTGACTGAAAGGATAGATTTCACAAAGAGAAGGACTTGTCCTCCAAATATGACCAAGATAACATCAAATAGTAAGCATTATCCTCATAGAAGTGCTCAAAATCTGCAGATTTTAGCTTGCTATAATAAATGACAGCAGTATGTAAAACTATCCCAAAATGAAGCAATCACTGATACATATGTCACTGCAGCTTCCAGGTAGCAAGATACATCCAACATGAGTTTCCAAGGGCAAGAAGGTACCAAGAACTATCAAACCAATCACATGTCAAGCCAGAGACATCTCAGAGGTCTAGAAGTCATGCATGTAATGGGTCTCGGGGTAAGAGAAGAGACTAAGCACAAGCACAACTGATAGAGCAAGAAGCTCAATACATAACCATCCAAGATGCATACAAAACTAACAAACCTCTGACAGAGATAGATGCCTTCCCCAATCGGCGTATCAAATCAGCACACTACAGACTAACTATGAACATAAAGCTCTCAAAAGAGTAAATGCATGTAACTGTCCCACAAGCTCAAGCTCAAGTGTAAACAAGGCTTTGTGTACATCCAAATATACTAAGAGTCTCCCATTGGAAGTAAATTCATATGCAAAGAGAGCAAGCAACACTCTAATACATCGAATATATAGCATCAGACATGCCAAATCCCAGTAGGTACATCTGGAGCATGAACTCCAAGCTATCTCGGACCCGTAAAGCATAAGCTGAAAAGCATTCAAAGAGCATGTAACTAAAAACCAAATTTAATACCTAGTATGCTCAAATACATGTGAAGATGAAGCCCCAAGTAACTATCAAGCATGGGTAAACCAAGTGGCATCCATATTTGACCATAGCATAAATGTAAGAAGCCTAAGTGTCAAGCAGTGATAATAGGTATAAATCGGTCCAAAGCATACCAACTGAAGCCAAATGCCAATGATGATAACCAAGA